>NC_132998.1:1887243-2201784 GCF_048564905.1 Vicugna pacos
GAAAAGAACCAGTCTGGCTTGATAAATCAAAACATTTAAAAGAATTTGTAAAAGGAGGAGCAATGGGCATAGCACTACATGTAGACTTTTCAAAAGAATTCCTTAAAATCACAGATAAAAAAGTCTTTTAAAAACCCAGTACTTGTTTATTTGAAAAATCAGTAAATGTTGGGAAAAAAATTTTTTTTTCAAAATTCCCTTGTTCTTTCCACACTGTGCATAAGGAGGAAGAGTGACTTTGCCAAATACTAATCTTGCACTAAAGAGAACTTTTTTAAGGTTAAAAGTGAATGTTTTGATTCCCAATAACATATATCAAGAGATGAAAATCAGAGATCTGTAGTTACACACAGCCCCAGATTACTTGCACGTGCTTTTGGAATGAATGCATCTATACTTCTCTGTGAATCTAGTTCAGCTAGGGGATTAGAATCTTTCCAGAAAACAAGCAAAATAACACTGAAGCCTCAAGAAGGAACTGCGGTCCACTTCTCCCATCGCTTCGAAGACTTAACTCAGATCTGAACGCTTGCCTTGCCTCTAAGTTCCTTTCCAGAAAACACCTTTCATGGAGTGAGATGAAGAGAGAAGGTGGTAATTAACCACTTTATTTAAAAGGCTTCTCAGGGTAGTTGAGACAGAAAAGGTGATGTAAGCTGCTGAATTGAAATGTGGAACTGGGACATATTAAAAGGAACACTTTGACTTTCAGATTTTGAATGTCCAGCTCCTGCTATGATGCAGAATGTACTCAGAATGAAAAAAGAGAGAGAGAGAGAGAGAGAGGTAGTGAGAAGGTCAGCAGAGGATACAAAAGTTCTCTAGCTTTTCCTTTATGGGAAAGAAATGAGTGATATTTTTGTATTTTTGTGGAAATCTAATTGTAAAGTCTTTTTTTGGCAGAAAGAATGAGGAATGAGTAGCCATCTCTGACTGCATAATTACAGTTTAAATCTTATCCACCTGTTATGGGGTAGTGGTGAGTGGTTCTTGGTATGTTTAGAGGCTAGAAACAAGCTCCTAGCTGCATTTCACACAGGGAGCTTTTAGTAAAAACAGTAGCTACCACTTATTAAATGCCTACAGTGTGCATTTTACGTATGTTATTCTAGAATATCTCAATGATAGAAAATTCTGAATTATTTTACAAAGTTCCAGTACCTAATATTGATGAGCCTCACTGCTGAAAAAGCACAGAATCGTATGTGCTTTGATACATACAAACACTAATTGCTAATAAGCTTCTTCAGACTTGTCATCCTACTACATTTGCGAACAACTCAAGTCAGTTTTTAAAAAAACTAAGTTGATTTTTAACTGTCATGTTTTACAAACTTCGGTAGTTTCTGGAAATATTTTTCTATCGCTTTCAGGAACAATAGCAAAACAATGAACACCAAGCGCATGCTAGGAAAGAAAACACTGGTGGATAACACAGTTATTGTCAGACACAAGAAGGATACTATTCATGAAAAATCACAAGATTTATGAAAATTGATCCTGAATTTCAAATTGAAAGTTCAGTAACAACAGACATCTCCCATGTTGACCTAAAATAAATAGGCTGCCAGTTATTTCTCCAGGAAAAAAAGAAAAGGGAAGAAAAGGTTTTATTCAAGATCAGCAAAGAATTGCAATTCCAAGTCTGCAACCATGGCAAGTTGTCAACAACCCCTCTCCCTTCTTCTCAAGAGTGGGCCTGGAAGTTGGGAAGGCTACAGTAAGCAGGAGCCCCCTGGAGGAATCGAGAGTTCTGAAACACAGCAGCTTTGCACTGGCTGAGATGTGACAGTGTCTCACTGGCAGAGCTCTTGCTCGGCAAGCAGAGGAAGTCCTCCTTCCCTTGGGCGTGGCCATTGTCGGAGACTATGACAGCTTCCCCTTCTAGGCTCCCAACTCTATTTTAACTGAGATTTTTATTTATCAATTTTTACACTCACGTATTTTTTATAACTTAATAGAAAGGCCAAAGGGGTTAAGTATAGAGGCATTCAAAATACCTTTATATTCAAATTTAGGATGCACTTTTGTTTTCCAGACATATTAAATAAAATGCTTTTTAATATGCGTAATCACCTGATTTGCATACTGAGGACATTTATATGAAACCTGGTAACTCCTGGATACCAAAACTAGGACCCTATAGATACTGGCCTAGGTTTCTGAACCTTTTACCTCCATCTTCTTTTATTCTAGAAAGTACTATAAAACCTTCTAATTTGGCCTTTAAGTGAGACATTTATTGTTGCCAGTCCCTCTTTGCCATAGTCTTTTACTCATTTATTAAACCTGTATTTAATACATGGAATATATGGTTAAATATTGTAGATTCAAAGCGAAAAAAGAAACAGCCCCTCTTCTTCAATTATCTTACATGGAAGGAATCAGATAATTTTGACACAATATGATGAGCTATAATTATTGCGAGAGTTATGTAAAGGTGTTTTGGGAATATAGAGAAGGAAGCCCTTAACTGCTGAAAGGATGTGAGGGATAGAAAAAAATTTAGGAATTATCCACAGGGTGCGGGTGTAGGGGCAGGGAAAGGGCTTGCAGTGTTTCAGGCAAAACGAAATGGCCTGTTCAGACAAGAGGGTGGGGGACAAGGACATCACATCCTAGAAATGACAAGTAACGAGTAAGGCTGCAGCATAGAGTTGCTGGGATGGAGGAAAGGTTAACCTGTAACAGGAGGGTAATCAGGACCAGATCGCGAAGGCTCATGGTGAGGTCTTTAACCAAATGGCCAAGTGAAGAGTTTAAAGTGGAAGGAAGTAAAGCTGTTGTGTGGAAGATGGCTCCACCTGAGCACCAGCAAGGAACTGCTGAGAAGTCTGAATATAGAATAACGAAGATCTAAGTAAAATTAGTAGCTATGGGACAGTCAAGGGGAGAAAGACTTGGGAGGTATCTGGAAGGCAGAATCAATCAAAACTGGCTCAGACCCATATGGGAAGGTGACAAAGGGGAAGAAACAGAGGCTACCTCCCAGGTTTCCACACTGGGTCCTGATGTCATCCACTGAGACTGTCGTCTCAGGAGGAGGAGAAGCAGAGCCATGGGCATGAATTTTATTTGTGATGTTTATTTTGAGGTACCTGGGAGACATGCAAGTGGAGAATTCTGAGCCACAGGAAAACCCTATGAAGCCTTGGGCATCAAAAAATTATATCTAGTGCTCTAGTCCCAGCAATCAAACTGAAAACAGTACAAAACCATACATCAGATATAAGGATGGCCAAAAATGTTTTGCTTTTTCTAATAATGACCACTTTGGTACTTTTTAGAAGACATCATCCAAAATGAAGATTTAAAAAATATGTATTATACATATTTATTTATATGAAAATCTATATTTATATAAATGTACTTGTATATGTAAGTATATTTATAGATTACTGTTTTTCCTGCCCCTGCTTGGCACCTGATAGAAACATGTGCATAGACGGACGGCCTGTTGGGTAATTCAGCCTGGGCGGTGATTAGCAGGCAGTGGCCAATCCTGTTTCCTTCTCTACAATTTCCCATATGCTGAAGAATTTACAGATCTGCCCACAGCAAATGTATGTGGGGTTTTCCACTAAAGTAAGCCCGTGGAAATCAAGCTAGAGGGACAGTTCTTATGTATCTGAATAGAACAAGTCGGTGAGTCTCATTCACAGCTGTTCTTGTTCTGTATCTGTTTAGAGTCAAAGTCACTGCTTGTTTTCTTATTTGATATATTCCGTCACTTCCATGTCTGCCTATCCATTAAGTAAACAGCACACGTTTCTCGTACACCAGTGTTTCTCAAACGGTTTCTATCGATCTCCTGGAAGGCTTGTTAAATTAGATTGTTGGGTACCACCCCCAGGGGTTCTGATTCAATAGATATGGGATGGGGCCAGTGAATTCACTTTTCTAACAAGGAAGTGCAATCTAATAGGCCAATTTCCCACAGCCAAAGCAATTAGAAGACAATGGAGACAATAAATTCATTTTTTAAAATTCACTGAAGTAGACATAAGGAGAAAGTTGGTAAACATAGGATGTGTTCATTAGGAAAGGATAATCAGGGTAACTGGGGTGGGTGGCCTTGGTTTTGAATGAAATATGAGATTATTTGCCATGACATTCTTCTGTGTTTTGGTTTTGGAAAGCTGATAAAAATATTTACAGGCAAGCAGCAAAAGTCTCTCTACTTTGATTCAAAATGCAGTTTGATGACAAAAAGGACAAAGCAACTAATTCTGCGTTTCAAGACATTCTTGATAGCTGTCACATATACTGCCATAGAGCAAGATATCCTTTGAGGGAGTAAAAAGCAATTTGAGTTCATAGCTCTTCGTTAAGAAGCTGTCTTTATTCCTTGATTTCTGAAGTTCTGTGAACCACATGCCCTTCTCTGAGCAAAAACTGACCTTCCCATTGAGTAGACAATCTCCTTCGGCTACCTCACTCAGACCACTCTAACTTTGGCAAAATAATCCCGGTAGCAGGAATTTTAAAATGGCAGGAGAGCGGCAGGATAGAACACGTTTTAAAAGAGAAGTTTATGTGGTAAGGCTTGGAAATAGATCAGTAATACTATAATTTTTAAAAAAGATATTTTCAGTATAACAGAATTTAGAATTCTCCTACAACTTTAGTATGACCGAAGCAGCTCCCAATTTAGAAACAAGTTTTATCCAAAAACCTCACTGGAAAGTAATTTGTTTGGAATTTGGAACAATTTCCAAATGACATTATTGTACTTATAACCTTCTAGGTTATAAGGTTGCTAGGAAAAATTTTTTAAATTTCCAAATCCATAGAAAATTTATAAAAATCCTCAAGATAACTGAAATACCAAGTCTTTACTTAGAGAAGGCAGGAAAAAAATCTGTTGTAATGTAAACTTTCTACTTGATGGAATATGAAATAAAGTACACAATGGGACTGGGTACTGTTTCATTACTAGCTGTGTGGTCTTGGGCAAGTCATTTCCTCTCCTCAGCTTCAGTTTCTTCAAGAATAAACGGGGGGTGTTGAATAAGAGCATCAGAAATACTGTTTAACTTTTAAGTGCTGGTTACCAGCATTGGAAACAACATATGTAAACTCTCCACCCTTCACGGCACACGGTGCCATCAGGATGTTAATACTAATTACGCATTTATTAACCATCCACTCTATGTCAGGAAGAATACTAGGAATCTACATGTTATTCCATTTAATCATCAAAATAATCCTATGCAGCAGGTGCTTCTATTTTCATTGTTGTCAGTAAAAATCAGAAAGAGGAAATGGTTTAAAATTTTCATTTTAAAAACTAAGAGAAAAAATAGATATACGTAGAGAAGGGTGATAGCCCTGGGTCAATATTACTTATGTCGTGTTTGTAACTATTTTCTCCCTTATCCTCACAGCTACCCTGTGAGTTTGGAAAAGTTTATTTTTTCTCCCATTTTATAAATATTCTGATAATCAGCACATTTCAGACTCTAATCTACAGTAGGTATTATGGGACCAGGGATTCAGGTTTATACAATTCCCTCATCAGGTACAAAGCAGTAGTTTCAGTCTAGGGCAATGTGGGCACGGGACAGAATAGTCTATAGACGGTGGCCAGTAGGAAAGTAACAGGAAAAGTCAGGTGTAATCCATTCTTTGAATGTACCTGAGATTCCAAAATCAAACGGTTGTAATTGAGAGAATGTCTATACTTGACACATGTAAAATCGGTTGAGACTCTGTAACACTGTCCTCAAAAATTAGTTATAAACCTCTTGGTTCATAAGGAAATTGTTATTTACAAATAAATGGTTTTGTTTACTATGAAAAAACAAATCCCTCCCAGTAAGTCAGGGATTTTCAGCCAGTATATTTCTACACATGAAACCAGAATATAAACTATTTCTGAAGCAAAAACTAGTTAATATTAATTATTTTAATGTCATATCTTGGTTGATATACAACAGATTACCAGTTTGGTGTGAAGCAGAGACCCATATGCCTTGATATCCATATTATTACCAATCTGGAAATTGACTTATCAGATGTCACAGGTTAAGGAAGGTCTGCTTATAGATAAGACAAATCTTAAGCGATAACATGAGGGGAAAATCTTTAAGAAAACAGAGGGCATAAAAGTAACAAATTTGGTCATTCAATCAAGTTACACTCTTCTCTGAGTGGAATATTTTTCTTAAGGAATTAATTTATGTGTATGCATGACTGGGACATTGTACTCTATACCAGAAATTGACACATTGTAACTACTGTATTTCAATTAAAAAACCAATTAATTTACCAACTGAGCCCTATTACCTGTTAAGCACTAGGCTAGGTGCTGGAAATACAAAGATAATTAAGAATGTTCTTGTCCTATATGATTTCACTGTCTAATGGGACAACGTAGATAAACTGCTAGTTACAATACTAGGAGGCACGACCCTACAGCTGTGAGAGGGCTGAGTCCTAGAAGGGCATTATGCATCTTTCTCCTGGCCTGATTTCCAAGTAAGCATTTGCTTTCTACTTGAATCCCAAATCTCCTTGATCGTTTTTAATATTTCTGTTCCTGTATACCCTTCACCTGGTTTTCCCCTAATGCTGATATCAAAACTGAGATCAGCACTGTAGTAGGTTGTGCCCCTTTTATCCCCAGTCTGACAGTTCTTTGGACTCGCCGTGACTTTCAGAACCCTCACACCTTTGAAGATACCTGGCCAGGTATTTTGTAGAATATCTTTGGTTTGCGTTTGACTCCTGTTTTCTCATGATTATACTGAAGTTAAGGATTTGGGGATGTGTTCTTTTTAATGCATAATGTCAGCAGGTACAGGATGTTAATATATCACTGCTGGTGATGTTAACCTTGATCACTTGTTTTAGCTGGTGACTGCCAGGTTGTTCCACTGCAAGGTATTAACTTTTACTTTTGTAATTAATTAATATTTGGGGGGGGCTCCCTGATGTTTTGACTGAAGAAGTTATCCAGACTTTTTTTTCCCCTTTTGAAAATAGTCTTACTGATGGCACAGAGTCATTGAATAGTCAAAACCATAGTATTATAGGCCTAGAAGTGAGATTATATTTATACAAAGAACATTTAAGTATAAGGTCTATGTTTCTATCTTATAAATGAACGTCCTTTTGAAGTCTTCAAACTCACATTTTCCAGAGGAAAGAAAACACAAGAGAGACAAAAGAAGGATATCTTTTGATGA
The DNA here is from genome assembly GCF_048564905.1 of Vicugna pacos. Classification (NCBI taxonomy): domain Eukaryota; kingdom Metazoa; phylum Chordata; class Mammalia; order Artiodactyla; family Camelidae; genus Vicugna; species Vicugna pacos. The sequence continues at coordinate 1,894,434 of NC_132998.1, forward strand.
CCTGAGTGCACACACAGGGTGTAACAAATACGTTGAGGGTCTCTCAATTTTTGATTACTACATCATTTGAATTTAAGGAATAAATAATTCTAAAGCTGAGAGCGCAGGTACTGGCAAATTCGCATCTGTAATAGGTATGGAAGGTACTTTTTCAGGGGCTTTCCTAAAAGCAATGACCACACCCATTTTAATAAGGATTTACGTCCTACCTGAAGCACTGATCTCCATGAACGACATAATTGAGGAGTAAATTACATGGGAAATCTCTCTCTGGAAAATCTAGGATGGGACACTGACCTTAGAGGTGGGTATAAGGACAAGGCAGTTGATTCATTAGTTAGCCGTGAACACAAACTACAGGCATAGTCAAAGGAGAAGAAGCACGGAATTTCTGTTTTGCCTGCCATTAGCAGAACAAAGTCTGCTGTGCAAAGTGAAAGATCTGCCAGCATTTTCCCATGATGGATAATAACTAGGTTACAGAGAAACTGTAAAATAACTTCTTACAAAACACTGGTTCACAAATATGGCTAACATTACCAAATTTAATTATGCTAAATGTCCTATTTGAGAAAAATTTCGAGAGGCTACAGAAAATATTAACAGCAGTGATCCTCTGGGGAAATGTTTTGGAGTCTTTTCCTTTTCCCATTTACAGTTCTGTACTATTGGACTTTCTTTCTTTATTGATCATGATCTAGTACTACTTTTAAATTGAAAAATAAATCCTTTTTCTGGTAAATACTAAAGCTTTGCCATAAGGTGAAATGAAGGGAAGAGCCTAGTAAATTCATCTCAGTAGTTAGTTACTGAAGTATTCAAAACGCATTAAAATTTTTTCTCCTTAATTTGTTTTTGCTTTTTTTTGTGTGGGAGGGGAGTAATTAGGCTTATTTATTTATTTTTGGAGGAGGTAGTGGGGATTGAACCCAGGACCTCACTCATGTTAAGCAAGCTCTCACTTGAGCTATACCACCCCCCACCCTCCCCCCAAAGGCTATTGCTAAAAGGTAACTGTCCTACAACAAAAGCTTGAGAAGAGGATTCTAAGTTTATATAAAACTCAGTGGATTCCAGAGCATGTGGTTGGCTGTTTAACATTGATATTTTGCATTCAGAAGGAGTTTATAATTTAACAAAGGTTGAGAAAACTTTTGGTGGACTTATTTAGATTTTACATCTTTTAGAATCCTGCCCCCAATTTTAAAATTAAAGAAATTTTAAATTAGAGAATCACTGTTCTGTGAAAAGTAATAAGAGAACTCATTGACTGGAATGGTATTTCACTGAAAAATTCAATGCTGTATGTTCATATGTGTGTGTGTGGGTATATATAAAATTATTTGGTGTATAGTAGATCAAAGTAACTATTCATGAAAAAGCCAAAGGGGAAAATGCCTTAAAATACATTATAGATACTGAATAAGAGGGATCAGTGAAGTTTATTTAGGCCTCCCCTAAAAGCGAGGATTCCAATTCCTCTTCAAAGAATTACCTTTGAATCAAACCTGGGCTGCTCCCCGCCTCCCACTCACTGAGACAGAGGGCCTGTATTCCCTCCTGAATTCCAAGTAAGCCATTCAGGGCACAACTCCACAAGTAACACAGAATCTTGGCAAATTAAATGGTAGGTAAACAGGAACAGGATACAGAATAAGTAAACATGAGCAGGATACAGCTCTCTTGCAAACAAAAATTTTTAAGCCAGTAATTAACGACTGTTACCTTCTGAAGCAGCACATTCATCGGTTTTTCGCATTTTGTTTTAATATAAGAGTACCACAAAATTTTACTGTTCCAAACATACCATTTTTACTTCAGCATTTGAGTTGCTTAACTCTATTTAAATTCCTTTAGTTTTAAGGTGCCCTTAGATAATTTCACAACAATATTTCAAATTAAGACAAGGCTGCATTAAGTGTTATCAACAGCAAACAGCGTCAGCTTTGAAAAGATACTTTGGTTTTGTTGCTTTGTTGGAGGAAAATGCTTGTATCAATCTAGCAAGCAGTTAATTAACTAGGTGAAATAAGTGCTTACTTTCAATTCCTTAGAGCTCTTCTGTTTTCTTCGCGGTTAAGCTTTTATTCTGGGGTTCGAAGTAAGTTTTACTCCGCAGATAATAATGCGTGTGGTAGTACTGAAAAGAAAAAGAAAAGTAATTCTAGATATACCTAGGGGAAAACTTTTAATGATTTTTATGCAACCACTGTGGGTGTTTTTTTTTTTTTAAAGCGCCTTAGTCTCTCACACCAGGTGTTTCTCCTTCCACTGCAGGCCTTGAGGCCGTCCGCAGGGTTTCCACCTGTCTCCTCTTACCCCTCCAGCTCTCGAAGTTTCCTTTCCCGAAGGCGTAGGCAGCATTCCTCCGCGAGTGGATTCCTCAACTGGCTTTTCCCGGCGGCCCGGCTCCACGTGACCGCCGCCAACACCTGCACCGCCACCAGCTCACAGCGCCCCCATCTCCTCCGTCAGGTACCGACCCGGCCTGGCTCCCCCTCACCGAGGAGGTCACCGTCCGGCTGTGAGCCTCGCTCCGCCGGCAGGGGAGGGGCCGAGCTACGGCCCCAGCAGTCGCTGGAGCCCTTGCAGCCGGATTATCACATGACTCCACGGCGGCGGTAGCCCTGGCAGCAGCCGCGCCGGCTCCGCGGGCTCGCCGGGTGGGCTCAGTTCCGCTCACGCAGGAGTCGAGCGCAGCGGGCGGGGAAGAGACCTGCTGGCGCTGCGGCCGCCCAGTCGCTCCCGGAGCGCGCAGCATCTCCACCGGCGCGGCCGGCCCGCTCCATGCCGCTGGGTTGCGGAAGTGTAGCGGGGGGAGGCGGCGGCGGCGCGGAGCGCGGGAGGCCGGGGCTCGGCCCCCTGCAGCACTAGGCTCTGGGAACCGCGCGGCGCGCCCAGCGGCCCGGTTGCCCGTGCGCCCGGCGCCCGCCGCAGCCTGCATGCCACGCGCTGCGCCTCGCCGGGCCCCCGCCGCCGCCCCCTGCTCGCACCGCTGCTGCCGGGCTCCGGAGTAATATGCTCACCCGAGTGAAGTCTGCCGTGGCCAATTTCATGGGCGGCATCATGGCTGGCAGCTCAGGCTCCGAGCACAGCGGCGGTGGCTGTGGAGGCTCGGACCTGCCCCTGCGCTTTCCCTACGGGCGACCCGAGTTCCTGGGGCTGTCTCAGGACGAGGTGGAGTGCAGCGCCGACCACATCGCCCGCCCCATCCTCATCCTCAAGGAGACCCGGCGGCTGCCCTGGGCCACTGGCTACGCAGAGTGAGTGCAGCGACACCGGCGGCGCCCCTGCTCTTCTCGCGGCCCTTCCCCGCACGGTTCCATCCCTCCTCTCTCCCTGTTCCTCGGCCCCAGGGCCCTCCGCTGGCTGCCGGCGTCCAGGCCTCGGCGAGCACTTCTTATACTGGCCATTTCTCTCTTCTCCGACACCCCCTTCCCCCAACCCCAAGGACGCGGCATCTCCAGCCCGGGTTTGGTTGGTAGATGGGTGGGTGGCAGTGCTGGACCGTGGGAAAGCTAAGGCTAGACGCGGCTGTGAATCTGGGGGTTGTGACACTTGGAAGAAAGTGCGTGGAACTGCTCTGCTGAAGTTTGAAACACTGCAGGGAAATCTGATATCTGTGCGCCCATCCCCCCCAAATCTTTGTGCCTCCGCGTGAAGTTTGTTGGGTAGAGCTTGGAGGAACTATCGCTGCGCCCGGGGAGTCGGGGGTGGGTGTCCGAGCCCTGGAGGTGGCCGTGGTCGCGTGCGTGGTTGCACAGTTCAGGAGGTCTCAGTTTCTCTGACTTAAGTCTAAGGGCTCGTTCATTTCTCCTTTACTAGGTAGTAAAACCCTGCGCCTTTGGTATATGCCAATACTATTCCCCCCAGTCCTTGGGGAGGGAGAAACTTACTCCAGGTGTTTAATGATAGCGTTTTGGTAATCAGCTTTGGTGATTAAGCGAGAGTTGGAGTGCTTTACTATTTCAAGAACCGATTGAGTTAGTTGAGGACCTGGAATGGAACTGGGAAAGGAGAGAGGGAGGATTTTAATGGCCTCCCTCCAACTCTACGGTTACTCTTCCATTGACTACTAATGACCATCTTATGAATGATAGGATAAGTAATGTTTCTTTTCCTATTCGGCGTTACTGGGTAACTCAAGGTAGAATTTAGGAAACCAGAGTTGCGGGGTTAATAATAACCCTGTGGGTGCAGAAGTGCACGCTAAACCTTGGTGCCTGGCACACCTGACCCTTTTCCTTTAACTCCATCCGCTCTGTAATCCTAGCCCTCCCCTACCAGTGCACAGCCTCGCTCTCTGATTGGTTCATTGGGGAACTAATCAGCTCTCCCGACGCCTGGGCGCTTTGATGCTGACCCGGTTCTGGTGGCCCCGATACCCCCGAGAAGGCATGGTTCCCGAAGCTCCGGGTTCCGGGGCGAGAAATAGCTTGGGAGACTCTCTTCTAGGATCTCATATTCTCTTTTCCTTCCTCATTCATTATACAGCCGTTTCTCCATGGGCTGAAACAGAAAATGTTTAAATGGGAATAGATGACTGGAGTGTGAAAGATAGGAAACAAGTGAGAGTGTTGGATGCCAAAACAATAAAAATTAACACGTAATAAAGGACAAGCATGGTGGAGAACGTTGAGGGTAGGGAGGTACAAAATAGCAGGGCACCTTTCAGGAGAAAGCCAAAGCAAAAAGAAACACCCTTGGGAGCGAAAAGCGCCTGCCAAAACACCAAGTATTGTTTCTTGACTGCAATAAAGCAACAGGCAAACATAAAAAAGCCCCCAAACCCTACCTTGTTTAAAAGCCCATTTGGACCCTTTGCGAGGCAAAAAGCACGTGGGAGGAATACCGAGTCCTGCAATTGTGAAGGTGGAGGCCCTTGTGTCTGTCAAAAACCTGAATGTGTAAGGCCCATTGTCACTCCAGTGCGTTCCCCAGGGCGAGGGCACCTGTCTGAGAGGCTGAGAGACAGGTAGGCAAGTGGTGAAAGAGGAAGAAAAAGGCTAAAACATGGAATGTGGAAGCTACTTAAAGGAGTACCTCAGACAGCAGGAAGGAAAGGAAAGGGGAAACAACAACCAATTTAAAAATGTTGGGATTCTCAGCAGGCATGTGATGTGCCAGGGGCTGTGAAGAATATAAGGGGATCCGAGATGAGTCATGCCGGGGAGGTACTGCTGGGAGAGCTCTACCTGCTCTTAGCGGGACCTCAGTTTCCTTGTGTCTAAGAAGCTTGTCTTTTCCTAGACTGGGATGAGAAATTCAATTTGAAGATTAGAAAGACCACTGTAAAATGTTCAATTTTTAAAGCCAGTTATAAAAGTGGTACATACTTGTGAATTCAAGCAAAGACTTATGTACAAATGTAAGTGCAGCCCCTCCCCCTCCCCACGCCCCTGGGCCGCGTGACAGTTCAATGTTTGAGTGGTGTACCTGCCTTTCTAGACTTAACTTGGATGCACCTATAAATATGTATCATGCCTTTCTTTTTTTTCTTCCCCAAATAGATTGAGACTAACCATGTTTTTCTGTAGCATTTTGACAAAACACTGTCACAGACTTTATTCCAAGTCAATACTTACAGAATTACCTTACTCTTTCAGAATGTATACCTAGTACTCAAAATAGCTAACATAGTGCTAACTGTTTAGTGCTCACACTGTTTCCAGATTTGTATTATATGATTTGATTCTCACAACAACCCCATTAGGTAGGCACTAACATTTCCGTTTTATAGATGAGGATACAGAAGCACTGAATAGTTAAGCAACTTGTCCAGAGTCATACCACCTTAGCAGGGCCTGTGTTTGAGCCGGAGCAGTCTGACTCGAGAGCCCACAACACCAGACTACCTCCTTACAGTGTGTCAAACTCTGGCTCATCCATCTGTACCCAGGATTCACCACTAACATTCTCTTGCCACTTCCCTCTGTGAGATGTGGTACCACTTCCCCAAACCTTGAACTGTCATTTATCTTCCTGAAAAAATACATCCTGAATGATCAAAATGGCTGAAATAGGCAAGGGGAGAAAGAAAAGTAGGAATTGTGGTTCTGGTCAGAGACCGCGACTGCCCAGGACCTACTTGGAGGAGGAATTCTCTTTGTTCTAGAAGGTACCTGAGAGGGCTAGACTTGGCAGGAAGGTTCCTCAGAGTGGGGATGAGCGGGGTGCTAGTGAGTCAAGGACTGAGTCAGACATGGTTTGCTTACCTTTCTAGAAGGTGAGCTACTCTCTAAGCCTTCCTGGGAGGAAGAATTGGCATCACTTGATGATGGAGGAGTTAGAGAGTTTTCTTACTTATTGTTAATTCCTTTCAGAAAGAGATACTCATAGTTATAGAACTAGAGAATTAGCTTGAATGATCCTTGTAAGATTTGGGGATACAGAAACGGAAGACCCTCATTTATTAATTCAATATTATTGGCATAGTGCTCGGTGGAATTTCTTGGCTCCTATTGTGGCTGAAATTTCTCCGTTTGATTCAGGGCTATGTGCTGGGTTGTAAAGCATTGCAGTTACAGATGACATCTTTCCAACAACATAGATTAGCAAGTTTTATTTTTTAGTTTGGTGTTGAAATCACTGACTTAGCCTGTTCGACCAGCTGGGAGAGAGTCGACAGGAAGTAATAGTCTGGCCCAGAGACCCCACAGGTCAGCGACTTGCTTTCTTTGTCCACAAGTTTAAATTCTACTCAAGTGCTTCAGGGACCTGAAAGTCCATCCAGTTTTTAATGGGTTGTGAACATATTTTGACTTTTCTTCTTCTTTACCTGTTTGCCCAACCTCTCTCCTACTGATGGTCAGTTGGACTTAGAGATACTAGGGGATATGGAGTTTGTGCCTGAAATGACAACAATAGATAATGCCAGAGAATGTGCGGTGCTCTGTGTGTGACAGCACCATATTCAAGTTTTATCAGAGATAAATTTCTTTGCTTGGACAGAAAGAATAAATAATAATTATAGCATCATTTTACTTAGGTTATAGCTGTAACAAAGCATTTTTTTCCCTACTACTTTTCTTATGTGTCCCAGACATGGATATTTAAAAAAAGCTGAGAGTTTATGTTGAAAGTATTATTAAGTTCTTTCTGTCTCACGAAGTTCAAAATTGTGAAAATTTTGATGAAATAACCATATTTAACTCCGGCAAACAGCCCACAAATATTTGGATTTATTTTGGAAACTCTAGGCTATTTCATCCTCCCCCCCACCCCCTCATTCGCCCTAATTAGCTATCACCAATAAATCACATTTGTTGGCTGTATAGTGGTGATGACAGAAAAACCACTGTTTCTCTCTTGCCTCAAACGCAGAAATCCCCTGGCCTTTTTTTTTTTTTTTTTCCTTTTTCCTCCCTTTTAATCTCCTCTAGCACACCCACCCCTTTTACACCTATTTGCAGAGCTCCTGCCTGGGGACTTCAGTTTGACTTTTGCAACTGAAGAACCTCGAGGTTCTCCACTTCTTGTGGAATACAATGAAAAGGAATGGGTGGGGTGTAGTGTGGGAGGTTTCATTTAACAGAGTTCTCCAAATCACTTATTTGCAGATGAGTCCAAAGTAGCCTAAAATATTTCATCTACTGTTCTGGTAACCTGCAGAAGGTACTAATTTCTTATTTTAAAGCAAGTGGCTATGCTCTCCTTTATTTTTTCAGATTTAACATTATAATGAAGTCATCCCCTGTGGGGTGGAGCTCCTGGGCTGTCCCTTTTCTGTGGAAAATAGCTCAGCTTCCTTCAAAGACTAGCGTTTCAGCCCCTGTTGTATGGACCCCTGTGATATTGCCCCACCACATGGTGCATCCTTATTGTGGTTACAATACCAACTGATAACTTAAAACTGACTGCATACTAGAATTGTTTTCTAAAAATGTATTATTGAAGATAATTTTTAAAATTGAGATATAATCGACATAGAACATATTAGTTTCAGGTGTCCAACATAATGACTTGATATATGCATATATTGTGAAGTAATCACCACGATAAGTATAGTTGACACCCATTAACACACAGTTACAATTTTTTTTTTGGGGGGGAGTGATAACTGTTAGTCTTAGCAACTTAAATATACAATACAGTGTTATTAACTGTAGTCACTATATTATATTTTATTGTGATTTTTATTTGCATTTCCCTGATATTAGTCATATTGAACACCTTTTCACGTACCTGCTGGCCATCTCTACATCTATTATATCTTCTGCCCATTTTAAAAGTCAGATGGTTTGTTTTTTTGCTATTGAGTTGTATGGGTTCTTTATATATTTTGAATATAAACCCTTTATCAAATATGTGATTTGCAAATATTTTCTCTCATTCAGTAGGCTGCCTTTTCCTTTTGTTGATAGTTTCTTTTGCTGTGCAAAAGATTTTTGGTTTGATGTGTCCCACATGTTTATTTTTGCTTTTGTTGCCTTTGCTTTTGGTGTTAAATCCAAAAAATTCAAGACTGTCAAGGAGCTTACTGCCTGTGTTTTCTTTGTAGGAGTTTTATGTGTTCAGGTCTTATGTTCAAGTCTATTCCATTTTCAGTTAATTTCATGTATGATGTAAGTAGCAGTCCAGTTTTTCTTTTGTGTGTGCTGTCCGTTTTCCCCAACACTGCCTGTTGAAGAGGCTGACCTTTCTCCCTTGTATATTCTTGGCTCCTTTGTTATAAATTAATTTACCACATAGGTGTGTGTTTATTTCTGGACTCTGTTCTGTTCCATTAATCTATGTGTTTGTTTTCATGCCAATACCATACTGTTTGGACTATTACTTTGTAATATAGTTTTAAATCAGGAAGTGTGATGTTTCCAGCTTTGTTCTTCTTGCTCAAGGTTGCTTTGGCTATCTTGAGGTCTTTTGTGGTTCCATACAAGTTTTAGAATTATTTGATTTATTTCTGTGAAAGATACCATTGTAAGTTTGAAAGGGATTGCATTGAATCTGTAGATTGCTTTGGGTAGTATGGGCATTTTAATGATATTCTTTCAACTCATGATCATAGAATATGTTTTGTTTATTTGTGTCTTCAGCTTCATCAGTGTCTTACAGTTTTCAGTGTGCAGGTCTTTTCACTTCCTTGGTTAAAATTATTACTAGATATTGTAAAAGATATCTTTTTGATGTAGTTGTAAATGGGACTGTTCTTGGCATTTAAGCTTTTAATATGTTACCTTAAAAATTAATTTTTTAATAATGTTTATATTTTGTAATTTTCTCTTATTTGGCTAATTTGAACAGAGGATTAAATTTATGCCATTCTGTCTCAGGAAATAAACAACATTCATCTGCTTCTATTACTCTCATTCAGTCAATGAAATCATTGCATTCCTATGCTGGGTGCATAATGTAAGACACAGCTGGCACCCTCAAGAAAATTTTATTGCATAGTTTTTACCCCTTTAGTGTCATTCTCTGAAGTTAAGTTAAAATAAAATCATGGACTCATAAGATTACAAGAGACCAACACTGGAGGGTGTGGGAAGTTGTTTGTTTTGTTTTTAATGTCTTAATGCTTCTGGGCAATTTAAAATTTCAGTATTTGGAGCCATTTAAGGAACACTAGGGAAGCAAATTGTTCTTTTCAGCAAGCATTGTGACTAGCTGCCAACTTATCTGTACCTGAAGGTTCCAAGAGCTTTATAGTACCTGTATAAAGACATGAGTAAAGAAAAAGCTATCCTGACACTTGTTAAAATGGTCAGAAAGACTTTATTCAAGACTATTGCAGTAGGGGCCCTGTAATAGGGGAGGGAGATCAGACTCAACTCCAAGTACAGTAAAGACAGCTGGAAATTTATAGCCAAAAAGCAGAGTGATAAGCTCAGTGGATGGAAAATTACTGTGAGGAAACATCAAAGGTAGGGGGATTTTGCTGAAAGTAGCTCAAGGAGTTGTACATCAAAGGTAGGAGATGAGGAAACTGATCAGATATCAAGGGTGATCAAATTTGACTGATAAGCGGGGACATAAAAAAACAAATTTATTATCTGCTATCACCAGCATTTCATGAGATAAGGGATATTTCAAAACCAGAAGTGTAGAGGCATATAATCTCAGCAAAAAAACCCCAAAAAACAGCAACAAAAAAAAAACCATAAACAGTTTTTAATTTTTTCAAAATGCTATGCTCCTATTTTTCTAATTTTTCACAAACTCAAAATCATATATTTTTACCTGTCCTGGAGGATTCCCAAGACACTTTCCAGTTTTAAACTCTGTGAGTTCCTGGGGTTAGGCCAGTGTCTTTCTTTCCAGGCTGAGGTTTTTCCCAATGGGGCCTGCTGTCTCCTTAATTATGATTACAATTGTGCATTATTTTTCCCAGCACTTTATTATGAAAATTTTCAAACATCCAGAAAAGTTGAAACCATTAGACATTTAGCGCCCACATGCCCACTGTCTAGATTCTAAAGTTCCCATTTTGCTTTATTTGCTTAATCATTTGCCTATCCATCAACACATTCTTGTTATTTTTAAGTGGATATTTCCTTTAGTCCAATGGCTTTGATTTATGTGATTGTTATTTTCCTCAGTAAATTAAAATTAGGTTTTGACTTTCTCAGTTGAGGAACGCACCAGACCATTGGGTTCCCATCCATGTGGGTGGGGGGCACCTTAGATTGAACTTTTGCAACATCGGCACCCTGCAGGTGCTCACTCAGGCCATTCGCTTCCCGTAACTTCGCACTCGTGTAGCTGAGAACTTTGCATGGGGTCAAACTGAAAAGTAGAAACAGATGACACAGCTCTTTGGTCCCCTTCAGTGAAATCAGTAGGAAATTTGTTTAAAACATGAGTCACTCCTCTTTCCCGCTGGTGGCCAGTCAGGTGAATGCTATCTGAGGAGCATTCTGTTTAGTGAAGACTTCAGAATGTGTTGCCTGAAAAGTGCTTGTGAAGAACAAAGACCATTGTGCTGTGTTCATCTTACTTCTGAAGCACACGTTGTCCACTTGGGGGCTGAGGGAAATTAAAGTACCTGCTTAATTGCCCTTTTTCTGGTGTGGAATGTGCATCCATTGTGCTTCCTTTGTTACGCTCTTTCTAACTCGGTTTTCTCCAAATGACGGTAAAATTTAAATGCTTTCCTGTATCTTCTCTCTGTGTGGCCTTTATGCTTATTTATGAGGGAAAATAATGATGTCACCAACTTACATCTGTATAGCTCTGGATGATTATTCCGTCCCGGCCATGTGTACTTACATATAAGCATGTATTTAATACGAGGAAAATGAGGCCCAGAGAAACCCGAAGTGACTTTAGAATGTCACACAGTGCCATGATCCTAGTGACTGTCACTGAATCATTGAACCTGGCCATTCGTTGTGTGAAGTTATTCATTAATAAAGGGACAAAATATTCTCATAAACAAAATGCCACAGAAGAGAATGTTATGTATTTTATGAACTCAAAGGAAACTAATAAACTAATCTCTAGGTGACTTTAGATTACATAAAGGCATATTAGCACTTCAAGTTTTGTGTGAAAGGATGCTTTGCAAAGCTTTTAAAAAATAGTTCTATTGAGTATAATGGACTTAAAAAAATAACTTTCTTAGTATATGTGCATTTCCTAAGGGTAACAGTCTAGACCTTTTCAAAATTGCCATCTTCTCTTAACTGCAAATTGCTTTTTTTCCCCCCTTTTTTAATGCTTTGGGAAATCCTGGAAATCTTAAAACCAGTCTGTACATTTTATGTAGTGGTGCTGTTCTAAAGTTCATAAACACATCATGTGTTTTACTGTTAGCAGCTCCTTAGATATGAAGAAAAAGACTGAGGAATTCTGAGTGAGGGGGCTCAAACCCTGAGTCAGGCTTCACAAGTCCCTTTTAACACTTACTCTGGGAGTTCTGTTACCTAAGTTCTTGCTTTTTACTTTAGCACAATCAAGTCTGAATGGGAATGTTGCAAGTTAGTGAACTTTGGGGGCCAGCGAGGCCAGCAGCACTCAGAGTGAGCGGCTTGCGCGTGCCATTGCTTGGCCTCGCGGGCTCCGGCAGTGGCCGTGGTGGGCGTGTGTGCCTGGGCGTCTTGCACTGTCAGGTCTCATGGAGCCTCGCCGGCTGGCTGGGCCGTGCTACTCATCATTGCGGGGCTGTGAGTCCAGCGGAGAGAGCAATTCTTGGCCAAGCTGAGAGGACACACGTGATTCGAGCACTATACTGTCCTTTCAGGGAGGTGACAGACAGACGTTTAAGCTATTGAACAATGATGCCTCTTCTGCGAGATAACCTTTTCCATATAAGCATAGGAAAGAAAAAAATAATCTCAAGTGCTAAGTTGATTTTTTAAATGGAAGTGCTGTGGGTTATTGAGTTACTGTATTTAAGTGGTTGGCCGTGGTGCACTAATACTCATTGTTTGCCTTTTTGAAAAGGTGAATGTTGACAAGTTATGTTTAGAACACCCAGCTGGCAAAAATAAAAGATAGAAAATAAATGTTTAGTAGGAAGCAGATTTTAAGGTATGCTCATGAGAGGATGTCAGGGGACGGAGGGAACCAAACTGGTATTACTATAGAAAGAACTGTAAAGAGCTTTTCTTTTTTCTTTCTTTCTTTCTTTTTTTAAATCTAGAAGAGGAAATAACTATAGTATTTTGTTGCAAATAAATGGCTATGAGGATGAACTGTAAAATACATACTTGGGAAAAAAACGAGCAATTTTTTTCAGCCTTTTAGAACAGCTTTTACCCTGTGAAGCAGGGTTCAGAATAGAGCCAAAGAGCCAGATTAGATGGCCTCTTGGCGCCTTTCCCTGTGATTATTAATAATGGAGCCATGCTGCCCGGTTGTTAGAACCAGGTGTCCAGAGCTGGGCTGGTGACTCAGGGCAGCAGCAAATGGGAAGAAACGAAGAACTGGCAACTCAGACTACAGCAGCTGGTGTTGATTTTTAAAAAATATCTAGGTGCTCAGATGGGAATTGCAGGGGCCCATAGTTGGAGGCCTGCCTCTCCTCCTCACTCTCTGGCCCTGGTCATCAGGTCAGGGCTGACACCTGGCCACGCTGGCCCTTTCCCACCTCGCATGCCACCTGAAGCCCTGTCTCCTGCCTTGCCGTCCTCAGGGGCAGCACGGAGTGTCACTGGTCTCCAGTGGCGTGTGGATTCCCCCCAGTCCCGCTTCCCAGCCTTCTGGCTATCATGGACCCTTTTATGTACTGATTTTCTTGGATGGATCCCTTGTGAAAGATTTTGTCCAGGAAGCTGTCTGAAATAAGTATTGTTGCTCTTTAAAATTTTTTGACCAGATGCAATATTTTCTAATCAGTAGGAAGGGTGGATGTGGTGATAATCGCATTGAACTGATAACACTGAAGCCAACCTCAAAGGATTCACTTTTATTTCAGTTAGCGTGTGAATCCTTATTGCCCACAATCTACCTTCTCATTGGCTTTTTCCCCTTCAGTACTTCAGATAGCTTAAGTCTCTTACTGCTACCTTCCCTGATTGTTAAGGAGCCTGGACCACAAGTTGGAACTCTGCCCAGAGGCTTGGCCTTTGTACCACTCCTGGGTTTTCAGCTCAGCTTCATGTCAAGATCATTTCGTTTGGGATTCGAACATGTAACACCTCCTTAGAGCACGTGACTGTAAAGCCCCAACGTCCTTTTCCTTGACGAACAACTACGTTTTAATAGTTTTATTTTCTTGGCTCGCAAAGTACTGCAAGTTGCCTGAGAGGCCTGATGCTTGTAAGTTTAATTAAACTCGTGCTGAGAATATATATTTTTTTTCTAGCAGAGTTTTGACCCTTGGGCAAAGATTATCTTACAACAATTTCTGTCTTCTGACTGTGAGTGAGAAAAACTTAAAAATGTCTTTAGATGTCTTTTAACCTGCCAAGGAAGAGGAAGGCATTGGTCAGTCAGGAACATAGAATCAGTTTTTTTTAATGATATACTTTTTTCTCTCGTCCCAGAATTGATTAAATGTCATTGTAGACACTTTCAAATTCTCATAAGCACTATGAAAAACATAAAAATCAGTGTAAATCCTATCACTCATAATTGCCTTCAATGGATAATTTGTGTCTCTAAGTACATTTATATTTGTTTACAAAATTGGATAATTCTACATACTGACTAGTAGTTTTTTTTTTTTTACTTGAAATAGTGACTGGAACGACTTCTTTCCGTGTAAAGAAATATTGAACTCTGTCATTTTTAATAGCTGCATTATATTCCATTTATGGCTTTAATATACTTTTCTTTTTTTGGTGATAACCTTTTTTTTTCCCCTTAAAAATAGTGAGATGAATATCCTTGTAGGTAAATTTTTGTTAAACCATAATTTGAAAACTGACATTTTTCTGGGAAAAATGTTCAAATTCGACTTCTTCAGTGTTTCTAGTGACATTATTCAGTAGTTTGCAAAGATGAGTGTTTGAACATTGTTTTGAGAAATGTCAGTTGTGTGCTTTATTTTAAAGTAGTTTACCAAAGTAATGTTTTTGGTGAGCCAGGCTTCTTTTTTATATTTAGGATTAAATAATTAGGGTTAGAAAAATGACCCTTAAGGACTAGTTTAAGACCCTACTCAGAAGAATTGCCCAAAGAGTCTGTCTGTCTGCAGAGCTAAAGGCACTCATGGGCTGTTGCATATTTGAGAGATAATTGGTAACATCTCTTGTTTTTATTTAACTTTGAATCATTTTGAGGGTGTGGGCATTATCATATAAATTTTAATTCCTCTAATTAATATAGAGCTATATATATATATTAATGCTCAAATATATAGACCTGAAATAGTGGGGACATAATCAATACAGTTTTTAAAATTTCAAATGAAGCAAAAAAAGATCACCTTTATTCTATAGGCTGATTTCAAAGTATGAGCTGAGCACCTGGGAATACAGCAGTTATCATAGTATTTACAAATTTCAGACATAAAAGTCTGAATGTCAGTAAGTGTCTGTTAGAGGCACTGCATGATATTCTCTGCATCTGGACTGCCTTGTGGGGGAAAAAGGGAAAAAATACTTCTAGCTTTCTGATTCTTAACTGGAGGTAAGCAGTGGTGGAGAGTCTACTAGGAGAGGTAGGTTTCTTGGAATGTATTAATGAGTGGCTGGGAATGGAAGTCTGTCTGTATGGCTAGTGAGTCCAGAAACCCACTGAAGTTTCTAAACATCATCAGTCCTTTCTCTGCCCTCTCACCTGCACAGCTTTTTTTTAAACTTCTTTTTCTTTCCTTTGTAGTTTTTTTTTTTTGAGAGGGTGGTGGGAGCATTGGTATATTCATAAGGTGCCTGCTCATTAATCCTTTCTCTGTGCACAAGCTAAAGTATTGAATTGAGCGCAAGCTATGATTTAGTTCACCTATGGATTAGGTTACTTGTACTAAAGCTTGCACTTTTGTTCTGACATGAAAACCCAAAGTCACACGAGGTAATTGGTTCATTTCCCTCTCTGTCCAACCCCAACCCAGTATCTTCTGATTTAAAATCATGTACACGGAGATATGTACCAGTTAGAATAAAGAAATTCTGTATTAAAATTTAATTTCATTGAATTCTCCTCCTAAATTGTTGACGTTGATTCTCCAGCCGATCCTAAAGAGTTTTTGTCAGCAGTACAGATAGATCTCAGAGATGCTGTGGGTTTGGTTTCAGACCACCATGATAAAGTGAATATAACCAATAAAATGAGTCACATAAGTTTTTTGTTTCCCAGTGCATATAAAAGTTATGTTTACACTGTATGGTAAGTAGTCCATTGAGTGTACAATAGCATTATGTCTGAAAAAATTGTATATACCTTAGTTAAAAACGTATTTTATGGCTAAAAAATGCTAACCATCATCTGAGCCTTCACTGAGTTATAATCTTTTTGGTATAGTAACATCAAAGATCACTTACCACAGATCACCATAATGAATATAACAAAATGAAAAAAAATTTATTGTGAGAACTGCCAAAATGTGACAGAGACATGAAGTGAACAAATGCTGTTGGAAAAGTGGCACCTATAGATTTGCTTGATGTAGTGTTGCCACAAACGTTTAATTAAAAAGTATCTGTAAAACACAATAAAATGAGCACAATAAAACAAGGTATGCCTGTACATATGTTATATTTACTGTATTGGAAATTAAAGCTGAGAAATTTTTTGAAAATTTATAAATTCAGTTAAAAATAAACATGGAAATATTTTAAATGAAAAATACCCATATTTTCCCAAAACAAAACCCAATTTAGAAGAGTTGGCATCACTCTACACTTACAAGTACCTTTAATCTACCTTAATAGAAAGTAGCTGGATTCTTAGGCGCTTCTGCGTTTCATCTGTTGTACTATCGCACTCGAGTAAACTCTATTCCTCCTCATGCGAGAAATGAGAATCAGAAAGGAAAGTAACATCATAGCATGATGATGAAAATAACTTTGACCTCATGCATCCCTTGAAAGGGTCTTGGAGGTCCCCAGGGGTTCCCAGACCATACTTTGAGAACTGCCAGTGCGGAAAATAATCAGCATAACTTTCTATCTTATTTTTGGAACTGTATTTTACAGATGGAAAACTGTAGACCACTTTAAAAAAGTTACAGTGGAATGTAGTCCTTCCACTTGAGACATGAATGTCTGTATTAATTCAGGAGCATGCTTTCCCACGTTCTCTGTGGTCTTTATTCCAGATGCTAGAATACTTTTTCTCCAAAGGGCCTGCGTGTCATCACGTTTGGGCTATTGAAGACCACTAAACAATCGAGGGGGGGTTAGTATTACCCATATTTAATAGATAGGAAAAACAAAAACAATAGGGGCCAGAGAGTTTTGCTAGAGTTAGGGCTAAAAGTACACATTTTTTGAGCACTTTAGGTTTATGGAAATTCTGGGATTATTTAGTAGAAGTATTTGACTGGCTTTCTTTGTGTCATGATCATAGATTTGCTGTACACGGCACATGGGCCAAGGGACAAAAGGTATAGAGCTTTTAACTGTACGAGGCGTACGTTTTCGTCGGGAAGATAAATTCATGAAAAGATGAAAACCTAAGCATAACAGAGTGACTGAGTAGCCTGGTGCTGGGGGAGGAGTAGTACCTGGAAGAGACAGCTTGAGGTCATCCTGGCTCTCCTAACCAGCCTTGGCTTCAGCAAGCTGGTTCACTTTTTCAGTTCTCAGTTACACAGTTAAGTCATTGACTGAGTCCTTTCCAGCTATGAGGTGCTGAGGGAGTAAGAAGCGTAACAGAAATTGTGAACTGATTTGTTCATTTCTCTGACTTGAAAGATATGTATATGTTTCATAAAAATGAATGCTATTTCATTTGCCGTATTTGTTTTGTCATAAGTAAAATCTCTGGAGGATCTGTTGCTAATACGCATTTTAGCAAACGTGGTAGTGAGTTGAAAATCTAGTTGCATTTGATTTAATGATATAAACGTCTAAATTTAGCAGACTGGTAAACCCAGGATGGTGTAATGGTGGCTAAGCCTCATGCCTGGAGGCTGCCCTGCATCCTGTGCAGCAGTGACTAGTGAGCACCAAGCACAGGTTCTAACATTGCTTCTAAAACAAACAAAATTTAAATAAACAGCCCATCCTGGGATTAAAAGGGACTAAACTTTTAGATGCCCGCCCCCCCCAACTCCTTGAGAGCAATAATGCGGTTACTGTACTGTCCAGAAAATTTGTGATTTGAAGTATTTGTCTGGAAGGACATATATCAGTGACGCAGGTAAAATTTAGGGTGGTGATGATTCCACCATAACTGGCTCCTGTGGGTTCCACTCTGGGATGTCCTTTTTAAAGGCACTGATTCAGTTATAGCCTAAATATAATCTGTGAAGTATGTAGGTGTCTGAATAGTGTATGAGGACTTGAAAAAAAATGTGAAATTGATTGAAACCTATGAATCCTTACAGAACAAAAGATTACAAGCAGTGTGGAATTTAGTCCCTGCGGGTAGCCCCAAGCCGCCTGAGGGCGGGTGGCCTGAGGACATCGCCAGTGCTCTCAGCTCTGTGCTGTCACTTGGTGCAGAGCTAATGTCCTCTACATTGGCAGTTAAATTGCTGTGGAAAGCAGCTGCACTTGATGGAATTTAAATCAATACCTTGTACTTCTGTGTGGCCCTGCAGCCGCTGTATCGCTACTCTTGTCAGCATCTCTGACCTGAGTGTAAAGGACGTGGTATCTTGTTAGAGATTTGGTTTTGAAAACTCATCTAAGTCAAATTATATTTTAAAAGCACTGGGCAGCTTGCTACTTAATGTATGTCACTGTAGGACATACACTCACAGTGACCAGTGGCTGCTAGAATCAGCTGCTCTCTGAAGGTCATCAAGGGCAAGTGGCCAGGGATGGGTGGTTAGGTCTCTGCCTGCTTCAGCTTCCTCCTTGTGGTGCTTTTTGATGCTTTGAGGGGATTGATTTATTTTACTCTTCAGCATCTTTGTTCCTACCAGAATTGCTTGAGCATCCATTTCTATAGCAGGGTTATTCCACTTTAAAGAGGAGCTATTCAAAACAGTAGGCTCCACTAGCTTTTCTCACAAGAAACACATTCTCTTAGTGTTTAAACTTAAGTTACACGTCCTTTCCTGGGATATATTTATTTTTACCGTATCTCAAAGCAGGGATTTACCTCATCTGTAAATCTAATTTTGGAGTTTTATTACAAAACTAATTTAGTTGTTTTGCTCTGTAAATATGATGGGTTAGGCATTTATAAATTGGAGGGTGAGTTATCTCCATTTCATATCATATGCCATCCAAGCTTTTTGGAATATGTTATGGGACAGACCCCCAAAACAAAACAGAAGGTGTTTAGATTGTGTTATGTTAGTAAAATAAACAATTTGATTATTTTCCTTAATAAACATAATTCTGACAATCTGATCAATAAATGCTCACTTTTAATAAGTCATACTGGATGCAAGTCAAATTAGATTATTTCAGCTAGCTTGGCAGAAAACCTTAAGTTAATTCAGTTTTCAGTCAGTTAACATTTGTTAAACCTCCACTGAATATTAGCCTCTAAAGGTTGAAAAAAGTATATTTCCTATCTTCAAGAAGTTCACAGGTTAGCAGGGGAGACAGTATGTGTATAACTATAATACAGTGAGCTCCTGAGATAAAGGAATTGATCAAATAGAGGGGAGTGGGGGAGGGACTTAATTCTGGTGAGTTTGGGGAAACGGGAAGAGGGTTTGCAAAGCTGACGGTGGTCTAACTACGGAGCAATGAATACTGGACCGAAGAGACATGGGGAGACAGAAGCATGAGTAAGTGCATGATGGTATGAAAGTGGTAATTTCTGGGAATTAGAATTATCTTTTGTGACCGTTTGTAGGTATATGTCTTCAGAAAATCTCCACCCAGAGCCTGAGCCACCTGGCAGTAGCATGAGTCTTCCTTCTTACTCAAAGAGTGGGTGCTGATAAAAATGTGACTGCTCTTTACGTCTGCCAGGCATGGTCTCTGGAACCGCCCTGCAAGATTTGTGCTTTCCTTCACAATGGTAAAAAGTATCATGTCTGAATGATGCTTCTGTGTTTAGAAATCCTGCCCGGCTGCTCTTGGGATGTGTACCTCTGTATTACGTACAGAGGAGCGGAGGGGAAAATGGGAGATTAGACCTGGTGGGATTTGTCATGGTTGGAGGTCTAAGGGGAATTCATTATGGACCGCAGCTTTTGCTGCAGGAAAGGTAATAATGAAGGGGGCATCCTCCCAAATTTGCAGGTAGGATCACCTGGATATGTCCTGCAGAAGCTCTGCTACAGTCTGTGCCAAACCCTCCCCCCCCCCGCCCCCAACAGACCTGATTGAATCACCCAGGAAGCAGAGTGCATTCTAGAAAATGGGACTGTGGAACTGAAGGTCCTGCCTGAGCCACGGGGCTGCAGACACTGTTGGAACTGCCTGATTGACAAGACCTTAGAGGGCCACTGAAACCCTAGGCCAGTTTTTCTTTACCCTGAGATTTCTGACTCATTGCAATTAAAATCAAAGTAAGACCTAGTCCAGAAAGTGTCAGATCTTAAAAAAACAAAACAAAACAAAAAACCCACAAAGGCCAGGGTCAGGGCTGAAAAGGTAGATTGAGATGAAAAGTGTGAAGGTCCTTGTTTATCATGTTAAGGACATTTATACCATAAGCAGTGAGTAGCCACAAAGGATTTTTTTTTAATAAGCAGGTGTTGGGGGTGACATGATGAGATAGTTGGGAAAAATAACTGGCAGGCACAGGAGAGAAGCAGAGGTGAAGGTGAGGTATGGTGGTGAGACGATGAAAGGAGGAGGGACTGTTAGAGGGCTTCTAGAGGTGAAACCAGCAGACTGGGGCTGACTGGGTACGTGGTGGAGACACTGAACGCTCACCCTTCTCTGAGTTGCTTCTTGTCAGGACACATGGGAGGCTTACCATCTTCTCCCTTTTCAGCCAGGTGAGCCCATACGACTAATTCTGGCCAGTGTGTTGTGAACCGAAGTCACATGTTGCTTCCAGGCTGAAGCATTTAATTGTGGCTGGAACACCTTCCAACATCATCTTTCTCCTATGCAATAATGAGAAGGCTGTGTGTTTCAGATGGTTCAGCTACAGGTTGGCAGAGCCTCAGTCCACTGAGTCCCTGTGGCGGGGCAGATGCCCTGTAGAGTTGTTCAGGTCTATGGTGATCAATGTCTTGTGTGAAATTACCAAGATTTGGGGGATATTTGTTACCACAGCATAGCCTAGGCTGTTCTGACTGATGCATGGTGATACTTTGTAGCCTACATTTGTAGATGACCCTGCAGTGAGAAAATAGGTTTTCCTTATCGTATTCCATTATGTATTTAGTACGTGCCACGTGAGAAAAAAACCTGCACCCAAGCTGGGTTAGAGTTAGGTCGATTTCTTTGCAGGATTTCTTAGAGGTTTTCATTCACTGTGGAGATTTGAAACTCCAAGCTGAGGGAGAGTAGATATTGCTTCCTCACCTTATCTGGCTGAGAAATCCATTTCCCTTGCCTCTTTTGGTAAGTGTACTTATGAACATTTTGAGGAACACAGTTAAGGAAATACAGAGTTACACAATCATAATGGTCTAGGCATGAAGCTAATTTCAAAAACCCAGAGAAGTCCTCACCTGGAAAGGGAGGATAGATTCGAGGGAGAAGTTGAAAGAAGAATTGACAGGAGTGGGAGTGACTGGATACTTAAGGGAAGAGTGAAGAGGTTCTGTTACTTCAGTTACCAACACATTTCTGATTGATTCCTTACCCATCTGCACAGTTGCCTTTCCAGACTTTATCTTTTTCCCTCAAACTTCCAATCCCATTCCTGCCTCCCTTTGTGTTTTCAGAGGCCCTCGCTGTCCCACCTTCCTGGTTCTCTGTTCAGCACGAGCTCTTCTTCTAGGCCACCTTGGGTCCCTTTAACATCCCTTTTATTCCCTGCTGTCTCAGATGGGGGAATGTTCTGCCAGAAGTGTTTAACACCCCTCCTCCTGCCACATACACTCACATGTGCCCTGACTTCCGTTCCCCATATCTTTCATCCCAGCATCTTGAGTCTTCTCCATTGCCTCCCTCTTTGCTCAGACACTGGTGTGCTAAGTCCTTGTTCTTGAGTCAAGCGGCATATCCCCTCTTCTAGTCCATATCACCCCTTCAAGTTACTGGACACACAGTTGCTATCTTTTTGTATCCCTTTTATTTCCTTCCTTACAGAAACACATATGGAATGCCTACAGTATGCCAAAAACTCTTCTGGGTGCCAAGGACACAAAGATTAGAGTGACCTCTTCCCCCAAGTTGTCAAGTGGCAGATCCTGTCCAGCTGAACAGCACAGGGCATCTTGGGTAGCGTGGAGCTCAGGGTGGGGACATCGGAGAAGGCTTCCTGTAGGAGGTGAGGCAGGAGCTGAACCTTAAAGAAGTCAGCAGCCAGTGGAGGGGCTGGAGAGGAGAGCAGGGGTGGGTGCACAGACGGGTGGGAGTAGGATGCAATTCAGCAACTGTGGGTGCTTCTGCTTTAGCGCTGCCCGAGGTCGCCAGTGACTTTTTAGATTCAAGTGGTCACTTAAATTTGTTCACCTTTCACATCCTCACCAGAGTGGTCATTGTTGCTGCTCACTCTAATCCGTGAACTCTTTCATCTGTTAATTTCTGGAGACTTCTTCCTTCTGGTCCTTTTGCTAATTGTCTGACAGTGCTCCCTCCTCCTCTCAGAAATCTTTAAGTACTGCTGTTCCCAGGCTCTCCCGACCCTGCCTCTGTTCTCTTCACCCTCTAGCAGTTTGGCTGTGACTTTGTTTGGAATTTGAATTTATCGTTAGCCTTGCCTCTCTTCTGAATGCTTCCCGTGGTCCCTTCTGCTGTGATCCTCCCTTCACTATGCCTGCTGATATTGTATGCTTTGCATGCACCTGAATTTACATTTGTTTGAAATGTGAGTGCAAATTATAGGCGTTGTAAAGGACGCGGTGGTACTCCTTGCTCATGCATCATTCACAAGCTAATGGTTTGTGACAGCGCCAGGTGGAGGCAGTTGGTATGCAGAGGCCTCACTGTGCCAGTACCTGTGAACAGCTGGGGAACAAATCTGCCTTTAGTTTCTAGAGCTACATTGGTCTGTTAATAAAATTCTGTTGTATCGGTTTTCTGGGAACATAGATTGTTCTCTGTTGTTCAATTGCATTATGGCAGTTTTTTTTTTTTTTTGGTGAATTGCCATATAATGAGGAATAACTTGCATTTGTCTTGTTAATTTTATTAAAGCAAAATAAAATTGAGTGTGTGTACTGATTCTGAGTTAGTTACCTTTTGGGATGCCACAGGTGGAAAGTTAACTACTCTTGTAGAGTGTTCACATTTCTGCCAAACTTCCTCTGGTGCTCGCCAAGGATGTTCACTAGTTATTTCCAGTTCTACTGGGGACGTGGCTGTTCGGCGTCTTCCCTTCCTTGTCACCAGGGGCCTTCTAGACTGTGGAGCCTCTGTCCTCTCTGATGAAGAGATGTGGAGCCAGCTTGAAATGGGCATGCAGATTGTGTGACAAATCTTTGTGGTCACAGTATAATATGAGCCCATCTGTACTGATGCACCTTTGCAAATTTTGTCACTCCTTGGAAAATTAAAGTCAATGGTCACCTGGGGTAGGAGAGTGGTTTGAGATTTTTCTTTCTTTTTTTCTTACTTTTATTTATTTATTAAATCAAAATACAGTTGATGTACAAATTCTAGATTTTCTTAATATCATAGGCAGTAAGTTGGTGCTGTGAAAAAAATAATTCTGATAAATGAATGAGGTGTCTAGCTTATAAAGTGGGTTTCACGACGTTATCTGAATTTCTAATTAGAATCCTTTAATATAATCAGCATTTTGTGGCATTAAGGCTGGCAGGAATATTGTGAAATAGATGTCATCTTTTCCTTTTTTATTGAGAAAGGGAAACAGGTGAGTTACTCAAAAATATAATAAGGTTAGTCAACAGATGTTCCCAGGTGCTGTGGAAGACTTTGGGATTGAACTGTAACCAAGATAAAGCCTAGGCCTTCAAGAACGTTATCTAGCAGAGAAGACAGACAGCATTTAAAACATCAAGTGATAAGTGCTGCTATGGGAGGAGGCTTAGGGTGTTGGGACAGGGAGGGAGGACTTCCTAATACCCCGAGCTGTGGTTGAGGAGGTGACGTGGGTTCCGCTGAGGTTAGACACCCGCTCTGCACCAGGGAACATGATAGGGACACAGCAGAGAAGAAACGCAGGGTCCTTGCCCTTGCAGAGCGTGTAGTCAAAGCTCAGACTGAAGGATGAGTGGTGACGTGTGGGAAATAGCCGATGGATTCCCTGAAAATGGAATCCTATACGCAAAGACCTGAAAGTTAAGTAAATACTAGGGCTGTAAGATACAGCTGGAGAGGAGCCAGGAACCAGAGGCTGCTCAGCCTCGCACCCTGGGAGGGCCCCCAGTGCGCCTGGGCGGGAATCTTGAAGAGCCAGCGCAGGTAATTAAGGTCAGAGAATGAATTGTACAAGGTCACACACACATTTCCTCAAAATATAATATCTTATGCAAAAAAACAGACCAAAAAAACCCCCAAACCCCAGAGATGGTGAATGCTACATTTGATTAAGAAACTTGTTAAGTTGAAAGTTCCCTCTTGGGAGAAGAAGGAGAATTTTTACATAGTCTGGTTTAAAAGTTGGACAAACTAGTGTAGTTTATGGCTTGTAATATTGTTAGGGGAGAAAAAGAAGAGTCAAGAAAGAGTCCGGGGGAAAGGGGTTGGGAAGGGATAAATTGGGAGTTTGAGATTTGCATATACTAACTGATATATATATAAAATAGATAAACAGCAAGGTCCTACTGTATAGCACAGGGAACTATATTCGATATCTTGTAGTGACTTATAATGAAAATGAATATGAAAATGAATACAGTGTGTATATGTATGACTGAAGTATTTTGTTGTGCACCAGAAATTGGCACATTATAAACTGACTATATTTTAATTAAGAAAAAAAAAAAAAAGGAAAGAAAGAAAAAGAGATTCCAAAGTCTGAGGCCTGAGACACTGGGTGAGAAAACGGTGGCTCCATTTTCCAGTAGTAAGTCAAAGGGGCCGAGCAAGGAACCAGTGTGGTGTTGTCCTTAAAGCACTGGGCTCCCTGTGGCCTGAGATCCAACCCCAGACCCGCTCCTTCCAGCTGACCCTTAATGGCAGTTTCCACATCGCTCAGCCAGAGATAAGTCCTAATTTATAGGGTGCGTGTGAGGATTAAACAAATGTGGGAACAAGAAACACGGTAAATATATTTTTTTGGTACTTATTTGTTTAATATATACTCCGCTCTTATTGGAAGCTCCATCAGGGCAAGGTCTGCATGTGTTTTGTTTGCTGCTCTGGCCCCAGTCTGAGCTCATGAGTGAGGCGGAACTCCCCATAATGATACAAGGGGTCCTGCAGTGGAGGAGAAATAATTTTCTCTCTACCCTATTCTTGGCTGAGACACTGCCCCCTCCTCCCGTAATAAGACACATTAGCAGGAGTAAACAAGAAGTTTAATCACATGTACACCTCCTGTATACATAGAAGATACCCAGGAAAACTGATTAACTTCCCAAAGTGATCCAAGTATCACCTTAAATACTTTCTTCAGTAAAGGCAAAGGAAGATATGGAGGGGAAGAGACACTTGGGGGAGGTTACTAGGAAAAGCCCAGTAGACATGCAGATTTGTCATGCAGATTTAAGTTGCTGATTTCTCCATTGATAATAGTTTCTAAAGATGTAGTCAGTCTTTTCTCCCTGGTGCTGAGAGAGCGAGGCACCCTTAGAAATGGAGATTTCCCTCATATGTGTAAATGTCTCTTACAAAGGGTAGCTTCTACCAGGCTTTCAGACTTTCTCTTGTGTTTGCTATTTCATAAAAATAACCAGCTCAAGATCAACCTTACGCCAAAGAGGCTTATTTAGGGGTGGCATATACTACTCCTCTTTGGTTCCAAAGAAATTGAATTGCCCAAAATCAAGGCGGCATTATTGTAAAGGTGGAGAAATAGCTGGGGCAGCTCTGTGAAGCCAGCTGGCTGGGAGCCCCTGCATCGGGCTGCAGATCCCAGCCCCCACTCTGGCTTGGTGGTTGTGCACGCCAGTGCTGAGGCTGGATCAGTCCCGTGTCCTCTGCCAGGCTGACTGTGAGCCAGAGAAGCTGTATCTTGGAGCTTTATTGTACATTGAAAGTCTTTGTTAGGTAGTGCCTAATGTATTAGTTTCCTAGGGCTGCTGTAAACAAACAAACAAACAAACAAAAAAACACACACACACAAACTGGGATGCTGGAAGCAAAGAGAAATTTCTTTTCCTGCCATTCTGGAATCAGAAGCCTGAAATCTAGGTGTCAGCAGGGCCAGACTCCCTTGCGAGGCTCTGGGGAGAATCCGTTCTTTGCCTCTTCCTGCTTCTTCAGGTGCTGCTGGCACTCCTTGGCTTGTGGTTACATCACACCAATCTCTGCCTCCAGGGTCACATTGTCTCCTCTAGTGTCTGTGTCAAACCTCGCTCTGTCTCCTAGCATAAGGACACTTTTCCTGGTTGACCATCTTATATGTGGTATTTAGGAAGTCTACAAGGGCTTGGCGTTAATTTTGCCTTGATTTCTGTTAGTGCTCCCAATTTTCATTCTTGGGACTTTTAACCTCTGAGCTGTTTTCTTATATTGTACTTTTTATTCTCAATTTTGCTCTGTTGGCTCTCTTATACATTTATGCATACATCTATGCATCCTTGGAAAATGTGACATTATAACAAGTATCATTTACTGAGAAAGCCAGGGGTGGACGCCAAGAGTCTCTTTCATTTGTATGTGAACCTTTATCTTTATAGTTTCTTTATTGATTTTCCCTATGTTCCGGGATAGTTTCTCAAGGTTATCTATCCCCTGTGTTACTGTAGGGAAGGAAGAAATTTTCCTCTACCCTTCTAGGCTTTTGTGGCTGCTCTAAGAATTAAGTTGATATGAGACAGATTAACAGGAGAAAATCAAACAAGTTTAATAACATGCATACGTGGCAGAGACCCAGGAAGACTGAGTCACTGGCCAGAATGGCTGAAGCCCTCCCCTTGAGTACCGCCTTCCGCAAAAGACAGAGGAGGATGTCCACACAGAGCAAGGCAATTGACCTGAAGAAGGAAAAGTAAGTGTTCGCTGGTCCTTGCAGAGACACTGGGACACAGACTGGTCTCTGACCTCTGAGTGTCCCCCACCACGCCCAGTCCTTATTCTTTGCAGATATCTCTGGTGATAGCTCTGTTCCAGGAACAGGCCTTCTGTGCAGTTAGAGGAAGTTAGAGGGAAGACCAGAGTTTCTCCCTGAGTCTTTTGGGCCTTGGTTGTTTTCAACTCAGAAATAATCCACATGCCAGAGACATTGGTGGCAAAATTTTACTCCCTGACAGTACTAATTTAGTATGTTGTGGTATTTGCTTTTCACTACTGAAAATGAAGGCTTTTATTTCAGCAATTGCACTCAGTTTTTTGTTCTGTCTCGTTCTCATGTCTTAGAAGCAATGCATTGTTTGCTTAAGAACAAAAATCATTTTTTAAAATAAATTGGCTTTTGTTTCAAGTGTGAGAGTAAAAGAGGATGGTTCTCAGTCTTGCTTGTAGTTATCCTTGTTTAGTATAAGTAAGAGCAAAGCAAGGCCATCAGGTGATCCTTTTTCTGTGCTGTATGCGTGGTCAGGGCTGCCACTAGCTCGGTCGCAGGTCTGCGCCATGAGGGAGCGACTCGCACGCAGAGGAGAGTCCTGTTCTTGGTTAAATGCTCTGCCGGTGCCTTCTTGAAATTCTTTTAATTTTTAAACAAGGGACCCCTCATTTTCATTTTGCAGATGGGCCTCATGAAAAATGCAGCTGTTCTTGGCTCTGTGGAACCTGTATATGTGTTTTAAAGAGAAATCTATTCCTCCAGGTGGATGCAGCCCCTGCTGTCGTGCACACCGTGGCCCCTCGGCATCTTTGTGCGGTGGGGAGATCCTGCCCAACCTTAAATGGCGTTCTTGGTGGTTTTCCTCTACTTGTATGTATTCAGAATGCAGATAACCGATAACTTTTGATTAGTAGAAATAGGCTTTTCTTGCCCCTTCAGATAGGCTTTTAAAAAAATGAAATAAAAATAAACAGGACTCAGTTCCTGGTGACCTGTTAGGTATGCATGATTGTGACTGTAAGCAAGTCAGGGGGCAGCTTGGCCTCTGCTTGTCCTTGACGCTGACTTTTCATTTGTGCACTGTATTTTAAAATAAATGGAATGTTAATTTCTCTTCTGCCCCGAGCTTTAAAAAATGATCTTAATTAATGTTGTCCTAACAGCTTCAGAGGCTGGTTTGGAATCCATTGCCCTCTGTTCTGATTGAATATAGAGAGAGCACCTCTCGAGGACGGTCATGAAAAGGAGGGAGTATGTCTCTGTCAGCTGCTGGGAGCTGCGTGTTGCCGGGCCCCCATTTCCAGACCTGGAGCTGACGGGCAGGTTGGTGTGGAGAGCTCGTCCCACTGTGTCTGGCTGATAGAAAGCTTAGAATGAGTATTTCCTTCCTTTCTTGATAAAGGTGTGCATTCCTGTTTTCCAGGTCACGCAGGGAGCTGTTGAGATCCGGGCTGGGGTGATACAGCTCTTTGTGTGAGAAATACTCCTTGGATGAACAAGGGAGAATTAGACCAGGGGCTTATTTAAAGTGCTTTGTTTTTGACTTGGCAGTTTGTCTGAGGAAGCACTGTTGACAGGCGGCCCCAGTATAAAGAGTGGGGCAGAGAACGCACAGGGCACAGAACAATGAAAGAGCGTGCAGGTTTTGGCTGCAGGCCTGGACACTCGGTTCCTCTGAAGAATTGCCGTTTGCTTATTTCCCTGCAACTCCAGCTACTCCATCTATAAAACTAGGGTGATGATACCCAGCTCCTGAGATTCATGGTAATGAAATGAGATGATGATGGAAATCTCCCCGCGGGGCGCCTGGCACGTCGGTGCTCAGTGAACACCATTCTCTTCCTAGACTTTCTCCCGTTTGTGAGCATTTAGAGTGCATGTCTTAGGTAGGGGGAGGGGCAGGAAAGAGAGCTGTAGAAAGACTATCCAGCCTTTCAAAAGGAAAACATTACTTTTGTAAGGAGAGTGGTTGTCAGGGATGAACAGACCCAAGGATTAGGAGGTGATCTGTCTGGGTTTAACCTCTTCTTCAGGGAGAAATGGGTCAGTGGAAACTTCTGAGCCTTTCTCTGACTCACCCTCCTCCACATCTGAATCTTCACCATGGTGTTTAATTGTTCTAGGCACATTAGCATTCCTAATCATTTCAGGCTCATTTTATTTGAGAGCTGAAAGAGAAGGGATGTGTTGTTATGCTGTACATGTCTGATTAATTTACACAACACTGACGCTGCAATCTGTTG
Source organism: Vicugna pacos (assembly GCF_048564905.1). Lineage (NCBI taxonomy): Eukaryota > Metazoa > Chordata > Mammalia > Artiodactyla > Camelidae > Vicugna > Vicugna pacos. The sequence goes on from NC_132998.1 coordinate 1,923,332, forward strand.
TTAATTTCCAGTTATTTCCATGTCCTACTTTTAATGGACAAACTATGGAAGAAGAACTCTTATCAACTGTGTAGCATTTCTCTCTCCTGTTTTCTTCTATTGTTGCCTTCTCTTTTGTTTCCCTCGGGCCATTGTGGTGGAAGAAGTAGACTGCCATATTTCTGAATAGTCTTTCGTGTGGAGAAGTTCAGTTTACACCCTCTGGACCTTCTGTTGGTGACTTACTTTTATATTCTTTACTGCCCAAGGGTTTTTGTTCATGGAGAGAAGCACCTTCTACTATGTGTACTTTGGGGCTCAAACTACGAAATTTATATCCAAAATCAGACTTTAAATATCAATGTCTTAAGCAGTTCTTCAATCTATTGAAACATGATTATAGACTTAATTTTTTTGAAAACAACCCAAACTACAATGATTCTTTTGAATACGCCAGACACTGTAAACGGCATACAAAGATGCCAATGATTATGAAACGTTTAACACACTTAAACCTATTCTGAAATACTAATGCCATGGAGGGTCATTTATTATCCTTAAACTTGTTTACTGTCTGAAGTTTGAGCAACATATATTTCGATAACTTCTAATGTCAGAGCAAGGCCCACTTGGACACTTTCTTAGGGACATTAGGAGTACAGTTGTACAGTTCCACAATTACAGAAACCTTATCGGAGTCAGAGCAATAGTCTGACAGGATCTAGTTATCAGCTGATTGATTTTTTGGTCATCTCTATTCGTCAACTCCAAGCCACTGGTCATCTGGCTAGGCCCCTTTTTATGCCTATCCCCTGTTGGTTACATTAAGATTTTGGACACATGCTTTCCATACAGGTCCTAGTTTTTTGCAGCATGGTGCTTCCCCCAGAGTGTTTTATTCTCCAAACTTTGCTCATCTGGCATTTTATGGGCCATTGCCCTGTCACCCTGATGTTTGCCGGGTCTTTGAGCATCATTGGAAGCTTACATGTGCTTTATTACTACCCGACTCCAGTTAGCAGGACCTCTAGCAGTATCATCTCCTAGAACGTGAGGGATGGAGACTGCAGCTAGTGTACCTAGCTAACAGCTACATTAGAACATTTAGCTAATTCGTCATCTTGGCACTCAGTTTTCTTCCTCCGGTTATAAAATGCACCAATGCTTTTTTTTGTTATCAGGTGCACTCTACCTTTGCTAGGACGAGTATTGTAAAGTTCCCTGTATTCACCCTTCTCTGCTTAAAAAGACACAGGCACACCTTGGAGATACTATAGGTTCGGTTCCAGACCACCACAAAAATGAATATCGTGAAAAAACGACTCACACAAATTTTTTGGTTTCCCAGTACATATAAAAGTTATGTTTACACTCTATTAAGAGAGCAAAAGCACTTTGTCAAAAAAATATATATATATCTTAATTAAAAAAAACTTTTGGGAAAATGAAGTTAATAGACTTGCTTGATGTGAGGTGGTCGCAAACCCTCAGTTTGTAAAAAATGCAGTATCTGTGAATCACAAAAAGCCAACTGCAATAAGATAAGTTGTCTATTTAATAGAAGAAACAAAACAGCTAGCACTTGTGTTATTAAAAATCAACAACGCACTGAACTGCTACTGTCCTCCCTTCTTTAGCATGATAGCACCTCGTGTATTTAGGTGCATTTTCTTGTGTGGGTATCATTATGGAATGGTGCCTTTCAGCTCTGCATTGCATTACTACCCGTGATGCCTGTGTTGTCCCATCTCGGCCAGAGATTTCTCATTTTAGCACTACCCCGACCTCTCTGAATGTCTTCTTGTGTTTCTGGCAGTCACAGGTTGGGCCATGCTCATCCTTAAGATGTAATTGGTATATATAATTGGTTATCCTCCAAGAATTTTTGGTTCCTTCCTTTGGAGAATAGTTGGAAACCAAAATCTGGGTGCTAGTTTTATATAACAAGTACTTATATGATGTTAACTATGTGGCAGGTATTGGTCTAAACTTTTTACAAATATTGTCTTGTTCCTTTATTTTAACAATCCTGTAACCTGGGTGCTATTATTCTCATTTAATAGGTGAGAAAACCAAGCCGAGAAAAGATAAGAAGCCTGACTAGGTCATACAGCTAGTTAGTGGCCAAGCCAGCATTTGAACCAAGGAAGTCGGGCTCTGAAGTCGTCTCTCCTGCTTGGGGCTGAGTGGATGTTGCTGGAGGAGCAGAAAGCTGTGGGAGCTGTTGGGCTATATCTGGGTCAGAGCTGGAACATTTTTCTTGTAAAGTTTATAGGTTTAATTGATTTTTCCAAGATATTAACATTTCGTGTATTAAAACATCATCGATTTTAGACACACTAGTAGGGAAAAAAACCAAAACACTACAGACTTTGCTAGGACACGGAGCTCACCTGATGATCTGGGTGACTCCTGAACAGACCACACCAGCAGCCTCTGTGGCTTTGAAATCTGTCCTCTGTTACCAGGGGAGGCAGCTTCTCCCACCTTTGCTCTTGTTGCTCAGCATCTGACGGCAACTCTTTTGCCCGTTTATCATGGCAAAATGTGCAAGGCTCCGTCTGCTGGTGGGTTCCTTCCTTCCTTCCGTCCCCTGAAGCAGCTGGTTATAGCACTGCAAGAAAACAGGGCACGAGAAATGTTTGCCCTACTCGTAATCAGTTTTACACCCCACAGCCGTGTTGTGGGTCTGTGTGTGCACACGACCACTTTTTGTTTCAGTGCTCAGTGGAGTGAAGCCTTCTTGAAGGATTTTCCAGTAGCATCTTAGATCCACAGGACAAATACCAACAGTGCATATAATTCAGTTGAAGTGGTGGTGGGAAGAACAGTTTGAACCAGTTCAAGTTTGTATTATGTTGCAATACCCTGTTCTTACGGTAGCAGGTTTCATCCATCACTAAGACTTTGTGTTACAGGGTGACTCCAGGAGAAGTGTACTGCCCAGTAATTAGGTTGAGTATGAACATGTTAAGTGTACCCCAAATTTTAGAGTTGCCCTTACATTTCTCTGTTCTCTTCTAGAAACTGACGGTCCCCTTACACATCTGTTTTGACTTAATATTCATGTATTACCTAGTTCTGAAGTCATGTTTGAAAGTGTTCACTCTCCCTCCCTGCTCCCTAGAGCGACTACCCATGATGCTGGATATTTGGTACTTATTAAGTTAGCAGAGCTTAAGTAAAATTGGTGATGTTTCATTTTTCTCTGCAACTGGAGAGATTGGGCTGCGTGAGTATTCTCAGTCATTTTCTATCCTGCTGATTCTGAAAGCATGGACAGAGTTCTTACCCCCGATGGCTAAGTGACCCCCAGCTCTCAGGCCTAGTTGCTACTTAGCATGAAATCCATTTTATCCATCATTGTTATTTTCCCACCTTCAACTGTCACAAAAGCACTAAAATATGGAGGATGAGACTGCATCAAGGGTGGAAGGCTCACAGCAGTATTTCAGGGTATTTCTGGACCATGCGTGTGCTTCCTGTCGCTTTGTCTTGAGCCAAGCTCCTTGCTCGCCTCTTAGCATCATTGCCACTGACATGCTTCCACCCCTTCACCAGCTGTTTTTAATCTTAATTTTAAAGCATGGAAGAGGCTTTCAGACTTGAGGTTGGTTGATGGAGGCGTCTCCAAAAAAATGAATCGTGCTGGTTACTTTAAACGGGAAGAACCAGGGTTCTGATGGCGTCTGAAGCACGGTGGCCGTTCATGTGTTCGATGCAGCCTGTCTGTGGGGCACTCAGGAGGGGGTCAGCAGTAGCTTTCAGAGCTGCTTTACAGTGTGAAATAGCTGATGGACGGTATGCTGTGTCTGCCCCGAATACCCCAATTTGGTTGCTACCTAAGTACCCCTGAAAAAGCAGCGGTCAGATATCTAGTCTGACTGGATTAGTTCAGCCCACTAAATAGAGAGACACCGCTTTCTCCACAGGAGACAGACCTGTACGGTTATCTCTGAGCTGTGGCTGGCGTTTCGGGCCATGAGTGGGTCTTCCATCTACAGTAGATTCTCACCTATTCTATTCCCTCTATCATTCTGAGCAGTAACAGCGTTTACCTCAGTCATGAGAATCTCCAGTATTGAGTCCTTCTGTTCTGGGCACCGGGTTAAGCATTGTATGTGTATTATCTTAGTTAATCCTCACAGTAGTTCTGTGCTGTCAGGAATGTTACCTTGTAGATGAAGAACTGATTCTCACAGGATAAGTGACCCAGGCTGGTGCCACCAGGGTGGGGTGGGGGCACCGCCCTAGCTTTGGTCCTCACTGGGCTGTGCCCGCGAGGGCTGGGAGAGAGCCCTGAGGTCGTGCCCTCGGTCTGGGAAACGTTCGAGTGTTGGGCAGCCACAGTGTCGAAGTATCTTGGCTTTGTACGGTTTTAAAAAATCCTACCCTTAATAAAAGTATTTTATATTTGGTTATTCAGCATTCTGAATTGGTTTAAGAGGAGCCCTCCAAAGTAAACCACAGTAAGTTATATTATTTGTCACTTGTTTTTTAATTTTATTTCCCCATTTTATTCTAAGGAGCTCATGTCAGAATTCGTGGCTTATTGAACTTCCCTTCCTGGCCTTGATTTTGGAACCAAAACCTTGTACTTGCCCATCCGGCTTCAAGGGTGAATGACATTCAGGAACCTCAGGGATGCCCGGAGCAGAGCCTCTGTCTCCTCAAACCCACTTCTCGGGGGCTTCCTAACATGTACCTTATGGCGTGTTAGTTGTCATTAATTGAACTGTGTGTGGAAGGGTTTCCTCTGCCTGTTTTAGGAACGGTCAGGGCGCGTCTCCCTTGGAGCACAGCTGCGCTCTGCAGCCTGAACGTTGTGTCTGTGTGCTGCGCGGCTGCGCTGCTGTCAGGCGGCTTCTATAAAGATGTGTATCGTTCTAGAGCAAGTACCATTGGCAGTTCCCGTCAGCACAGAAACAGTTTTCCCCAAACGGCCTCTGTTGCCTGAGGGCAGAAACTGCCATGGTTTCTCTTGGCGGTGCTTCAGGTTGTGTCTGTGGAGTGGCAAGCTCTTTATGACACCAGACCACGAGTTCCATTATTAATGACCCTTAGTCATTTCCTCTAGCTTGAGTAACTTAAAAATAGAAAAATGGGAACTAATTGGATTCGGTTGCTGATCGTTGTCATTCCTTCATTGTAAACGTAAACTCACCTCCTAAGGGTTTTGAAAAAGTGGCTTTGAGGACCAGGCAACGTATGGTTTCAGTGAAAAGTCATCCTCACTGTGTAGCACTGCGATTAGATGGTACCAAACGTGCAGGACTGGAATCCCTCTGCTGTTCTGAGCAGACTGCCCGCCACCCAAACTTGTCAGGTGACGTGGAAGGAGAGGTGGGTGACCCTGATGTTCTGTAGCCTCCACATCCTGTGTGTTTGTACATGTGGGATTTTCACTAGCCCTGAGAAAGCCAAGGGGCACCTCTGGGTTTAGGTGGTGCCGGTGGCGGTGAGGGGGAGGGTAGAGAGTCTGCTGGAGAGGATGCGATCTGAGGTGAGACTTGGAAATGGCATCACAGCCCAGGGAGACACAGAGATGTGGGAGCCCAGAGAGGGCCCTTGCAGGTCTTGCCCTCACTCTGGAAACAAGAATTTGCAAGCTAAGCATGGCCATTGGGCAGGAGGGCTTTGAAGCCAGGGTTCAGGGTTAACATCCCATCTGTCCCCTGGCCTCACCGCGCTCTTTGTGAAGTCCAAATCTGGTGTGAGAATTAGATGAGATGTTGTAAGGTTGATGCCGGCCCTTGAGGAGATGCTCAGAGGACATCAGCTCCCTCCGGCTCCCCCTGTGCCCTCCACACGTCTTTCCTCTCGTTGGATGTGAAATCAATGTTGGGAGAAATTAAATGGCTTGCCTGAGTGACACACCGGGGCTGCACTCGAATCTTTTTAGTCCTGTTGCCTCTTCCTCTTCAAGACGGCCGTGTGTACTTTACAAATGTACATACAGGGCGCTGGGCTGGATGGGGTGCCGGGCAGTTTGAGCTTTGTCTTCCTCATGGTTGTGTCTGGTTGTGTTGCTTTACATCCGACAAAGCCTGTTGATTTGTCTCAGCAAAGCTGGCCTGTCCCTGTGGTTCCCTGTGGTTAGTGGGAGCCCCCACAAAGCTCTTCCAACACCGAAGTACTTGGATGTTGAAAATGTAATCAAAATGGGTCTTTTCAAAAGAGGCGTATCTGTCAACTTCTTGTAAATGTAACCATTTCTCCAGTGATTTACATTCTAGTATCTGTTGTGCTGGGCTTTTTTGATCTTCAGTTGTCAAGGGCCCCTGTTACCTTTTTGTTTCTTTCTGCAGGCTGTCGGGTCGTTAATAAACTGTAAACAAACACCTAAGTACACCCAGGAGTTTTCAGGGAAAGCGTAGTCTTTTGTAGTACCACGGTCGTGCAGTTTATAGGTTTAACAGTATGATTTGCTGTATGCCCCAATTTCTAAATTAAGGAGCAATTATTGTTACAACACTTACTACTGTTAATATGTGTTGTCTTTCCCAGCTGCATATGCTGATGCTTTGGTTACAGTTTATCCCTAATTGTGGCCAACCTGCCTCGAATGCTCATCAGGAATTAGGATGTGTATACAGAGCCTTCCTGTGACCTCCTCATTGTCTTAAAACCAGTTGAAGGCTGTTTCTCCTTCAATTGAAGGTGACTTTCCTGTCATTTCCCCTTTGGTAGAGAGTAAAGTGGTATCACAAATTTGAATGTGTGCTATACATAAAGATAAAAAACAAATTTCTTCTGTACAGCACAGGGAACTATATTCAATATTTTGTAATAAGCTTTAGTGAAAAAGAATAAAAAAATGAATATGTATATAAATGCATGACTGGGACATTATGCTGTATACCAGAAATTGATACATTATAACTACTTTAATAAAAAATAAGCAAATTTTAATGTGTATAAACTAAGAAAGTCACATACCTGGCAGTGATAAATACTGAAGTGTACATGAGTTATCCAGGCACTTGCTAATATATTTCAGGAAATTGGAGAAATGTGGGTTGATCACTACCAAATAAATTTTAACCTCTAACTGGCTGCCTTTTTGAAGCTTCTTTGCAAGTCGCTTGTTTTCTAAATTTGGAAAAGTCTGTGTATTTAAGCCTTGAAAAAGACAGTCTCTTAGCAACATGGAAGGACAAAGAGGAACAAAGTTAAGAAGTGTGCTATTATTTGTGTATGTTCTCGCTGATTTTTTTGAAAATCACCCTAAAGGTAGGTATTCTTTAAGCTGTTTATAACATTTGATAAATTTAAAAAGTAGCAAACTCTGTGCCTTTGTTTGTCTCCCCACACTGTATATTTTTGCCCACTTGGAGAACGTACGTGGGTATCCTTAATTAAGAATTAATTGAAAGTGTCTGCATGGAGGACTTTCTGCTCCATACTTAATTAACTTAGAAAACATTGCCTTGATAAGCAGATGGACCAGGTTTAAAGGAAAAACAGAGTTTGCCCTCATTTTAGACATCTATAATTCATTTAATTAACCTTGGAAGCAGTTTGCATCCATTATGAATCCGTAAATAAGGAAATGGGGAAGTGGCTGCTGCCCCCCTTTAGGGCTAATTATGTGCTCTAGCTTGGCTCCTCTGCTATGGAGAATAGTTGGGTGGCGGCAGAAGGAGAGGTGTTTTTTTTCTTTTCTTTCTTTTTTTTGTAGTGAAGTTGTTCCCTGGGCTGGGCTGGGCCGGGCAGTCCGGCAGGGACCCTGGCTGCTCTGCCTCGTTCTGTTGGTGGAAGCACAGGGCCAACCCAGACTGCAGGGAAGGGAAAGGAGTCTGTCTCCGAGGGAAGGGGCAGCAGGTGTGCGTAAGGCTTGGGAGGAATTTCTGGTGTCCATTCTGGAACTAATTTTTTACATACATTAAAGGAGTATTCATTTATTCCTCAGTTTCTAAGTTCCAGCGATTCTGAGACGTACATGCCAGCGTCCACACCCACACTGTTTAGTGTCTTACAGCGACAGCCTCTCATCTCCACTGGCCGGACAGCACTGGAACATCGCTGTCATTACATCTGATTGCGCAGATGTGGACACAGCAGCCATGTTGATGTATATTGTTGGCAATATACAAGACGAGATGAATTGCATATGAAAAGTCTTCAAAAATATTAAATCATGATCCAACACTGGAACAAAAGGTTTTTATGCAAGAGAAAGCTATAGACCCAGAGCAGCAAGATGTAAATTTAGTCCCAGTGAAACAAATTTTTGTTAGAGAAATGATCGCAGTTACTATTTTTTTTTTTTTTACCAAAAACAAAACACCCCCCCCCCCAAAACACTAACGAAGAGCTTTGGGAGACTTGAGACAGAGGATAAGTAACTGAAGTTGTATTACAGAGTTAGGGCAAGAGTATTGCCTTCCAGATAATAAATTACACAACTTGAAAACAGGAGAGATTGGTAGATCCCTTCCAGGAGATGAAAGGAACTTCAAAGCAGTAAGCAGCTGGTGTGTCCAACTTATAAGTCGTCCAGGGCTGTTGCTGAGGTGTGGAACATCAATTTATCAAACTTTCTTCCAACTTAGAACTGTAACTGCTTATTTTCTAGTGATTTGGAGAAAAATTGAGTTTAGACAGATAGGAAATGCTGATAAAACCCCCAGTGTTCTTTAAAAGGCTCTGAAGTTTTCCTGTGAGGGTTATGGTGCTAAGGAGATGAAAGTCGTGCACATGGGCTCTGAGCAGCCGTTATGCTGTGGTGCTTTGCACAATTGCTGATGGCTGAGAGTTGCAGCTTTAATTTAATCTTAAACTAAAAACAATCCCCAAGAACGAGTTCTTCCCCCAAACATTATTGTGCACAAGGACACGTGTGTGCAGCACGTCTAGTCACCAAAGATACACGTCCTAGTTATCTGAAAAGCCTCCTGCCGTGACACCCGGTAAGAACAGGAAAATGCCAGACTCAGAATTGGCATATTGGGTGTCTGGCAGCTGGAAGAATGTTCCAGAGACAACAGTGAGGCGTTAGGTGGAAAAAAGCGCACATTGGCAACCGAGTTAAAGTGATTCAGAAGAGTCAGGAAGATGTGTCAGGAACATCTTAACCAGTTTTGTTTCTTTTCTTTTTTTTTTTAAATGGAGGTACATGAGTGATAGATGATAAATCTAATTATCTCAAAGTTTTTTTAGTTATTATAAGATGGCTCTAAGTGACGAGACAGCTTTATGTCAGTTTATGGCAGCATTTTTCTCAGTGTGTGCAAACTGTGGGTTCATATGATTATCGATTGCATCTTAGACTCAATAAATATGTCACAGGCACTGAACCTAAACTACTGCTTTCATGGAGTCTCCAGTTTTAGGGATGATGGGAGTATATCTACTCAAGCCCCAACAAGCATTTCAAAATGCATTTTCATGGAGTATGTAGGAACAAAATTATTAAGCACTTCTGTCACTTTTATGGAAAAATAAACTCCAAATTCCAAACAGCCAAATCTTTTGTTGTTGTTTAATTTTTAAAAATTGAAGTATAGTCTATTTACAGTGTTGTGTTAATTTCTGGTGTACAGCATAGTGATTAATTCACACACACACACACACACACACCTTTTTATTATAGACCATGACACGATATGGAATATAGTTTCCTGTGCTATACAATAGGACCTTGTTTAGCTCCTTTAGTAGGTAGTATCTGCTAATCCTGAATTCCCAACTTATCCCTCCCCTGTCCTTTCCCCACTGTAACCATAGGTTTGTTTTCTGTCTGTGAGTCTGTCTCTGTTTTGTAAATAAGTTCATTTGTATCCTTTTTTTGTTTTTTTTAAGATTCCGCATATAAGTGATATATGGTATTTTTCTTTCTCTTTCTGGCTTGTTTCACTTCGTATGATGATCCCCAGCTTCATCCATGTTGCTGCATATGTAAACAGCCAAAGCTTAAAGAAATTAAGTGTTAGACTTATTTTCTTTCTGTTTTATATGTGTATGTTGTGTATTCCCAGCTAATCAATAAGTTCTGAGTGCGTTGCACAGACTCCATGTGTAACTATTGAAAGATTTAAAAAATCCAAGCAAGATGTGAGACCTTCAGTTGTTAAAGGCTGTTGGTCTTCCAGGGGCTTCTAAAACTCATCCTCACTGTTTTCACAACCATACTGCAGGTGGTAAACGTTCCACAACCTTTCGGTTTTTAGAAAAGTAGACCTTACTTTTTAGAGCAGTTTTAGGTTCACAGCAAAATTACGAGAGGTACAGAGATTTCCCCGTAAGCTCCCTGCCCCGGAACATGCATAACCTCTTCCATTATCAGCATCCCTCACCAGAATGGTGTGTCTGCTTCGGTCCATGAACCTACACTGACACACTGTTGTCGCCCAGAATCCATAGTTACATTAAGGGTTCAGTCTTGCTGTTACACATTCTTTGAGTTTTGACAAATGTGTAATGACATGTATCCACCATTGTACATGGTGACAAATGTATAATGACATGTAGCATCCTACAGAATAGCTCCACTGCCCTGGGAACCCTCTGTGCTCTGCTGATTCAGCTCTCCCCCAGCCCCCGGCAACCACTGATCATTTTACTGTCTCCGTAGTTTGACATCTTTCAGAACGTCGTATAGTTGGAACCGCTCAATATGTAGCCTTTCCAGATTATCTTCTTTCACTTAATAAGATGCATTTAAGATTCCTCCATGTCTTTTGAGGGCTTGATAGTTCATTTCTATTTAGCACTAAATGACATTGCATTTTCTGGATGTACCATGGTTTACTGAAGAACATCTTGGTTGCTTCCAAATTTTGGCGGCTTGAATAAAGCTACTATAAGCATCTGTGTGTAGGTTTCTGTGTGGGCATATGTTTTCAGCTACGCTGGTACCAAGGATTGTGATTACTGGATGGTATGGTGAGATTATTTTGAGTTTTGTAAGAAACCATCCAATAGTCTTCCATTTTGCAATGAATGAGAGTTCCTATTGCTCCCCTTTCTTACGAGCATTTGGTATTGTCAGTGTTCTGGATTTTTGCCATTCTAATAAGCGTGTAGAGGTATCTCATTGCTTTAATTTACCTTTTTCTGATATTACCTAATGTGGAGCACCTTTCATGGGCTTATTTGCCACTTATATATCTCCTTTTGGTAACGGTTTTTTTTAAGGCCTGCAGCCCATTTTTTGAAATCGCAATGTTTGTTTTGTTTGTTTTCTTATTATTGAGCTTTAAGAGTTCTTTGTATATTTTGGATAATAGTCCTGTATCAGGTATGTCTTTTGCAAATATTTTCTCTTAGTCTGCGGTCTGTCTTCTCATTATCTTGACAGTGTCTTGTGGAGCAGAGCGTTTTCATCTTAATGAAGTCTAGCTTTCCAGTTCTTTCTTTCATAGGGTGTGCCTTTGGTGTTGTTCTTAATGTCATTGCCAAACCCAGGGCCATCTAGCTTTTCTCCCATGCTACTTCTATGGGTTTTATAGTTTTGCATTTTATATTTAGGTCTGTGATCCATTTGACTTAATTTTTATGAAACATGTAAGATCTGGGTCTAGATGGGTCTAGATTTTTTTTTCTCTTTTGCATGTGGATGTGTACTTGTTTCAGCACCATTTGTTGAAAAAGCGACCTTTGCTGCATTGTAGTGCCTTTGCCCCTTTGTTCAGACTTACTTGACTGTGTTTATGTGGGTCTCTTTCTGGGCTCTCCATGCTGCTCCAGTGATCCCTTTGTCTGTTCCTTTACCAGCACCACACTGTCTTGATCATTGTAGCTTTTATAGTAAGTCTTGAAGTCGGATAGTGTCAGTCCTCCAGGTCTGTTCCGCTTCAATGTGGTGTTGGTTGTTCTGGGTCTTCTGCTTCCCTGTATCAACTTTAGAATCGGTTGGTTTATATCCACCAAGTAACTTGCTGGGATTTTGAGTGGGGCTGCACTGAATCTGTAGATCAAGTTGGGAAGACATGACATCTTGATAATGAGTCTTAAATATTGAGACCCCTTAGACTTTGAAATTTTGAAATTCTAGCCCTGGAATGGATGTAGTTTGAGGCCGCATGTGTGGCCAGGCAACCAACTCCTGTCAGCAGTTTGGGCCATGATTTCTAAAGAGGCATTGCTAGAAATTCTGGTTAGGTTGGTTTGAACATTTATGGACATAAATTAATACAAATCCTCTTCCATGTTGCATGAGAGTTCCTGATGTTCCATGTCAGTGTTTAAGAGTGTAGGCTCTGGAATCTCATTGTGGGTGTCTAGTCCTGGCTGCGTGACTTACAAGACTTCAGGCAAGTAACCTCTCAGTTGTGAAGTGGACTTAACTGCAGGCATTAAGTGAAACACGTAAGTATCTCAAAAGTTGTTTGCAATTCCTGATTTTCCACTTGCTTATATTCCATTGTCTCTTCTCCCCATCCTCCTCCAGACTTCCTCCCTAAGACCTGCCTTTAAAACTGCTTTTCACATGATGTCACTCATGACTTCCATACTGCAAAATACAACAGCCCCTGTAAGACTTCTTACCGGGCAGGACGTGGCTTAGTTGGACCACGCCCTCCTTGACACTTTCTGTTTCTACATCAGTGTCTCTAAAGAAAGCCTCCTGGTGCCCTTCTCTCTTACACTGAGAGACTACTTCTAAAATTGCCTTTGGTGACTCTTCCTCTTCTGTTTGACCAGCCAGGATTTGGTTCTAGATTCCAGTCTTTCTACTCCATTGTGTCTAAACACCATTCACGTGCTGAGAACAGCTAAATGCTCACCCCCAGGCCAGAGTCCCAGACCCAGGAAACAGCCACTTGACTCCTCTTGGCTTCCTCATCATGGGCTGAACTCTTGCTTTCCAGTGTCTCTGCTTCCTTTCCCCTAAAGTTGCCCCTCCTATAAATTCCAGTAAATGACACCACCATCCACCTGGAGGATCAAGTAAACTATTCAGGCACTGTGTTCTGTCCTTCTTTCCTGCACCGTCACACCCCCAGTCCCCTATCAGCACATTCTCCTGGCTCTCCTTCTAAAACACGTCCCCAGACTGTCCCCTCCTCTCCGTCTTCATATGTTAACCTCTCTCTCTGGACCCCTAACGTAGCTTCCTCACCGGTTCCCTGCGTCTACTCACATCACCTTTCTTCATACAGTTCCCAGAATGATCATTAAAAATGTCAATTGGATCATGTTGCTCTTGCTTGAAAGCCCACCAGTGGCGTCCAGGCCTCCCGTTGTGTGGGCCCTGACCACCTCAGAGGTCCCACGCTCCAGTCTGTTCTCTGACCCCATTACATCTGCCTCCACCTTGGCCTCTGTGGTTGCCGCCCCTCAGCTGGGACCACTGCCTCATTGTCACCGGGCACCATCTCCTCATCTTGCAGGTCTCGGTTCAGATGCCCCTTCATGGCCTCTCATGACCACCACGAACAATTAGCACAGCTCCCCTCCCCCAGCGCTGCCCCCTCTCCCCGCCTATTGTAGTCACTGCCCATAACACCCCTGTTTGATATCGCCTTGTTCCTTTGTTTACTTATTGTCCGTTCTCTCATAAATAGAATGAGCACTGGGAGAGCAGGGTCCCTGTTTGTCTCATTCAGTGGGACATTTCAACACCTGGAGCAGCCCAGCACTTAGTAGGGGCTCAGTAAGTATTTACTGAGTTAATAAATTATGAAATAAGGCTCCTAACACAGTGCCTGGACATTAGTAGATGCTTAGTAAGCACTGGCCATTATCCTTTTATTTGTTTTTATTCTCTGATTACTATGGCTAGGACTTCCAAAATTACGTTGAATAAAAGTGGTGAGTGTGGGCATTCTTGTTCGCTATCTCAGAGGAAGTGCTTTCCGCTTTTCCCCATTATGTGTGTCTTTAGCTGTGGGTTTGTCGTACATGGTCTTTATTACATGGAGGTATGTTCTGTCTGTGCCCACTTTTGGACAGTTTTTATCATAAATGGATGTTGAAGCACTGGCTATTATCACCTTGAACATTAAACCTTGGTGTCTGTGCCTGCCTCTCTAGCCCAGCTAGCTTAGAAAGAGCACAAGACCCACTTCTTGGGCATCTTTTAATTCCAGAATCTAATACAGTGACTGGCATGTGGTAGGTGTGTAATAGAGATTTGTTCCATATGCAGACTTCTTAGAAGCAGCCCTTTTGCTCATTAGAAGCTGTCTGTGTGTCTGCGTAACGACTGGCTCCTTTACCAGGTGCCGCCTTGCTTATTTTCTGCCTTCATCCTCCTTGGCCTGTGTGTGGAAGTTTGTACTCTTCCCTCACGCCTGCCGAGTGACAGACAGGATGCTTTTGCCGCTCTCCTGGTAGACAGCCTCGTAAGTGAGCCCCTGCTTCTTGGGCCGGTTCCGGGTCTCACCTCTGCCCCCTTGCAGAGCACGTCTGCCTTGTTTCTGGCCAGGCCCGTCGTTAGCGGGTAGGCACACTGGTCTTCCCGTCTCTTTGTCCTTCAGTCCACTGATGGTTGACCTTCCCCTTTCCCAATGCCAGTGTGATTCCTCACATCAAATCACTGTGACAGACCCTCTGTTTCAGTGGCTCCCAACCTTGCCAGTCTCCCTCTGCCTCTAGCTCTATATGAATGGAATTTGTGACGATGAGGAAATCCCAGATATTCTGTACGTTACAACAGTTTTAAAACATTGCTGTGATGAAATATTTGGGATGAGCTTTTGCGCCTTAATTTGTCACTTCCGATAATACAGTATTTGGGGCAAGAGGAGGTTTTAGGAGGTCTGTGAATTAGTTGTTTCTTCTGTTTGACACTTCTAGTAACATAGAAATATAAAGTAGTAACATAAAAACATAAATGGTAATGGGAAGTAGCCAGAAAGATTAGAAAATGAGCTTTTATGTTGTAAGGGGGTATGGACACTTCCCACAGTGACTATGCTTCTAGTGATACTGTTCCGTTTCTGTTATTTAATGTTAAAAAAAGAAAGCAGCACTTTACCAAACTTAAAACTTTAATCAGACTACTCAGTTAGGTGAAGCTGTGTGTACCCAAAACACACAAAGTTAACTCAGATTATTAGCGTGTCCTTTGATGGCACAGTTTACGTGGTTGTATATGTCAAGTACAGCAGGTGTTAATCTCTACTTAACAGAGACTTGGCACTCAGAAGTTTCATATATATATAGCAAGAGACAATGCATGTGTGTATAATAGACATTTTTCACATAGCCTTTTTGTAAGCATGACCTTAAAATCAGGGCATTCACCTTTATTTGAAGATGAAAAATTGCATTGTGGTGTTTTGTAATTCTTATCCCAATAGTTTGAAGTGGTTTGCAACTTTAAAGAAGTTTCATTGCCCGGGTGTAAATCTTTCCTTTTTGGGTAAATTCAACAAATTAAGACGGGCCAGAGAACAAGGTAGTCTAGATTTGCAAATTATTGTGTCATTTCAAAGCACATGATTTTCATTCCATTTAAAAAAGTTTTTCCTTTTGAGTTAAAGAAGAATTGCAGAAGAACTTCAGTTTACCTATTTTTCCCTATTGTTAACATCTTACATAAACATAATACAATGATCAAAGCTAAGAAATTAATACTGGACCTGTGGTAGGCAGAATTGTGAGATGGCCGTAAGACTCTTGCCCACTGGTATACATGCCCTGTGCATCATCCTTTTCTTTCAAGCGTGGGCAGGACTTGTGAATATGATGGGATAGCACACTATAATAATGGTACATTACAGAGTAGGAGGGATTTTGCAGGTACCTTAACTAAGGTACCTAATCAATTAAACTTTGAGTAATTGAAAGGAGATCATCCAGGGTGGGCCTGACCTAATCAGTCGAGCCCTTTGGCGTCTTCAGCAGCAGCAAACACACTCTTGCTGGTTTAGAAGAAAGCAGACAGCCCTGCTGTGAACTGTTTATGGAGGGGGCCTTGTGGTTAGGCCCTGAGAGTGACCAGCAGGAGCTGAAACCAACCTTGGCCAATGGCCAATGAAGAAATGGGTACATCAGTCCTACAGCTGCAGGGAATTGAGTTCTGCCCACAGTGAGCTTGGAAGAGGACTCTGATCTCCAGAGGAGAACCACAGGGTGCCAGCACCTTGATTTCAGCTTTGGGAGATCCAGCCATAGTGTGCCTGGGCTTTGGACTTATGGAAACTCTGGGATAATAAATGTGTGTCATTTAAATCTTCTTATAAAAATGTGCTTTGTGGTCAATCGTTATGTAGCAACAGAAAACAAACACAGTACCACCCTTTTAACTAGAGTGTGGGCTTTGCCGGGATTTCACCAGGGTCCCGCTCACGCTCTTCTATTCCAGCATCTGACCAAAATGTGATGCTTTCATGCTCTCACTCCTTGAGTCAAGAGGAAGTTACACCTCATACATCATGATAAGCAATTATCTTGTGCAAATTGAACGTCTGGAAGGGATTTCATCTCAGTGATGTGGTGGGGGTTGTAGCTGAACATTTGAGTTCAAGTTTTGTCACATTAACATTGGGTGTGGCGTGATTTGCACCAGGAATTGCTGTCCTTTTGTCTGTTGGGTTCTGCCCCTGTCCGAGGGGCCTCCCAGTGATGTGTCTCACATGTTCAGAGCTGCAGACGGATGCTGAGCATCTATGAAACAGGCCTCAGATGCTGTGGTCCCTTGTCCTGTTCTAACTGCACAGGGTCCAGCCGTCTGAGAAGGACGCAGTGATGTGAAGACATGCCTCCTGCCAGCTCTCGGTCCTGAGCTGTGACTTGGTTTGGCAGGGTATTTTCAAACGCTCAGATCTCTGTATCATCATGGTAGTGCCCCTGTACCCCGTGCATTCACTTCGCCGGTGACGGAGTGGAGACTGTAGGTTAAAGGTGCACCAGCGCTTTGTGGTTTCATGATTGGAATCCAGGCCTTCTTGTTCCTGGCATGTTGTTGTTCTCACTGTCAGCACATTAGTCTTTTCAAACTTAAGCTACCATCCTGCTCATGTCAGAGATCAAGGGTGACCTTTGGGTGCTGTTTTGATGGAATTTATCCAAGAAATGCCCGTATCTTGCCCTGCAACCCCCCGTGTCCCACGGTGAGGGTGGGGAGCCTTTCCATCACAAAAATCAGAATTCCATTTTATCAGAAGTTTCAGAAGCATCCAGTGCCCCAGTGCTGAGTCCAGCTAAAGGCCCCTACCTTCACTTTAAAGGTTGGGACCAGCCCAGGCAGGTGTGATGGTGGAGAGAGATGGCGGAGCTCCCAAAGTGGTCCTGAATCTGTTTACCCATGTGGAAACTGGGTAATGGGATGGGACAGCACTGGTTCAGCTGAGGGTCATGAAATCCTGCTTCATAAGACCCAGTGACCCCGTGACTGGCAGTGGTGGCCTGTTGTTGATGCGTGTTTGGAGGAAACGGATTAGCCAGGTCCCCTCCTCCCTTGTGTATCTGGGAGGGGAGCTGGAACGGAGAGGGGCAGAAGTGAGCCTGATGGACAGAGGGAGATGGTAGTAAAATTTCCTTTCTTCTGTAGTCCCAGGTGCAGGGCTGAGTGATAGGATTTAAAAAACAAAAGAAAACAAAAACCAAACCAGTTCCTGGCTTGAAGCAGTATGAGTTTTAGTGAAGGTCATTCATAGAAATGAGTATAATATGGAAATTCTGAGGGGTTAAGAATTCCACAGAGAAGCTACTTAGGCTGAGTTTCAGAGGGAAGATAGGCATTTTGCCAAACAGATAGGGCTGGAGAGTGGTAGGATGGGGTGGAAGGTGGGCATGAAGCTGTAGTAGCCTCACGTGCAAAGGCACTGAGGCCTGAAACTGTACCGGGGTATGTCTGTGAAAGAGAGTTGAGGAAATTGTTTGGTGTTTCTGATTTTTTTAAACACAAGTGACGTCAGACTTGCATTTCAAAAATCAAGCATTTTTTTTTCTATTATAAAAATATCAGTATAGAACACTATAAGAAAGAAATAGTTGCCCCACAGTTGGGTTTGTTGTCTCCCGTAGTGCCCTGCAGTGCCCTGGGCCAGAGCCCTGCTCTCCCCACCCCATCTGTGGCACCTCTTACACCTCTCACCACACGGGATTGACATTGCACCATTACTTAATCGAGATGTAAAACTCCTAACGTGGCAGGAACCAGGACTGTCCAGTTCACTCCAAAATCTAGCAGGGCACCTGGTACATAGTAGGTGTTGAATGAAACGTAGTCTCAATACACAGAGAATTGCTGTAAACAGCTTCCCTCATTTTTACATATGCATATTTTAATTTTATTTATTAGCATTCAACATTTTTTAATATTTGACTCATTTTGTTTTTGAGAAATGTCTGTTATTTGTGTCATGTTTGCATTTTTTAGAACAATAATCTGAGTTGTCTAGAACTGTATTTTTAAACATAATAGCCAGTAGCTGCATGTGGCTATCTACATTTAAGTGTAAATTAACAAAAAATAAAATGTCAGGTCCTCAGTCTCACTGGCTGTATTTCAAAGATGCAGGTAGCCACGTGTGGCTAATGGCTACTGTATTAGGTGGTGCAGGTCTAGAACTTCCCTGTCAAATTTCTGTTGACCTAGAGGCTGGATTGGTGGGGAGAGAAGCCAGAGGCAGGGAGCCCAGTTACATGGTCTTTGCGTTATGACGGGCAAGAGGTGACAGTTTGAACTAGGCGGTGACAGTGTTCGAGGACAAGGCGGGTGGAATCAGAACTATTCAGAAGAGAGAATCAACTTGGTTTGGGCCGAGGTGTGAGGCAGAGGAGGAGGTAGGGCTGAAATCAGGGTTCAGCCAGGGCAGGTAGGTAGGCTGTAGGTAGATGTCTATCTCTGCATGTATAGAAGGGATTTATTACAAGGAACTGGCTTCTAGGCCAGCTGGAACCCCGCAGGCTCAGGCTGCAACTTGTTGCTCACAGGTGGAGTCCTTCTGCCTCCCTTCCTTCTTTTCTTCCCTTTCTTCCTCTATACTTCCCCTCCCTTCATCCATTCCTCCCCCACATTTCTCTCCCCTCCCCTCTTCTCTTCCCTGTCTCCATCCTCCCCCTCCCTCCCCCTCCTCCCCCTCCTTTCTTCCCTCCTTCCCCCTCCTCCCTCTCCTTTCTTCCCTCCTTCCCCCTCCCTCCCTCTCCTTTCTTCCCTCCTTCCCCCTCCCTCCCTCTCCTTTCTTCCCTCCTTCCCTCTCCCTCTCCGTTTCTCCCTCCCACCATCTCCCTGCTCTCTATCACCGGCCCCCCAAGCCTTCCACTGATTAAGTCAGCCCACCAAGGATAATCTCCTTCAAGGTCAACTGATTAGGAACTTTACTGATGTCTGCAAAGTCTCTTCACAGCAGCCTGAAGATAAGTGTTGAAGAGTTGGGAAGGTGCACACGCTGCAAGGTGGCTGTGCCTCCTTCACAATCCTCCTGCTCTCAAGAGAGACTCTTGTTGCACGTGTTAACCAGAGACATACTAGAAAGGGAATGCAGAGGAGTGCATTTTAGCCTAGCCACATTGACACCACAAAGCCATCACAGACCATGCCAGTTTGCTGATTAGGCAATTGTGTAAATACTGTGTTAGATGAACTGAGATGAGGGTTACAAGAGGAGCACATAGAGGTGGAGGGAGTAGCAGAAGAATTCGGGTGTGGTGTGCTGAGGTTTCAAGTGCTGTAGACCATCATGCATCCTCATAGATCTGGGTCTGGAACTAAGAGGGGTCTGGGCTGAGGACACCCATGGTGGGTCCTCAGTGCAGGCCTGGTCATGAGAACCAGGTGCTGCGCTTGTCATCTGGGGACAGCACGGAGAGAGCCTGGGACAGGGATGTCCGCACTTAAGGGGCTGAGGACAGATGTGGAGCCAAAACGGAAGCTGAGCTAGAATTGTTCCAAGATGGGGGCTGAGCATGGACAAGGGAGAGGATCGAGGTGGCTAAGTCTGCAGAGTGGCTGGGTGTTCTGTCCCCAGCCTGGGTGGAGAAGCAGGTAAGGCTGACCTCACAGCTGACCCACTGTCTGGGGAGGATGTGGATGGAGTGGAATTGAGCCTGCTGACCTGTGATCACTAAGGGCCACTGGGGAAGTCAGAGTGGGTCGTTCAAGTGCACTAGGCATACCTGTTCCGTGCTGCCTCCAACCCAAGTGCCTGCCGGGCTCTGGCAGGGAGCAGAAGCCCCTAATCCAAACCTGGGGCTCAGGGACAGCTTCACAGCAGAAGTAGCAAAAGTTAAGATCACTGGGATGGGTGGGAATTAAGCCAAAGGAAAAGCGGACCTAATACTCTGCTTCCCTAATAATCCTGGTCAAACATGATCTTTACAAAATCTTTTTTTATTTTATTTTATTTTTTTACTTCTTTAGAACAGTGTTTCACAGACTAGTCTGCTCTCTACTGGGAAGATATCTGTTTTCTACTAAATTACATCTGCATTGTATCACAGAAGCATATTTTGTGTATATAATTTTGTGTGTGTGTAAAATTGTTTTTACAGACCTGTGGACATTGGCCTCTAGCAGAGAAGATTTAAGAACAGATACCTGACGTGGGATGTCCTCCCTGGCCGCCCGCTGCAGGCATCTGAGGGCTTCTGCAGAAATGCCATGAAGGGAACACCCTCCCCAGAGGCTCCAGTTTAGCTGGTCCTCAGAGGAGCCTGGCCATCAGTACCATTTTCAAACTGCCCTAGAACATTCCAGTGTGCAGGCAGGGTTGAACCCCAGGTTTAATCGCAGCATTTTAATCTATTTTAGACAGAGAAGAGCCACCACCGTCTCTGGAGGAGGAGAGGGAAAGAAAACAGTGAAAGAAACACTTCCTCCCTAGCGGGCACCCCTTGGAACAGCCCATTTTCCCTCCGTGTCCCTCGCCCAGTGGGCAAGGCACTGGCCAGGATCAAGCCTGTCAGATGGAAATCAAGATGTGTAATTAAAGACTCAACTTCCAATAGAACAGGCCTGCTTGCCACCCCAGGTGATACAAGTAAGAGAAAAATATCCTGATTTTGAAGATACCTTTAAAGTCATGGTTTCCAGGTTTTTGTTTTGTTTGAAACAGCAGAACCATGATTTCAAAACAAATCTTTCTTTAAACTCTGTCCTCCACCCATCACCCACCACCTTCCCCCGAGACCCTTCTTAGAAACACTCGGGTTCCTCAACACCATTTAAAAACCAAAGCGTCAAGTGTTAAAGCTACTCTGGTCTTGAGTAGAAGCTAAAATAAGCAAGAGCATCAAATTGAAACCAGCTGCTCCATAACGAGCAATCAACCCGTGGTCTATTATTTCCGCCTGAGGTTCCCCCGCCGCTAGAGCCTTGAGAAGATTATCTTTCCATCTCAGCTGTATCTGACACCCGGGTGGGGCTCACCAACGTTTTTCCTTCAGCATAGATAACATCTTAAAAAGGAAATAGTTACTGGAAAGTAAATGAGATTTAGTTTTAGACATTAAAATTGAATGCATCAGACCTACTCCTTCCTTCCTCATTCTTTATTTCAGGCATCTGGCCTAGCATCCCAGCAAAGACAAAGTGATAGTCATCACTGTGTGGTCTCGACTAGGAACGTCCTGTCTACTGGAGCAAACCTCTGTTAACCATTCTCGTGGGTTCTGTGTGGTTTCACTCTGCGAGTCTGAGTGTGAATCATTCCTCCCCTCGGTGGCTGTATAAGGTGCAGGAGCAGGCGAGGTGCTTTAAGATTGCAGGTAGTCTGCGGTCTGGGACTGGACCTCTGCTGGGCCGCTTACCGGCAGCGTGACCTTGGGCAAATTCCTTAACCTCCCCAAGACTCCATTGCTTCATCTCAAAATGGGAATAATCATATATTCATATATATATATACACACACAATGTCATGAGTGGTTGGGAGAGATCAAGGGAGACAGTGCATCTGAAGTGTTCTGCAGAGTGTTGGACACATGGAAGTCTCAACTCATGTTACTATTTTATATGGTACCTTGGGACAAAATGTTTTCTGTCCTCGGGGAACTCCTCTAGGGCAAATGAGCAGTTGGGAAGTATTTTTTTGTGCAGTAAATTACCTTGCTCTGGTCCAGCTTCTGGTTGAGCGGCTGGGGATGCAGCCATGGCCTGAGACGGAACAGAGCTCTGCTTGAGAAGCCTGAGCTCTGCTGGAACGTGTGCACAGGGAGGCCGGAAGCAGGCGGGGGTGCGTTAGAATGGGGGGCTGGCTTGTGAATCCTGCCGCTCAGTACGATGGGAGGAAAGGGGCAGCAAAGGCATTTTAGACTGTCAGGCATGACCACAGTTGCAGGAGGAGGTGAGTAGAGTTCATGAAAGGAAAATCTAAGAACAGGTCAGTTGTGGGGGTGAGGCTGAGAAGTAGCTCAGGCAGTGAGGGAAGCCAAGGCTGAGAGCATTGGCCACTTTGCAGGTGGGGGACAGCCATTCTCTGTGAAATGTGCTCAGTGCCTCTTTCCATGAGGACTTGCTAATTGTATCTCCTGGTCTGTGTTCAATAACCAGGAAGCCCAGTGCATCTGCGAACAGCAGCCACAAGAGTAGCCCGTAATAGCAGGCTGCTCACACAGTATGTTAAGTCCCTGGAGGAGGGCGCTGCCAAGATTAAAAAGATTTGGCTAAAAATATGCCTCCAGAATTGTTGTCTCTGACTGAGCATAGACTGTACGTCTAATCAGAGTGAAATATTCATAGTGTAGGTCAGGAAACACCATACACCCATTTCTGAGATAAGAGACTGCAAGAGATAAACTGGGCAGCAGCGTGTTTCCAAGAGCAGAAGGAAGTTAAACTCTTACTCAAGATGGCATAAGGGTTGACTCGAGCTTCACCTGATGCTGTGCTAAAGGAAAGCCGTGGCATGTGAGTGTGTGCTAAAAAAAAAAAAAAAGGTCAGTGGCAGTTGTTACATCATTGAACTTGGTGCCTAGGGGCAACTGGGCACAACTTAGGAACTGGCCATTGAACTTCCATAGCGGAATGTCTCCTGCAGGGGACTTCTAAGGGTGTCCACATGTGACCAGGCTTTCTACATCATTTCTGGTGGGTGGCACCCAGCCTCCAGTGAGCCCTCAGACAATGGTGAACTCGGACATGGGGGCAGCCCCACTGCAGCTGCGGTGGGTGATTCTGCTCCTGGGTCCAGTTGCACCTTTTGGAGGCTTCCAGGTGAGGTGCTAGCCCCAGCCCTCCCCCGTGACAGCACGTCATCCCAAGGCAGCTCCCCTGCCTGCTCGTGCTTTCTTCTTCCTGAATTGAAAGTCTTAAGTCTTTTCACCATATTGATTACTTGCCTCTGTACATGAGGCTTTTTTTTTTTTTTCACTCTTTTTATGGGTGGCTGTTTAATGGGCAGGCTGCTATCACAAAAATACCATAAACTGGGTGGCTTAAACAGCAAACACTGATTTCTCACACTTGAGGAGGCTGGGAAGCCCAAGACCAAGGCCCCTGCAGACTGTGCCCCCAGGAGGAAAAGATGGTGGACCATCTTTTGCTCTGTCCCCACAGCAGGAAGGGACAGGAGAGCCCTTGGGATCCCTCATGAATGGAATTAGTGCCTTGTAAAAGGGATCGCATGACCTAATCACCTCCCACAGGCCCCACCTCCCAATACCATCACCGTGAGGGTTAGGATTTCAACCTATGAATTGGAGGTGGGGACAGAAATATTCAGCCAATAGCAGTGGCATAAGGCATTGAACGCGTTATTCAGCAAATGGCCTGATTTGTCTTGAATAGAGCGAAATCATGGATAGCCACCTCCATCTTCCTAGACCGTGTATCTGTCAGCGGAGCTTAAGGCCCCACCAGAGGTTTTTGGGCTGGCATACTGAGCTTACTTGTCTGTTAAAACCTGTAGAGGTGGTTTTGTTTTGGTTTTTGATGATAGAACTAGCATCTCCTAAGTTTCTGCTCTCCTTCCTGTATCTGTACTGCTTTTGACAACCCAAGTTCAGAGCTTTTATTGACCCTTGTTTTATTTCTCCATTTAGTAAAGATGATCAAATCCTCATTCAATGGGACAGGAAATTTACTCACACCTGCTTCACATGTGATAACCTTGCCTTCTGTGTTGCTATTCGGGTCAAAGATCGTGTTCATCCGGTTGAGTGAAGAATGAATTGGTCCTTCCCCACCCCCGGCTGGGGGCCCATTGGCATGCTTTGGACATGCCCATTGTTCTTCATATTGTTCCTCCCCAGTTAACCATCTTGTCATTGAGAATATCATGAGAACCTTCTCAGAGGTCTTAGTGAAGCCCAGTTCTCCCTGAATTTGTCCTCCAGCTGGTCCAACAGTGGATCAGCAACACAGTTTCCAGGTTGTTGGAATAAAGGATAAAACTATGCCAGGTGACTTGAACCCATTTTGAACCAGCTAACCTGCTGTTTTACAATTTTATTCATCTTGGACTTTCATTCTACCTTCCTAATGTTAATTCTTTCTGTCTAAAGAAAATTTTTTAAAGAAGTCAAATGCAAATGCCATTAACCCCAAGCACCAGAAATACCCTTTCTTGATTTGCTATATAAAAATATTCATGACATTTTAACAAAAGGGCCCACTCCTAAACGCCTAATTTTGTCTATAAAATTTCTTTAATCCCCAGTTCATTCTGGCCTTTGGAATTTCCCACTGGACATACCTGTCCACGCCACCCTCCTGCATTCACCCTCTGTGGTTGTGTGCTGTCCTGACTTTTAGCGTGATCTCTTAAGATCTGAATATCCTCATTGGTTTCCATAGCAACAGTCACTTTTCTTCTCATTAGGGTTTTCTGGAAATTGCCTAATCACAGCTTTGAGACTTCATGAACACTCTTCTCTTTTAAAACTTCATGCTCTAGAGTCATGTCTGTGTTGTCTGAGAACTTCCAACCTAAGCTTTGCCTCTCATTGGGTGTATGACCCAAAATGGTGCCTCTAAGCAAGAAACAGTAAGATACCTTCCAGGCTTGAATCTGTGTATAAGTAAAAAAGAGGATCCCACCGATGCTTGGGTACTGACTGGCCATCACCGCTCTGAGGGCAGTGCCTGTGGGAACTGGGCGGTAGCCAATAGGACCCTTGTCCGTTTGCAGAAGACAGATGTGAGAATAGTTGTAATCTGGCTGTGACCTTTTGTGATTCTCCCTGTCCTCCTCCATGTTCTTTCCACTCCTCAGTTCTCATCATTTAGAAATCCAAGGGTGCATGTTCAAGTGTTGCACAATTCAATATTGGAACTGAAAATGGCAAGGCAGTATATTTTTCATTCTTTAATTAACATAAAGCACAGATACTATATAAATGTGCTCATGCTGTTCCTAAGATAATGTCATCTGAATTTTCTTTGAAAGAAAAAAACATTTGAAAGCATGCCTCTGTGGATGAGAATGTTTCTCAATTTGGTCTCGGACTTTCCCAAATGAGGAGTGATCTCTGACCTTAGGAAATGGTTCTCAGCAGTCTGGAGTCATCTGTATCCCAGTTTCTAAGGTCACAAGTCTTCATAACAGCTTAGAAAGGTTGTTGCAGTCTGGGGAGTGCCTTCTATATGTAGCTCAAAGTAATATGGAGACAGCTAACTATATTAAAGATAGCCAGCTTCCCCAACCATCTAGAGAACTTGACTGTCTCTTCACTTTAGAGTCATGCCCTGCCTTTAAGATTTATTAGAGGTTAAGATGTTATAGATGCATGCTTGGACTTTCAGAGCTCCAGTTCCCTGGTCCTTTGGATTTGCCTAATCAAACTTCATTATCTTCCCACAGTCACGCCTCTCCATCCATGCTGCCACCACCCTGTACCAGCCACCATCTTGCCATAATCTAAGTGGTCTCCTCACTATCATTCTTATCTCCCTCCAGTTCATTTTCTAGAGCGGACAGTGGCCAAAATGATCTAAAAATTCAGATGAGCATTCCCTTGCTTAAAATCTTTTAGTGAATGCCTCTTACATTTCGATGAAATCAAAAATTCTTTACACTGAGGCCATGGTTTTCTGCCTCAGGGCCTTTGCACGTGTCTCCTACTGCCTGCTTCCCTCTGCAAGACCTACTCTTCTCCCTCCCTCCTCACCTGGCTGATTTCATGTCTCAGCTTACAGGTAACTTCCTCAAAGGAGTTTTCTCTACCATTTTCATCTGAGTATGGGCTCCTTGTTACATTCTCTTATAGTTCTTGATTATTTTCCTCCTGAGTCATCACAATTTGCAGTTGTGTCCTTATATCTGTGTCTTCACAGACTGTCAAATTTATAGGGCTGGAGACCATGTTTGTTTTGTTTTCTCCTCTCGCCCTCCACAGCCTTTTACACATCCTGATGTGTCCCGTGCTTGTCAATCTTTGTTGAATGAATCTATAGATGAATGGATAAGTGCTATGTCATCTTACTGAATGTGGTAGAATGGAAAAATGCTGTGGCACTGCAATAAAAAGGTGTGGGTTCCAGACCCTGTTCTGCCACTTAGCAGCTTCATCTAATCTCTCGACCTCCTTGTGCTCCAGTTGCCTTTTGTTTAAGTTGAGGATACTGCTCTTGACCTAGCTGCCTTGGGGAGATGTGATACAGACCAAATGAGTCAGTTTGCAGGGGGACGTTCTTGTGAACGCTGCGGTACCATACCTTTTCATCCATAATGTCATTGCCTTGCAAATGACTAGCAGAGAATACAGGGAACTGAGGGACTCAGAACTGGGCCAGTGTGAAGACCCGGGAACAGAGTAGACGCCAGGCACAGGAAGTGTGCATGTTCGCGGATAGTTGAGGAAGGTGCACAGAGCCAGCCAGGAGGGCCCTCAGGGCCCCTCTGCCTGCACACGTGCGGAATGTCAGAATGGCACTAGTGCTTAGTCTTGCCAATTTCCACACCATTCCCACTTGGAGACCACATGCCGTAATGAAAAGGCACTCAACTCAGAGAGACATGTCTTAAATTACAGTCCTTACCCTGCCACGGACTAGGTCTGTGACCTCAGAAACATATTTAACCTCTATTTCTTTGTTCCTTTACTATAAAATAGATTGGCAAGAAAGATACAACTGTTTTTATGTCTTAGAGGGTTGTTTTGGGGGAAGACTGAATGAAATAATGTATATAAACGTGCTTTGGAAATGTATTAGGTATTATATGCAGAAAGGTATGTTTAAATTCAAAATTGTGGAAGAATTCATTCAATAACTGCCTAAAAGTACCTCCTTTGCACATACCTTATACGTAGATTTCGTGGTAATACATGTTGGTTGAATAACTTCATTTGCAGTCAGGGTGCTGAGGAATGCAGTGAGTATTGCATGTGGATTTGTGGACCCCTTTGGGAGAAGAATTTTCATACATTCTAATCAGTCTAAGTGCAGTATATTTTGATCAACATTTGCTAGCAACAGAACAGCTCACACTGTTTTTTTCATGGTAACTGTTAAAATGTATGTAAGTAGATTCTTTTTTATAGCGCAGAGAAATCATGCATGTAGAGCATAAAATATCTGACAGAGAGATTGAGCTGGGGAATGTGCCCCCAAGCTAACACCATCTGAGTAGACTACCTCTTGACATCAATTGATTTTAAACTGTGCCAAAAATTTAATGATATTGTTTTAACATTAAAGATACCATCACATTCAATCTAGGTCGTATGTAAAATTCATCTTGATTTCAGAAGAATTAAAATATTAAAATCAGATCTCAGAATCCGGAAGATGCCCCATCCTGTTACCCCTCTGGCTGGTGTTGCATCTTAGAGACTTGGGAGTTAAGGGCAGGCTGTAATTAATCTCCGAGAACCAAGGGCACTACCCACTTGTCTCAGAACCCCTCTGTGGATGGTGCTATGCCCTAATATTTCTGACATTGTAGCACTTCTGTCTCTTATTAGGAATTAAAATGGCTTCCTCGGATCTGGGAGTTTTTAGGCTAGCACAGAAAATCACTGAAGTTATGTTCTTCCAATTAACATGTTTATACTTCATCTCAGAAATTCTGATGAGATTGCAAAAGCTGCGTATAAGTTTATGGAGAAACATTTGGCAAGAAACTAAATGCTGCATTTATTTCCATAGACCTAAGTTTTAAAAGCCGAGCAAGAGCTTATAGCATGATTTTGCAAATCTTGGAAATGAATATTCAATTCTGTGCCTCACAGTGAAAGTTATAGGTGCCACAGGTGTGCCCTACATCATCCTTAAGTTCTCTTGTTGTTGTTTTTAAACATATAATTCACATACCATACAATTTATTCCCTCAAAATGTACAATTCAGTGGTTTTCATTATATTCATAAGGTTGTGCAACCATTACTATTGTTTAATTCTAGTTAATTTTCATCACTCCAAAAAGAAACCTTATTCCATTAGCGTGATTCCCCATTCTCCCTTCCTCACCTGGCCCCTGGCAGCCGCTGTTTGCCATTTCTATGGATGCGCCTATTCTAGAGATTTCATATAAATGACATATGATACATGGTCTTTTGTGTCTGACTTTACTCAGCATAATGTTTTCAAGCTGCATCCACATTGTGGTATATGTTAGTTTTTCCTTTTTATGGCTAAGTAATATTCTGTTGTACGGATAAAACACATTTTGTTTATCCATCCATCAGTTGATGAATGTTTGGGTTGTTTCTACTTCTTGGCTGTTATAAATAATTCTGTTGTGAACATTTTGTATACAAGCTTTTACAGGAACATATATTCTCAGTTCTCTTGGCTACATACTCAGGAGTAGAACTGCCAGGTCTTATGGTAACTCTGTTTAACTCTTTTAGGAACTGCCAAAATGTTTTCTGAAGCGACTGCACCATTTTACATTCCCCCCACCAATGTATGATGATTCTAGTTTCTCTGTGTTCCTGCCACAACTTGCTGTTTTCTATCTTTTTGATTATGACCATTCTAGTGGGTGTGAAGTGGTATCTCATTATGGGTTTGATTGACGTCTCCCTAATGACTGAATGTCGAGCACCTTTTCCTGTGCTTATTGGCTGCTTGTATACTTATTTGGAGGAATGTCTATTCAGATCCTTTGCCCATATGTTCTTTAAGAACCTAACACTGACTTTAGGCTCCTGAGTGGTCCACCAGCCTAGGAACCACCCTGTCATCCTCCCGTATTCCTACCCGATAACATGAACAGAACCATGCTGTTCAGTTGTCAAAGCCAGGAACCTGGAAGTCTTCTCACCCATTCAGCACATCTGATCCACTAGTATGTCCTGTAGATTCTTCCTCCATAATATCACACCCATCCTTTTTCCATTCCCACTGTCACCACCTTGCCTTAGGTGTGTTACTGAGCAGAAGGCTCACTTCTTGGCACTCATAGAAGTTAATACTGTGGTGCCGGCTTTTGAGAAAAGAAAAGGCTTTATTGCAAGGTTGACTGGCATGGAGACAGGAGGCAAAGCTCTCAAATTGTCACCAAACTGAACCTGGGTCTGCTTCCTGCCATGTAGCAAAACCAATTTACTGACACCGGGTTGTGGGGAAGAAAAGCACAGTGTTTATTGCAGGTGCCGAGCAAGGAGAACTGGGCGGCTTGTGCTCGAAAGACCCATACTCCGTAGGAAGAGAAGAGCTTTTAAAGGCAATATTTGGGGTGAGGATTGCAGGGTGTGTGACTTCTTCTGACTGGTTGGGGGTGAGGTAACAGCATGGGGTTTCAGGAATCTTAATCATCAACCTTCTGGTTCTAACCAGTCTGGGGTCTACCCACTTGTGGCCATCCCGCACCTGGGTGAGAATTCTCAGTTCCTGCAGAGAACTCAGAGAGATGTGTTGGACTGTTAGGTCCATCCCTTGAGGAGAAACTCAGACTCTGGTTTGTAGCTAGCTGAACAATTGCTTCTTGACTACTTTTTTGTTTGTTTGTTTCTGCATTTCCTCACTTCCCTAATTAGTAACTACTTGAGTCTGCTCTTTGGAATCCAGGGAATGCCTGGGAGAGTAAAGTCTTTCCTGCAGACAAGAAACAAGGGACATAGAGGGGCTTTTGTACCCAGGAGGGCCCCTCAGGATCCTGCTCTGTTTCAATCCCTGATTTTAATACTCCTCAATCTTGAAGGGAGCAGCGGTGGGACAAGAAAAAGAACAGTTTTGAATAGAGAGGTTAATTGTAAACTCGGCAAGGGGACTTGGTTTTAGGAAGGCTCGGTTTCAAAATCTGTCACCTCAATCTGGGGTTCAGTCGAAGTTTTGAAAGTTGTGGGGAGGGGAAGTTTTCGACAGAAGGGCTCTGGAACTTTGCCCAATGTAGTTAAGTGTGGTTAAGGGGCTTCAGCACCAGACCTTCCTGGACAGCGGACGCTTCCCTTGTGAAAGGATTCCGGGGTTCAGGTTCTGTCATGTTCTGGTCCTTTGGTTCATGATGGGGAGAAACTTCAGTTCTGGGTGTCGTTTGAGGTCAAAATCTTCTCTCTGCATGTTTCGGCTGCATGACTTGCGGTTTTGTTCTATCGTCTCTGGAAACAACTTGTATCTTGTTAGAAACAGGATAGGGCCAGTTTGAGGCTCGTTCTATGGTTACAGGCTCTCCTCCCGTCTCTCCTGAAAAACTGAAGTGACCTCTTCCCCTACCTGCAACCTCTTCTCTCTTCTACTTTGTCTGCAGGAAACCTGCTGAAAGTCCTTCCAGAGCTCTCCAAATCCTAGGCTAACAGCCAGAGCCCGAAGGTGGCTGCACATCCTGGGCTCCTAGCCTTTCAGAAGTCCAGGATTCTTCAGAGCAGAGTCAGTATCAGCTGTGTCTCTGGATGCCCTCCTGACTCAAGGCACCTCCAGTCTTGGTTTTGCTTCTTTTCCATCTCCCTTGACAATACCTGCCCATGTTTTTGTCATAGCATTTATCTCACAGCACTATGTAATTACTGTGGGTTCTGGTCCCCGCCTCTCGCTTTCTCAGTCCTTCTGTAGTTTCTGGGAGAAGGTAACCCCTCAAATACTTATTTTACACAAGGTGCCAGGCCCTGTGCCGGGTGTTCATGGCATCCAGTCATGGTCCTGCCTCCACATAAAGCTCTCTCTGAGGCAGTGCAAGGAGGCTTGTAAAGACTGAGCAGAAGTCAGCGCAGAGGAGAATCAGGGCAAGGGCGGTCCAGCATTCTGCACAGACTGTGCGGAGTGTTTAAAGGCCTGACGTGAAAAAAAGATCCTGATGTGTTTGAAGAACTGGAAAAAAATAACTCCACAGAGATTAGAGTCAGAGAGACACTCCTGAAGCTGGTAAAGGAGGCAGGGGTCAGCTCAAACTAGGGTATTAGGCCTGGGGAAGGGACTTTAGATTTTATCCGAAGTTTCCTGAGAGGCCGTTGAAAGGATTTTGCTCAGGAGACCAGATCCTGTCACATTTCTGTTTTAAGTTAGAATATCCCCAGAGAGCTCTTTCATGGGGTGGTTGTTGCGGAGGGTGTTGAGGACGGGTGTCGGAAAGGAGCTAACCATGCTGCGGAGAGGAGTGTGGTTAGTGGTTAAGATGCGGACTCCGGAGTCACAGCGTCTGCATTCAGATCCTGCCTCTGTTACTCTGTGACCTTGCAAAGGTACCCAGTGTCTCTGTGCCTAATTTGCACGTGTATGAAATGGGACCATTGATATTACATGCCACTTTGAGGTAATCTGTGTAAAGCATTTAGAACAAATTTGGGCATGAGTCGCCAAATAAATGTCTTGTTACCACTGTTGAAAGTAAAATATTTTAAAAGTGTGACTTTAGGAAAACTGCCAAAACATTATTTGTAATATACTAAAAATAGGCGATTCATTGTAAATAGTGTGAAAACATCAGGAGAAGCACTAGGAAGATGGTTATTTTCGTTTCACTGTGCTCCGTACCCTTGTTCGTAACATCTACAGCCAAACAGACTGTAGTGGTGAAGGCGTGGGTAAAGTCGGTGTGCTTCAAGGTGCAGCGGGGACACGGGTCACATTGTTCTGTGGGACCTTTGGCAGCGGTGGTAGGTGGTCAAGATACAGTGAGTGATTAAGACTGGGGCTGGGAGGCATTCACATCTGGCTTTGATCCAGATTTTGCTGTTTTTCCCTCTGCAGTCCTGGGCAGGTTTTTCGGGCTCAGGCGGCCTCAGCTCTGTAAGTGAGAAATGGAGTCTCGTCAGGAACTCACTGGGCGTTGTGGGTGGTGCACGGAAATGCACAGAGAGCACTTGCCCGGCGTTTGCCAGCGTGGGAGCTCGTGCATGTGCTGCTGCTACTTTTTGAATCATCTCTGGAGCCATTCTTTTCCCCATTTCCACTTCCCGTAGCTCCAGTATTGCATCTCTTCCTGGTAATACACGCACTGTATAGGGTAATGTTTAAAAGCAAAAGTTAAATTGCAAGCTCATTATCTGCTGAGATTAGTCACTACAGAAACAGTGAACATTGCACAACAGTAAGTCAGTGTTGAGTGGACACTGACTCAGTTTTTAAAATTCAGCTGTGGGGTTTTTATTTGGGAACAGGGGTGGTGGAGGTGTGACTGTGGCCCCTTAGCCTGGATTCCCCTTCACTGCCAAGGCAGTGAGAGCTCAGCCTGACTGACAGGGCAGGGAGAGCCTCTCTGGTGGCAGTGGCAGGAAACAGGCGCCAGCCTGGGACCCACAAGTTCCGCAAGTTCAGATGTCACTTGTTCCTTACAGGGAATATATCGTGAATGCCTGAATTTCTAGATTCTGTTGAGGGAATATATATTGAGCAGAGACCCATGGTCTCATATATTTGGCTTACAAGAAATTTGACTGATCTTGAGCTGTTCTTGGTATTAGGGCAAAAAACAAAACCAAAACCAAAGCCACCTTCAGGCCCTTGATACCACACTGCAGGTTTAGGTCAAGCCAAGGTTTAAGGCGTCATCAGGCAGACTTTTGGTAACCTACCCTGCTCCTCACCTCGTCAGAGTCCTGTTATTTCTTGTTAGAATAACCATTATGGGAAAATGAGAACAGAACCAACCCCCTGGAATGACCCAGGGCGTAATGTGGGCGCACTACCCCAGCTTCTTGCAGCCTGGGGAGAAAGCAGTGCGTTCCGTCTTGCTTCTGACGCTGCCTTTCGGACATCCTAAGCAAATTCCGAGAGAACGTTTGCTTCCGTTGTTGGATAAATGTACTCCTAAGACCTCTCTGGAAGGGGAAGCTGGTTTAAAGTAATTGTAACAGCTATGATGGTGTCACAGAATGTTTTGTTTCCCTGGAGTTATATTTGGCACTAAATGTGGGTCTGTGGGAGAAGGCAGGAAGGTAAACTCAGGAGTGAGGTAGATAAGAAGGCAAAATAATCAAAGGGCAAAGCTTAAGGATACAAAATTTGAAGGTCCCTTGATCCTGGTGTAAAGTAGATTTTTCACCACTCATAACGTGTAGTACATCATATCTGATGTGAGCACCGCGCGGGATGAAGGCATGAGAGCTAGGATTTGGCATTCAGTTAGCACAGACAGATTCAAAGTCTGAGCCAAACGGAATGCTCCAAATTCAGAGCCTATATTAATAATAAACCCCTCATAATTGGGGGCAGATGACAAATTACCGTGCTCTGCCGTAAGTTCTGTGAGCACTCGAGGAGACTTAGCTTTTTGGTGCATTTTTCTGGGTCGTGATTGAGCTGCAGGCAAGCCTGGAACTGGAGGTGTTTTTCGAGTAAACATCTGTGGAATGCCCACTGTCTGTGCAGTGCTGAGGCTGCAGGGGGATCGTTGGGAGAGCGGAACAGGGAAATACTGGTGAAAACTGGTCTCCGAGGAACTTGTCCCTTACAGGTGAGAATCCCTGGTTCAGTGCTGGGGGCAGGCTAGAGAAAAGAGAAGACTGCAGGTATGTATCGATGAGCAACGAATTACACCAATCTGAGTGGCTTAAAATAAAACTGTATTATCTCACACAGTTTCTGTGGGTCTGGAATCTAGCAGCAGCTGATCTGGGTGGTCCTGGCTGAGTCTCTCAGGAGATGGTCAGGCAGACACTAGCTGATACCAAAGTTATCTGAGGGCTTAACTGGGACTAGAAGACCCATTTCTAAAAAGGCTGGCTCACATGGCTAGCAAATTACTGCTAGTTTTTAGCAGGAAACCTCGGCTCCTTTGCCACATGTCCTCAGTACAAATGATCCCAAACAACGAGTAAGTAGTTTGCTTTGATGCCTTTTATTATCGATTCATATGCCATTGTTTCCACCACCGTCTCTAGGTTAAAAGAAAGTCATTAAGTCTTGCTCAATCCAGGAAGGAGGGAATTAGGCTCCACTCTTCAGAGGGAACAGGTGTCAAGGAATTGGTAGACAAATTTTGAAACCATCAGAGGCGTTAAGTGGGTCCATGTCAGGAAGTACCGAAATCAGTGGTACAAACTAGGGCGCTGGAGGGACCAGGCAGGTCGTTTACATCCTGGTGGGACAGGAGGACGTCAGAAGGACTGGGTCAGGGTGCCTTGCTGAGATCAAGAGACCCAAGAAGAAAGAGAAAAGGCTTTTCACGGGCTTCTCTTGACTTCCTCCAAGCAGCCCCGTATTTCGGTGCCACACCACCCTATCTGATATGATAACTAGACTGCTTGGAAGGGAGTTCACCTTTGGCTTATTTGAGTATGTAATGAAGAAAAGCTCTTGTGCTGAGTCGAAAGTTGAGGGGATTTACAAACTAAGCTGTGGCCCAGTAGTTGTGACCATCCTGGTTCAACCCTCTTCCAGTTCCTTATACATGAAACAGCAACTCGTCATCAAGAAAGAGTTTGGATGTTCTGCTGTACTTTATAGGGAGTCTGAAAAATAGGTTTTTTTTTCATGTTTAAGCCTAAGTGGAGAGAGATGCCTGTTAGAAGTGAGGACTTTAACAATCAGAGGGGAAAAAAATGATCAAGTTCCAGATTAAGTGATCCAGAAGGCTGCAGTAGGAATTCAGACAAGGGTGAGAGCCACGTGGGAAGGTTTGGGAGGAGGAAGGTTAAAACTAGAAGCTGAATCCTAAAGGGCATGTGGGATTGGGCTAGATCACCAGTAGAGGGGAGGGCTCTGTACGTGGGAGGGGTGGGGGAGAGGAGCCGCGTGAGTAAGTGTGTCTCAGGCTGGCGATCTGTGGGAAGGTTGGAGGCCAGCTGGCTTGGCAGAGCAGTCATCCTGGGGAACAAGAGGGCTGGGTGAAGCCCTCTTGAAGGGCTGGGACCTGACCTTGTCAGGCTCCTAAATAAACTGAGACAATGGCATGTGGTCAGAAGGGGCTTCTTCAGTCACCCTCCCTAGTGACTGGCAATCTTAATTGGAGAAAATGAACCAAAGGGAAAACAGTCATGCATAAGGTTTGGCAGGTCAGCTGGGCGTCGCCGCCTCCGCTGAGACACCATTTCACCTAAACGAGGAGTGGGCGTTTTTTGGAAACACGAGCATCGTGTTGCCAAATACTTTGTGCTATGGAAGTTGATGATTTCCTGTTAAGAGTGTTCACATCATCTGGAAGCTTACCCGTTAAAAAAAAAAATCTTAAAATATTCTGTTGAGGCTTTTTAGACTTAGAAATTATTTTCAAAGTTCATGTAGGGAAGGGAGACTGTTTACTTCAGTATGTGTCCTTTCTTGTCAGCTTAACTTCCTTGAGTTGCACATTCAAAGCATATTCCTCAGCAATACACAAAATTACTTTACCCATATTGCACCAGGGTACAGAAATCTGTTCCACTATTATGGTTTTAAGAAGGGTTACTTTAAGAAATTGTTTTTCAATAGAGAAAGAAGAGGGTTAAGGGCTAAGGAGAGGGTTAAATCTTCAAAATTAATTTTCCTACCTGAATTTCAATAAGAAAAAAATTTTCATATAATTCTAAGTATATTTTCTTATTACATAAGAAAATATAAACGTGTTGATCTAAACTGAAAGAAGAATGTTGCTAAATATCATTGCACAAGTTCTGAGCAGCACACCCCACCAGATAAAATCAGGTGTTGACCCCAGATCCTGGCGGTGTGTGTGAGGCCGTTAGCTGAGTGGCCAGACACTCTCGGTTTGCATTATCTTATTTCTACAAGTGTAATGCCTGTTCTGGATTTTTTTTTCTTTAACCAGCCTTGGTCCTTATCATGTGCCATGCTTTAACAGCAATGCCATAGCCAATTTTCTTAAGGCAAATTTGCTCTGTAGAAGTGTCTGCCTTTTGTTGCCTCTAGACCCAGGTTTTGGAACCTTGGCACTATTGATGTTTTGGGCAGGGTAGTTATTTGTTGTGGGGAGCTGTCCTGTGAATTGCAGGATGCTTAACAGCATCTCAGGCCTCTCCCATTAGATGCCAGAAGCACATCCCCTTACCTGGTTGCTACAACCAGAATGTCTCCAGAGTTCACCAAACGTCCCCTGGCAGAGGAGTGTGGAAAATGAGATTGTCACGTTGATGTGTATGAATGGAGCAAGAAGAGACCCTTGTGCCCTTTTTTTAGGAGCCTCATTAGGGGAAAAGCTTTGGGAATGATTTTTAAGTGCCTGAATTCTGTTGGCTAAGTGGGCAATGACCTTTGTCATCTTTTATTGACTCTGCTTCCTTTCTCTGTCCAAGAACAGAATATTCCTAACCCCTTTGCCAGCTTTAAAATTACACCTGTTTCTTTCCCCAAGTCTCAGTTCTCCCTTTTCTTTCATTTCGGCTGAGGCTACAGCTCACAGCAGCAGTACCAACGGCAGCTGCAATCCCCTAGTGCCGCATTAATTTCTACTCAACAAGCAATTCTGAAAATTTCTAAAGTTGGGTTCATAGAGGATGACAATATCATTTCCACGTTTGCTTTCTTTGGAGCATGTTTGTGTAATGAATACATTTCTTTAAGTATGAAAATGAATCAGTTGAGAATTTGCCTCTGAATGCATATACTCAGCAATTTAGCCATAGAATTAGAAACTCCTTCTC
The DNA here is from genome assembly GCF_048564905.1 of Vicugna pacos. Lineage (NCBI taxonomy): Eukaryota > Metazoa > Chordata > Mammalia > Artiodactyla > Camelidae > Vicugna > Vicugna pacos. Next base: position 1,960,045 of record NC_132998.1, read on the forward strand.
GTTTTAAATGAGTATCTCTGAATAGGAATATTTGGGTTATAAAGTATACATATATGAGTAACAGGGTGGTTGGAGTCAATTATTTTTATTTAAATAGCTCTGTAGGTGGAACCCATTTTGTATAATGTAATTTCAATGAATTTAAAGCCTTGAGTAATTCTTAGGGTTGTATGCTACTGTTCTACCTTGGAGGACAAAATAGCTTCATTAAAAAAACTGTTGAATTTTCACTAAAGCACTTTCAAAAGATTGAAATGATGTATGTTAAATTAAACTGAAAACGGTAGATTGGTGCTTTCTATCTCTGCCTTTTATAGAGAGAATGATGGAAATCTCTGATTAATGGCTATTCTCAGCACACTTCATTTTTTAAATTGAAGTATAGTTGATTTACAGTGTTGTGTAAGTTAAAGGTGTACAGCAAAGTGATTCAGTGTATGTGTTTGTGTGTGTATATATATATATATTCTTTTCCAGATTCTTTCCCATTATAGGTTATTACAAGATATTGAATATAGTTTCTGTGCTATACAGTAGGTCCTTGTTGTTTATCTACTTTATATATAGTAGTGTGTATCTGTTAATCCCAAACTCCTAATTTATCCCCCACCCTTTCCCCTTGGGTAACCATAAGTTTGTTTTCTATGTCTGTGAATCTGTTTCTGTTTTATAAATAAGTTCGTTTGTATTATTTTTTTTGGTTCCACATATAAGTGGAATTTGTCTTTGTCTGACTTACTTCCCTTAGTATGATAATGTCTAGGTCCATCCATGTTGCTGCAAATGGCATTATTTCATTCTTTTTTATGGCTGAGTAATATTCCATTGTATGTGTACCACATCTTCTTTATACAGTCATCTGTTGATGGACATTTAGATTACTTCCATGTCGTGACTGTTGTAAGTAGTCCTGCTGTGAACATTAGGGTGCATGTATCTTTTCAAAATAGAGTTTTTTGTCTTTTCTGGTTATATGCCCAGGAGTAAGATTGCTGGATCATACGGTAACTCTATTTTTAGTTTTTTAAGGAACCTCTATACTGTTCTCCATAGTGGCTGCACCAATTTACAGTCCCACCAGCAGTGTAGGAGGGTTCTCTTCTCCATGCTCTTTCTGGCATTTATTATTTGTGGACCTTTTGTTGATGACCATTCTGACCGGTGTGAGGTGATACCTCACTATAATTTTGATTTGTATTTCTTTAATAATTAACAATATTAAGCATCTTTTTGTGTGTTTGTTGGCCAACTGAATGTCTTCTTTGGAGAAATCTCTAGGTCTTCTGCCCATTTTTTTTTTATTGGATTGTTTGTTTTTTTGATATTGAGCTTGTATGAGCTGTTTGTATATTTTGGAAGTGAATTCCTTGTTGGTCACATCATTTGCAAATATTTTCATCCCATTCCACAGGTTGTCTTTTCATTTTGTTTATGGTTTTCTTTGCCGTGCAAAGGCTTTCAAGTTTGATTAGGGCCCATTTGTTTATTTTTGCTTTTACTTCCATTACTCTAGGCGCTGGTTCAAAAAAAATATTGCTGCAACTTGTATCAAAGAGTGTTCTGCCTATGTTTTCCTGTAGGATTTTTATAGTATCTGGTCTTACATTTATGTCTCTAATCCATTTTGAGTTTATTTTTGTATACGGTGTTAGAGAATGTTCTAATTTCATTCTTTTACATGTAGCTCAGCACACTTTCTAAAGTTAACTATTTCATGAGTCAGATGTTTCTAAAGAAAATACTGCTGGGGCTGGCTTTCTTTACTGCCACTAGATTGATTTCATCAGGGAAGGTAGCGTCTGTACATATTTACAGAAGCTGTACATCAAGCTGGCTAAGGTTTTTTACTTTTCTTTTTATTCTAAGTTCTTTTTAATTTTGCCCTCACAAAAATGACATTTTAAAAGGCATGCGTTGTTTCATGAAAATGTCTTTGGTAGAGGGCTAAAGATCATCGTCACTCAGGTATCTGAAAGCCTTGAAGTCTTGGGTAGGGCTCAGAAGTCTTCATACCATCATTCACATTTACTCTTGTACTTGGAAGCCCTTATATCTGTGCTTTTGTGCAAAAACCTCTCTCGAAGGTCTTGTCTTCCAACGAATAACTCTCCCCGTCCTCTCATCACTGTCATCCTCTGACCGTGAGAGCTCCGCCTCTTGTGGGGGCAGCATGCGTGGCCAGCAGCTGTCTTACATCCTAACCCCTGATTTCTTGGTCTGCCTGATTTCCAGTGGATTCTTTTTAAGATTTTCTCCTTTTTATCTCAGCAGCTTACGCTCCAAGCCTTTCATGATCTTTGCTTTCTGATCACCTTTCCAGGTAGGAAACTTCAGAGCAGAGTTTCTCTGTAGTTTGGTATATCTCAGAAGGCTTGAAGGCAACAATTAGAAATGTTGGTGAACCATGGACCCCACTTGCTCATAAGCGTATTTTATTTGGCTCACACAGTGTTGTCAAAATCTAGAAATTTTCCGTAATATAGATTCTTGGCCTCTTTTAAAATGCCAGGCAATTTGACAATACTGAACCATATTCCCGTAATCAGCTGGAACTGGCTTCAGGCTGCTGGCCTTTCGTGGGACACATACTCCTCAGTTTGCTGCAAGTACCACCATGTCCTCAACGTAACCTTCTGGGCCAGGAAGCATTTGGGTCTGTGCCCTCCTCTAAGGAAAATGAAACTTTCCTTCTAAAAGTCTTAGCAGTGAGAGTTCACTTTCTCATCTGCTTCTTGCTACAACCATATGGTTTCTCTTCTGGAAATAAAACAGCTACTATCCGGAGTGAAATGGGGAGTCATAAGACATACGTTTGGATACACAAATGCCCCAGGGAGGAGAAGACAGCTCATAGCAAGCAGTCACAAAGTCAACACAGCAAGAAACAATTTCACAAATAGAGAAGGGGAGGCAACAAACCTTAGCTGTGGCTGGTCAGCTGCTGTCAGCTCCAGGGCTGAAGAGTTGTAGTTTAAATGGAAGTTACATGATCTAATCATGGTTTCCATGATCTGAAACTCGTAATTTGTTAGAATGTTTCATTTTAATGTTTCGTAAGGATAGCAGGTGTTCAGTGAGAGACGCTGCTGTCCTGGGCACTTAGCAAAAGTTCTGTCTAATCCTTATAAAAGTCCAGAAAGAAGGCAGTTATGGGAGCCCCAATTCACAGAGGAGAGGCGTGAGGTTCATCGTTTATTTTGCTCATAAGGGGCAAGTGGGATTTTTAGCCTAGTCTACTTTGGTTTTTAAATTGTTGCTGTTCTTCACAAGACTCACTGCCTGTCTTAGTAAGTTTCTACTGTCATCTTCATCATGCTGTATTTTGTTGTGATTTGGCAGACCTGAGACTCAGTTTTCTTATCTGGAAAAAACAGGTGTCATGCCTACTCTTCCGGTTTTGCAGGGTGTTGCAGTGTTCATTGAGAAGATGCATGTGGAGGGGATGGGTAAATGGTGAAACACTAGATCACCAGAAGAGGCGATGCAGTTCCATTTTCTCACCTCTGTGTTCACATTTGCTGGCCCGGAAACTTAGCAGCAATTCAGATTGCTGTGAATTGGAGATGGGGATGTCAGAACATAGTCCTTTAGAAGCAAGGGTTGTGCTCTTGTTTTAAGTGTAACCTCCATGCTTTGAAGGAGCATGAAGCCTGCCAAATGTTTCAACAGTGAGTTGTTGGAGACGCATTAGATAGGGATTCAGTACTTCATAATCAGGGTTATGGCCATGGCACCTTGAACAACTTGGACAATTTTCTGTGTGTAATTCAGTTTCCTCATCTGAAAATTGAAGCAGTTCACTCAAATCATTTCCAACGCCCCAGCTCCAATTTCCACCATTGTCCATTTAAGTGACATTGAACTGGGTGCCTGTTTTGTTAGCTTCCTGTTTTTTTTATGCTGAATATTTATCAAGGTTTTTAGCGTTATAAGGAATACTTTCAAAGGTTCCCATCGAGAGTTCCTTCCCCCCGCCCCATCTCATCTCCCAAAGGACCAACACATACTTGCATTCTTTTCGCCTCCTGTGTTTATGGAGATCTCTGTTAGCACATGTTTTATTCCTTTTTAAATCTGTGCTTTTGAGTTTTGAATGTCATTTAAGAAGTGACAGAGAAGCCTATTGAGAAATCCTGGCCAGAAAGAAGGTCTTCAGAGTCAAGATGGAGGTGGTGGGCCTGGTGCCAAGCTTGGGTGTCAGATGACAAGTTTGTTACTCTTTATTCAGGTGACTTCCTAACTTCAGTTTTAAATTAAAAAAAAAATTTTAATGCAAAGTGTTGAAGGCTTTGCATCTGTGATTGTTGCGTAAGACAGTGAGCAGTGCAAATTTGGAGGAGGAATGAGGCCTTTACTTGGCTAACGATGGGCGTGAGCAGCTATTCAGGGCTTAGATTACTAGCTGCAGTTGCAAAAGGATCATTTTCTGTCATTTGCTGAGACAGTTCACTTCCTCCAAGATGTGGCCAGTGCTGTTATTAACGATAATGCATCACGCTGTTTAAAATGCAAGTCATTGCAGGGTTCATTTTGAAAATAGAATTTCAAGGGTCTTGGTTTACCTCTGGAGCGAGAGGAGGGATAGACATGTGAACACATGCCTGATCGCGTAGCTGGCTGCGAGACTGTGCCCTGCATATGTTTAGAGATCTGACCTCGCTCTTTATACCCTCTTCCCGCCGCGTTTTCTGGATGAACGTTGTTGAGGAGCTGCTGCAAGTCAAGATCACATGCTTCCTGGAGGCTTGTTTCCTAATTGAGTCACTTCCTTGAGAGGCACCTCCAGTACCTCTTCCAGGGATGTGTTTCCCTCTATGGTAATTATCAGCTTATTGCTACTGACTTAGCCTTTGATTTTATAGGATTTTGGCTACTTTGTGTTTGTATATAATTTGAGGCAAATAATGAAAAATTAATGATACCATTTTCTGCATGAAGATTAGAATCAAGGAAGACAGGAAAGCCTTAAACTGGCCTTTCAACTATTTTCTCCTTGAAGTTCTATTAATGAAAAGAATGTTTTGTGCCCCTTTACTATACATCTTCCCTGTCAGGCAGAGGGTGAGGGTTATCGATTTTACCAAAGCACTTAAATTATAAAGGTGTCACTGCTGGGCAGTAAAACCGTCAATAAGCATTATGTATGAACCTAGTAATTTTTACCCCAATCCCTTTATTTGTGTAAGACCTTAAGAAGATTTCATTTTTCCTTCCAGTTGAGAGACACAGAACAGAATAAGACCAGCAAAATCAGGGGCCAGCTTTTGAAGGGTAGGCAGACCTGGCTGGAAAGTGTAGAGATGGCCCAGAGGGAGGAGGGCAGCGGGGGAGGGAGATGGCATATCCGCAAGTGGGTTCTGAAATGCCGGCTTCTGCAGGGGAGGTCGTGTAGTCAGTTAAGAAAAATGAACAACAACAATAAAGAAGCTCACCCACTGCACAGTTACCCACCCCAGGGCTGATGAATGAGCACAAGATAGCCAGCTGCGTAGGAAGCTCCAGGAAAAGGGGCTGCCAGTCTCCATCGGTGCCTCTAATAACCATAACGTCCCTTTGTACCTACCTACCAATCTCTGAGCCACATCCTGGGGGAAGCACAAAGATGAATAGTGCTGAGTTCTTACTCATTGGGCTCTTGTCAAGTTTAATAGGGTAGGAGGATTCCTGAGTGTGTGGTTATAATACAAGGTGGTCTCTGGTAGCCCCTGAAAGGATCAGAAAACCAATGGGAGAGATTCTCGGGGGCAAGCTGAGAGAACTGGGAGGGTGTTTTTTCAAGTGGTTTTAAGTGGGCCTTGAAGAACATGGGAGTATATTGAAAATGTTCAGGGATGCAGTCACTGTGACATGTGTTTAATATATGGAACATGTTACATTTGCCCAAACTGTGGGCTTTTTTAGTATGAAAACACACTGGTTAATCTTTAATAGCGTGCATTCTCAGTAGTGGTGATAAACCCCTAAGTGTGCAAAAGTGGGTTCTTGGGAGGCAGAAACGATCTGGATGTTACATTGGTTTGTGGCCTTCCAAAGCACAGTTCTTCCTGAAAATTCTTCTTCCTTAATATTTAATCTTTCTCCTTGGGGAAGCAGTAGTGAGAAGATTGAGAAACACTGCTTTAGAGAATCATTACTTTTCATGCTTACACAATAAATGGCACTTTATTTAAAGCATCACTCATTTTATGATAATGTGGCTTCGCATATGAAATGTGGTTTGTTTCTCCTCATTCTTTACATCATTTTACTTACCAGAAGACAGTTGATATGATCCGAACTCTGGAATAACAGTGCCCTGGTGAATGCTGTATAAGAGATTCTGCAAAGACTATTGATGAATGTAATTAAATCTACCCATTAGGATCTGTTGTGCTTAATACCTGGTGAAGGAAGAAAATCACAGAACTGTTTCTATCTGTGATATCTGAATGTGTGACATAACTTTGGAGGAGTAAAAGTTTTTCTAAAATGTGGGAACTCATGAATTTGCTGATCATTGTATTCTTTATTATAAAAATTAATTTAAAAGATTAATAATTATTTTCCATGAGGATAATGGTCTACTTGGAGATCTACAGCAAATGTGTACTGAGACTTATTTTTAAAGATAGGTCAAATGAAAGCAAAAAAAAAGGAGTCTGAAGACTCGTGACAAATGGATGAGAGTGTGTCTAGTCACTAGTCATTACGTAAACACTTTGTTTATGCAGTGACTTGCCGGGTGCATGCCTGCCCTGGTGAAACCCTCATAAAGGGGGCCAGGCATGCATTCAAATAAGAACGATAAGATGTAGCATGCACAGTATGATCAGTGTTTTGTGTAGAGTTCAGAGGGGTGTGGGCGGGGGGGAAGTACAAGCAAAGACGGTCTGATCTGGAGAAGAGAAGGCAGAGGAGGACCTTCAGTGGCAGCAACATAATAAAATGAATTTGAGCTTCAGCATGAAGGATTTAAGTAAAGCTCAACATGCAATGGTGTTGAACCCAGAGCGGAAATGGCTGAATCTGTGTCAATTCATCATCTTGAAACCTTCAAGAGAGTTTTCAACTTGGAGTCACTTATAAAAAAAAAAAAAAAAAGCTTTGTGAGGCTCTTTAATGAGCAGATTTTCTCTCTTGGATTTTAGAGTCTTCCCTTTTACGGGGATAGGTTACAGCAATAAAGTACACCTTTTTAAAACAACTGAGGTGACTTGGGTAACAGCTGTAGAACCCAGTCATCGTTGCTCCCACTGAACACCAGCCACCATGCCCCTTCCCTTTGCGCTTAACCAGACCAAGAGAGGAAGTGATCCATTTTGTCCAGGATGCCTTGGGACCACTAAAAGGAGTTTGCATTATATATATTTAGTTTTTCAAAGTAGTGGCATTCCTTCCTTCCTTCATTTGCTAAATATTTGGGTGCTGTCTCAGTGCCAACCCTTTCGCTGGGTGCTCAGGGATGCTGTAGTAAATAAGACGCTTGTTGGAAGGCGGAAATACTGAATAACACCCTCCAAACTCAGAAGGAATTTTAAAGCTGAAAAATAAAGCAGGCAACTCCATAAAGTGCAATTGTGAAGTTTATTGTGAGTAACTCAGGTACAGGCAGGCTTGGGCGGACGATACTCCACAGGTATTGGCCACTGCACCTCACACTACCGTAAGGAGCACAGGTGGACTTAAAAGGGGCGGAGCTAAAAATAAAATCTGACTACTAAGGGAGAAGCAACAGAAACCGAGGGTTTTCCTCCCTCTGGGGGTCTCATGTCTACTAACCATCTGTGTCAGCAAAAGGCAGGCACTCTTCCAGTTTTCGTAACAGATGAAGGCAAGGGTAAAGGTTGATAGGGAACTTACCTGGCTTGGGTGCATTCCTTGTGAGTTAGCATAAAGATCAGTCACGCAGAGAGGGGACAGGTCGGACTGCAGGCCTAAGATGGAGCTGACACATGGAGTCAGTGTGGTCCAGCCACACCACTTCTTCCCCTTCGTGCTCTGCCCCTCCCCTCCCCCCACCAAGGGTGTGAGCATGTGCACACGCGCTCACACACACAGAGCTTGTATCTTCATTGAAGGTGGAAGCAGTAGGGATTGATTCCAGAAGACTCTTCCACATCTTTAAGCCCAATTTGTAAATTGCTCTAATGATCACGTAAACACATTGGATTTATATGTAGCTCAATTTAAGATAAGATATAACATAGTTCTTAGGTAATTTAAATCTAGCCTAGCTGTGGAGGTGAGATAAACTATGGTGATGCAATAACCAGGTGCATAGTAACCGATAAAGCTGCAGGACTCCCCAGGTCTTGGGATCTCCCAGGCCATTTTTTGATACAGATACTGCTTCACTTCACAGAAATTATAGTTTTTGATGGGATGCCAGATGTGATGTCAGATTCTACTTAGCATCAGTTCATTGTAAAATTGTGGACAAAGGCTTCTTCCCTTTTGAAAATGGTCCTGGGACATTTTTGCATCCAACTAACATGGAGGCATAAGGATTAGATTTATCTACAACCTGAAACAAACAAAAAACAAAAGACTAACCAATTATATATAAACAACAATTTAAGGGACACTTGTTGCCTGATGCCCAAAGTTTTCTGTTCTCTGGGAGTTGGGAAACCAATGATGTGAGCCTTCCTCCTATCCCAGCTTTGAGAGAGGGGAAAAGCCCAGTGGAACCAAGCCAGGTTTCCGAGTTGAAGATGAGCTGAGAGTCCGAGGAGACCAAGGAAGCTAGACTTCCCAGAACAGCATACTGAAGAGGAGATAGCTCTACAGAGGAAGTGTCCCAGAGATCTGCAGAGTGCCCCTCCAGTTTCAGCAGAGTCGTTCATGTGAGGTCAGCTCATTCACGTGAGGAAACTGTCTGAGACTGGAGAAGAAGCCCTTCACAAGGATTAGAGGAGCAGCATCCAGTGCTCACACCGAGCCGGGAACAGTGCCTGTTGCCATCAGCGAGACCAGAGAACGCTATCACTCGTAGGAAGGACGTCGGGTAGTTCTCAGCAGGGTCTTGCCTTGAACAGTGGGGAATAATTAGCCCTAAACTAAATGCTTTCTCGTCCTGCCTGGCTAATCTTTTTTGTTTGTTTGATTTTTTGTTTGTTTTTATAAATTTTGTTTTTTATTGAAGTGCAATTGATTTACAATGTTAGTTTCAGGTGTACAGAAAAGCAATTCAGTTATATGTATACATACGTACTTTTTTTCAGATTCTTTTCCCTTATATGTTACTATAAGAAAGTGAATATTGTTCCTTGTGCTGTACAGTAAGTCCTTGTTGTTTATTTTATATATAGTAATGTGTGCCTGTTAATCCTAAATTCCCAATTTCACCCTCCCCTGCCCTTTCTCCTCTGGTAACCATAGTTTGTTTTCTGTGTTCATGGGTTTGTAAATAAGATTTGTATCATTTTTTAGGTTCCACATATAAGTGACATCATTTGATACTTGTCTTTGACTTACTTCACTTAATATGATAATCTCTAGGTCCATTCACATTGCTGCAAATGGCATTATTTCACTTTTTTTTTCTTTTTGTCCACCTAACAAATCTTAAAGGGAAAATCTGCAAGAATCAGATCCTTAACAAGTAGCTGTGTCCCAGAGCAAGTCTCAAGAATACTTATAAGTATACAGAAATATCCAGTACCCAACAAGGTAAAATTCAGCATCTGGAGTGCAATAAAAAATTACCAGGCACTCAAGGAACCAGGAAAATAAGACTCAGTTGTTAACTTTGCTTGACCGTCCCTCACAGGCCCCGAGACCTAAAGTGATTTGAATGGAGAAGTCTTTAACTGCCAGCTGATATCTGGAAGGTTGGACTCTTAAAGCTTTGAAATCTCGGGGACCCAAGAAATTGGCCCCAAATGTAAAAAAAGTTGGCCTTTTGAGCGTGGGGTCCTACATTGTCTTTTCTCACTGCTCATTAAAACCGTACACTTTTGCCGCTGCAGCGTTCTAAGTCTGCTCTGCCGCTTGGGCTCTGTGCCACGGCAGCCCGTTTCTGTTCATTGTCGCAGAGAGGATCCTGACTGGGTGTGTCTTTGAGGTGTAGTGTTCCCGGTTCCCGCCTTTCCCAACTTCAGGTCCAGCGGTTCATTTGACGTTCTAACATCTTTGCCAGTTTCCAACTTAGAAAATCACCAGTCTCTATTATTGGGCCAATATTCTACATGAAGAAGAAGTGGTCTTTGGGAACATGACCAACCTTCCTGAATTTGGCTCTCAAGAGGGCAATACGTTGAGTGCTAAAAAAAACCAGGACAGCAGGTCCACCCCAGCTTTAGGCCCACTTACTCTAGTGACTTGAATTAGTACATATATTCTTTGTCATGTGGAGAACGTTTTAGGAACATCCTAACACAGGACTCTGGTTGACCTTTCTTCTGTGTTTGGCTGTGGGCAGGGACTGGGTTAGAGGAAGCTCTGTTCGTTTAGAGGTGCCTGATCTCCGAAGCGTGTGCAGGTCCTACATTGTGATGAGTGAGAGCATCACAATGTGATGAGAGAGAGTAGGAGCTGTCTCTTGACCATTATAAGATTTTAGTCCTCCTTCCACCCACCCACATACTTTTAAAATTCTTAATTGTTTGATTATGCTTTTGCGTCATCTTGCCTTCCAGAAGAGAGAGAGACAGACAGACAGACAGATAGATATTTACCATTTCTGATGGATCCAGAATGATTTAGGAGGCCCTTTACCTCGGTGTCTCCTAGATAAAAGTCAAGTTTCCACGTGATACTTGTGACTTCATGAACTTTTCTTCAGGCCTTACAGCTGGCCAGGCTTTCACTGGTGGTTACGAAACCAGTTTTGTCTCCATAACACTGAGAGGTTAGGTACTAAATTATCATGTTTAGGTGGAGAAACTCAGCTTGAAACTAAGTAACTTGCCCAAGTTCACTCTCCACCCCCGTAAGTACTAAAAGTGGTGTGTGGATAAGGCAGAAATTGTGACTCTTGTAGAGAATGATCAAAGTTTAGGATACATTGCTTTTTGCCACTGAATGTTAGCATTTTCTAGATTTAGGTCATTCCTGGGTTGCAGCAAGCCAGCATAGTTTTTACACAAAGCTCTGGCCATGTGGAAGTAGAGTGGCCATTCATTAGGGTACCAGTTGCCTGAGCTCCCTTGTTGTCTTCGAAGTCTGCTAGTTCTCCTGTGCTCCACGTGTCTGCTACAGCATAGCACTAAACATCCTGCTGCTCAGCTTTTTGAAAAAAAATGATCTATTTCTGTTTATTTTTTCAACATAAGACAAAAATCAACTTTACTTCTGTGTGTGAGCAACAGAGAGAAAATGAAATTTTGTTCTTATTGGCTTGTTCAATTTTTCGGCTTGTTTGCTGGGCACCTTTTTATCAGAAGTCCTTCTAGACCAAGTGGCATTTATGGAGGTTAATGTGAATGACATGCAACCTGTCCATTTTTGTAAATACTATGTGAACTTCGTCCATATTCCTCATATGCACCTTCTGCTCCCCCCCACCCCCAACTAGGGCTTTCCATGCACTTGACCTTGGAGCCAACTCTTAGCTGGGCAGACAGTAGTGGAAGGAGCACCCTGGTACTGACTGTGGGAGTGACGATGAGGACATTGCCTTTGTCAGTGATCTTCCCTGTAGGAAGACCCACGGCAGGAGAAATTTCCTTCTGAACCAGCTCTGGTCTCCCTGCAGAACCAGTAACCTTGACCTGTGCGTGATGGGAAAGTGTGACAGCCACTGTTCCCTTTCTGGTGTGGCAGCCAGGAAACTGGGAGCTACCTTTGAGGCTTAATTTTAACTGTGTCTGAACTACGGTCACCACATGGGCATTTAAACTCTTCCTGTCTTTGAACTTTTATTTTCTCTCTTTTCTTTTTATCTCGAGTTTTACATTTTAAAAAAATCATTTATTGTATGCATTTGTAAAAAGTTTCATTTCCTCAGAGGGTTAAAGCCAGATACAGATTCTTCTCACAACTTTGTATTACAATAAACATGATAAACATACAGAAATGGTGAAAGAATAATTCAACAAATACCTGAATCCTTTTCCCTCAGATTCGAAATTTATTAACATTCTGATAGCATGCTTCCCCCCCCTCTCTATATATAATATATATATTTTTCTTCCATGAATCTTTGACTACAAAGACACATTATTAAATTTTTGAAAATTTTTGAAATGTCTATATAGCTTTGGAGTTTGGAGCCAATTAAAAAGGTGTCATTTATTGTTCAGTTAGTCTATAAATTGCTATTATATGTTTGGGAATTTGTGAGAGGCTTTAGAGCAGCTGTTTCAGTAGGTCACCTTTGGATTCGAACCAGAGTCTGTTTATGGAGAGGTATGGTTGCTATTTTAAGTTCCTTTCCTTGCTTATTCATAAAAACAAGCAAAGTGACAGACTTCCCTGGAAACTAGTCCATTCAGTCACAGTGCATTGTGTCACTTAAAACTCCCCTTCCTCTGGGAGGGGAGAGGATTTTAGTACTTTGGATTTTACAGCCCTTACCAGTGACCACGAATAATCTCTTAAGTGCCAGATCTAATAGGCACTTGAACTCTTCCTGGCGCCTGACACTTTACCTTCTTAAATCCTCACCTCCTTGGCTTCTGTGAAACTGTCCAGGAGGTGGATTTGTCTTCCGAATCTGCAAAGGTTCTCAGCTTCCTTTTCCTGAAGTGATGGTGGTCCGAGTCTGGGCTGAACCACTCGGTGGCTGTCTGAACCTGGGTTAGTCAGCTTTCTGGGTTCAGTTTTTATGCAATGGAGCAAGTAATACCTCTCCTGTCTGATTGTTGGGAGACTCGAAAGTGATAACATACAACTAAATTATGAAGTATTGACAAGTGTTAACGTTAGTCATTTTCCTTAATAGTAGAAAGTATCTTGTAGTTAATAATTTGGAATACAGATGGTGTGTAATTACTTAGATAGGAAAATAGTTACCCCTGACGGTGATTTACCTCCTAGGCTCCATAATGCTGAACAGGCAGGATGGCCTCTTCGCCCTTGTTTGCAGCCGCTTCCACCTCTGGAAACAAGCTTCCTGTGTATAGCCTTTCCCTCCCTTCCCCTCCTCTGCCCATTTCTTGTTTATTGCCAGCATGAGTCCCAGGTGTGGCAGACTCCCGACCGCCGCTCCCCAAACCCCGTTCCTCCAGCTAGTGACCCCCTGGAGCCCTGCCAGGACTCTCATTCTCACCTCCTCCCAGGGGAGTCCTCACTGTCCCGGTCACGCTCCTGCCACTCACAGCGACTGGCCCCCCTCAAGGTCCTGTTCCTGCCGTCGTAACGCCATGCCTCACCAGGTTCCTCCTTTCCATCTCCAGAAGCCCCTTGAGCTTCTGGCTCTAGGAGCACCAGGGGCGTATGAACTAGGGGTGTCACGTACTATTCTCTAGCTTGGTGGCATGAGCCGAGGCTGCCTCATTCCCTCACTGAAGGGAACTCTAGTCCCTGGCTCAGTCAGAAGGACCGTGTCTCATCTAGGCCAGTGCTGCGCAGTGTCAGCAGTAAAGCAGAAGCATCCCCGCTACTGGGGAATTGTTTTTGGTCCTACCTTAGATCTACTGAGCCAGAATCTCGCAGAGCGGGACCCATGTTTTCAGAAGTTCTCCTGGTGACCCGTAGGCACACAAAATGTTGAGAACTATTATGAACAACAGAGGTTGGAATTCTAAAGGTACTTTTCCGTAGAAACAGTGTCACAAACCACATTTGTTGTCATTCAGTATTGTGCTTTATTAGGTTATGGATTAGTAAAATTTCCAGGTAAGCCTGTGAACGGATCTAATGTTGTTTTGGTCAAAACGTACATCAAGTCATCTTACTCAGGAACTTTGAGCTGTAGCCCTGTAGGAATGCATTAATAAGTTAGAAAGTATTTTGAAAATGTAGGATGTGAGAATTTTGTACTGCTTTTATTATTTACTGATGAATTCATACTTCGTGTCAGCGCAGAAAGGATATGTTGCAACCAGCATATAAAAACGTGCAATTTGGAAAGGTAATGAAGTGAGAATCACCCTCATGGCCCTTTTTATGAAGAAAAATTCTTCCTCCTGATTTCCTCTCATGCTCCTGGTTCCGCTATTAAAATTCATTCTCAGACCTTTGGAGCCTGTTTTTTTTACTCTAGCCAGGATTCTGCAACAATGAGATCTATTTTAATCTCTAGATTGAAATGCAGTAAGGAAGGTAAACAGTTACCTCATTTCGAGTCTGTGGAATTTCCAACAATTTCTGAGACTTACGTAAGTCCCTCCGTATCCCAGGGTGGTGGTTGGGATTAGTGGTGATTAGTTCTCAGCTGCTAAATTTCTAATAATTGAACATCCCACTCTCCCCTGATGGTAAACGTCAGGAATAATTCTCTGCATTAGTTTAGCATTTATTCATAGACTGCAATTTTAAAAAATGTCTTCCCAGTAAACTTTGGTTACTCAGTTGATAACAAGTTAAAGATACTCAGGGACTAAATATACCTGACTGGAGTACCTCAGTGTCTCTTTTTGGTCCTGTCAAAATTTTACTGTTAAAAAAAAAAGTTTCCCTTTTAATGCTTAAGATAAGTATCTAGAGATTCTTGAGCTTATGATAAGACTTTCAATCCCAAGTTACTGTTTCTCCACTGAAGTCAACAAACATTTCATTCAGTAGCTTTCTGACCACCTGCTGTATTGCCTGGCACTGGGCTGGTCTTTGAGAATTCAGGGTCAGATAGGGTTCTACCTCTGTCTTCATGGTCCCTACTTATTACTTTCATAATAGTACAAAGGGATGCGTAGGAGAGTTGGGTGTTGTTGGACTCCTTAACTAGCAGTTGACAACCACCTGAGGGGAATTTATTATAGGATATTGGGGTTACCCAGAGTTTACAAAGATAAATGAGTCTTGGAAACAGCTAAGTCTGAGGACTGTTTGCCTAGGGACTTGGACTCCACTGAGATTCTCTTTATTTCTAATCCATACTCCTCTTTTATATAACGCTTTATTTCTCCTTTGTCTCTCTCTGTCTCCATCTCTCTCCTCTGTCTCTCTCTTTTTTCTCTCTCTCCCACCATTTATTTCTTTCATTTTCCATGGAAGGGCCCTAATTGGCTCACCCAGAGTCAGGTGGCCATCCCTAAACCAATCAGCTGGATGGAGGAGGGTAGGAAGGCAGGACAATGTCTAGAAGAAAGTGTGTCTGGACATGTAAGACATGGTCTCTGCCACATCTTTGCTAAGCACTTTACATTTGTATTCATTCTCTTAATCCTCACAGTAGCCCAGTTTTATAGCTAGAGAAACTGAGTTGTAGGAAGGTCAAGTAATTTACCGAAGTCACACAACTAGTATGTGGCAGAGCTAGGAAACCAGTCCAAGTTTCTGGTCATTTCCATCAGTGTCACCATCGCACTACTTACCGGTCCGTTGCAATGATTAAGAACGACAGTAAAAATGTGCATGTGAAACAGCCTTTGGATGATGTGGTCCTTAAACTGAGTGTTGAGAGCCAGAGGGCATGTGTCAGACGGGGAGGAGGACAGATCATTCCAGGCAGCGGGAGAGGCGCATGTGAGGGAGTTGTGGCATGTGGCTACACTGTGTTCTGTAAACCACAGGCTGGCTTTCGTGGCTGAGAACAGGTGTGAGGAGAGCAGATGGGAAAGCCGAAGATACGGACGGGGCCGGACCAAGAAGATCCTTGTGTGGCAAGCTAAGGAGTTCATGTTTTACCCTGATGTCTTCAGAGTCCATTGGAAGGACTTGGAACATGGGAGAGACACGGCCATACTGAGGGCTGAGAACGGTCAGTCTTGCTACGCTCTCCAGGATTTACTGGAGGAGGGGACATCTGGTTAGGTGGTTTATGCAGTGGCGCCTGGAGGATGCTCTGAGGGCCTGAGTCGGAGATCTAATCACGGTTGTGAGGTAGAATCTGCAGGGTGAGGGACTAGATGTGGGTGCGAATCAGATGCTAGGAGGGCAGGGACATCCTTTGGAATTCTTGGTCTGCTAAGACCAGACACCAGGAGGAGGATGGTATTTGAGACGGAAATAGACAGCAGAAAGAAGGAGAAAATGTGTACAGGTTTGGGTAGCTTGAAAGTGTGCCATATGCAAATGCCGGTCTTCTGAAGGCAGTCGGAGATGCAGGTCAGGCACCCCAGAGATCTCTACTGTAGATGTGAAAAAGGCACTACTTACTGCTGAGATCTTAAATGAAGCCTTGGGAATAGCAATCTCCAGGGCAAATTTGGTAGAATGAAGAACCAAATGGGAGCCCTGGGGAACAGCAGCCTTTGAGGTTCACTCGCACCCCCCCTCCCCCATTAAAGGGCTGGCTAGGGACGTTGGAGTTAATCAAATTCCTCTTGTATAGAGACTTAACATATGTCAGATTTGGTTTACTAGGTATCAGAGGATTATCCTAGTACTGCTCTGAAACCATGTTTCATAATAAATTAATTTTGGCTAGTAAAGCCTTTTAAGATTTATCATTAACTGGAGGTGGGGGTAGGGATAGATACACACTCAACAGTTGGAAACGAAGTCTTAAAAATCCCCATTCAAGCAGAGATCCTCCAACTATCCCTGAAAGGTGATCAACCAACTTTTGGATCTTTCCAGCAAAGGGAATTCCTACTTTCTGACGGAACTCACGACGCTGCTGGGCAGCTTTAAACTGGTTGTGTCAGAACTGCCGTTCTCCTACTTTCGGCTCCCTCTTCGGCCTCTGGAGTTTCCCTCCTGCACGGCCATCCTGGCCAAGGCTACCTTGGTGTAGGCTGTCCCTGTTAACAGAGCTGGTGTGCTGAATTAAGAAGATGGAGATCATGACCCGCTGAAGGAGGAGGCACAAGTCACACCCACTGGAGCAGCCAGTAGCTCCCTCAGCATCCAGTTCCCACTTTGGGGAAGTGAAACCCTTGGGTTGTTTTGATGGAAGACAGTTTCAGGAAGTACAGTCACAAGATTAATAATTTACAGATTCCAGAGTCAAGGAGGCACCATGAGCTGGGGGAAGGGCGGTCCTCCATCCCAGGTCACCAGCAAGCAGGAGATTCAGAGCAGGGGAGCCAGTATCTCTGACAGTCATCCCTTGGGGATTGGTTCCAGGACCTCCCATGGATTTTAGACTCTGGATGCTCAATTCCACAGTTCAAGGAATACAGCCGGTCCTGGGTATTTGCAGATTTCACATCTGTGGATAAGGAGGGCTGACTGTAACGTATAAAGTGATTAGGGTGGAGGTCACTAATTTTCTTGGGCTCAACTCTATGTGGTTATTTTTCTAAGTGCCCTGGGACAAGCAAAGTAGGAACTTACAGTGGGCATCCTAAACTCAGTCCCTTTTCTAAATGTCCAGTCTCTGGATGTGAGCAGGGTTGCCACACTGTGAAACGCCTAGGCAGCAATTCAGAACAACAGAAGTTGTCTTTCTCATCACAGCTGCCATTTGGTTATAAGGCCAGCAGTCGAGCCCAGGTTAAGATTCCACCTAGTGGTGCTCTAGGCTCTATTTTATCAACCACTTCTTTGCTGGAGATGTTTGGGGGACACTTGACATGTCTTGCTCCCAAGTTCATTAGCACTCAAAATTAAATAATTTTTTTCTTTGGAACATAGATTTATTTTCCTTGAAGCAAATTGATGGGAAACCCCAATAAAAGTATTCCAAGCTTTAAGAAACAAATAGGCAGGCTGAGAACTCATCCATTATCCTAGTGTCCCCCGTGGATGTTATGGAGAATATGAGTTTACTTGTTTATTCAGCGAACATTGATTGCCTGCCTGCTCCCTGCTGTGTGACTTGAGATGGGGCAGAACGTGGCCAAAAGCAACATCCAGCTTTAGGAAACATCTCTGTCTTTAACAAAAAGAAATAATGTTGGGAGCCCACCTTGTCCTTTTTACTTAAAGGTGATGTTGGGCACCTGATTGTAAATAGTTGACATTCTTGTCAGTGCGTTTGTCTCCTTCAAGGTCATAGCAAAGTCTCATGGTATTTTCTAGTTTTTGAGCATAGAGAGATCAATTTGTCTGAAATGGAACACAGACTGGCCCTTCTAGGGCCTCAGGGCTTAAACTAGCATGTTCTTTCCCTTGGAAATTAGAGAGGCTTGGATTGCTGCCTGAGTTTTGCCGTGGGTCTGAGCACAAAGGTAAAAATGTTTGATCAGATTAAAATCTGCTTTCAAAGGACTATTTTTCTTTCTTTCTTTTAAATTCAGGCTTTAATCTGGAAACAAAACAGACTTTCTGTACAAGTTAGGTAACACAAAGGTGAAGATTTCCCAAAGCAGATTATTTTTGGTTAAAAATAAATGTGTTTTTTAAAAAACAATGTCTGAAGTAATGAGGGGAAGATTAATTATTGTTCTTAATGTACATTTGCAGTAATACTGTGCTTGCCTGGGAGGAAGATACGTTGGCACGCTGAAACCACGTGCTGTCGCAATTCCTTCTTGCAATACCTGTGTTCTATTTATAGGCTGTTGTGCAATTAATTACAAGAGCATCATTCGTGTGAACACAATGCATTGCTTAAAACCTCAGCTGCTCTGAGAAAATGCCAGAAATGGCTCGTTTAGGACATTTAACTGAATCATGTTCCATGTGATATTGGTGGGCCAATTAAATGAGGATAATGGCACACCTCTCTTGTGCCTGGGGTTACAAGCATGAATTCAGTTGTGAGCTGGAAAGCGCTTTAAACACTTCTGTTTTCCAACAGTCAGACAACTACTCTAGGAAAGAACTGCTCATTGTCCCCATCTTACTGATAGGAGACCAGGCAACTTACTGAAAGTCATGCAGCTACTTACTGGCCTCGCTGGTATTTAGAACTGGAGACTCTGGTTCCAGACTCTCTCTGCTCTTACCTGCTCCACCCAGCTGCCTCCCAGATTTCTAGCAGAAACCTGTCTGCCTGTACCCCACATCCTCACCCCCACCCTCGGTGTTTCCTGCTCCTTTGTGTGTTCAGGTGTCACGGCCAGCGTATTTGAGGAAGGGTGGACAAGTGGCCTTCACCTCTCCAGTGAAGGACAGAGCAGCACAGTTTTAAAGATCTTTTCTAAAGTAGGAATTCAGAACTCCCAAGTTAGAGATTTATCCTGCTGACCACCAAGCAATCCTCTTCTGTAGAAAACTGCTCATCCTGTGTTACTTTAAGATTAAGAAGGAAAAAATCAGAGCTCTAGATGGCCCAGAACTTTCTTTATCCCAGAGCAAGGGAAAAGCCAAGGTGGGATCTGGGGTTTCTGAGAAAACTGCTGGTTAAAAATGTATGTAATTTATTTGATGTCTGTTGAGATGAGAGTACTTTCATCTTTTAGTTTCATTGTAATAGTTTCGGGCTTTTTAAAGTTCACTTTTTTTAGGTTACACATTTGAAATCGACTTTCGCTTTGTTTTGGAAAAGACATTTCTCTAACATTGCTCAAAGTACTGATGTATCTGGTCAAATAAAGAGAAAAAAACCTTATCTTTAGTAATGAAATGGCTTCAAGCACATTGCTTTTTTTTCTTAATTGCCAACAGAAGCTAATGGCTTTATGCAAGTAATATTGTTCTAAACCTGCAAAGAATTTTTTTCTGCTTTATTTAATGCAGAACTTCCCAACTTGAAATCCTTTTAAGGTAGGCCTTCATTTTGATTTCGCTGGGCCCCCTGCAGAGCTGCTCTGTGGCCTAGTACGGGAATTGCTCCAGCATCTGACAGAGCGCAGACTTCCTTATTTAAATACGGAAGTTGGACTTCAGTAACATTAATGGTTTTGCCAAGAAGGACACAGAGAATAATTGAAAAGAAATGCCCAATGGCAGCTGTCTGATTTTTACCTTTATTACATTGAAAGTTCATTTCTTTTTTTCCTTTTGTCTGTGTATATGTTTTATTTAATTTCATTCAGCCACGTTTATAGTTTTTCACATTCAGGTTTTTTTTGCCTCCTTGGTTAAGTATTTTCCTTAGTATTTTTATATTTTTGATACTCTGGCTAGTGCTTCCAATACTGTGTTGAATAGAAGTGGTGACAGTGGGTGTCCTTGTCTTGTTCCTGATCTTAGAAAACGAGCTTTCAGCTTTTCCCCATTGACGATGAGTTAACTGTTGGCTTTTCATATATGGCCTTTATTGTGTTGAGGTAAATTCCTTTTTCTTTTTTTTTTCCCAAGATAATTGAAGGTAGTTCCCTGTGCTATACAGAATAAATTTGTTTTTTATTTATTTTTATCTATAGTAATTAATATTTGCAAATCTTGATAAAAGTTTATTTCTGAACAGCCAACGTGAAGACAAAAGCATTGACGTTTACATGGGAAGATCTACGGGAAAATATGATACCTACTTTTGATCCATAGTATTTATTTTTTAATCATCAATTGTTTAATTATGTTAGTGAGAGTGTTGGAACCTAATGATGACCCTCCAGTGCTAGCAATTGAGTGTATCCAAAGCTAACGTTACAGGTAACACAAAGACGCACACTAAATTCTATCCAACCCCATCTCTCTCTCTTTGCTTCACTTATATACTAGGTATAGTAATATAAAATTGTCAGTATTCAACTGTTCTGGACCTCCAAAAATAATTTCAGGTGCTCAGTCTAAGAGAATCCAGTGCAGAATCCAGTGCCTTTGGGGCCAGGCTGGTGACTTAAATGGCAGAAGCAGACAGAGTGAGGTCTGGGGTTAGCCAACGAGGACATGGACTGTCTCTTATTATTGTCACACAAGAGTGTGATAAGTATAGCCTGCTGTATTGTTTTCTAAGAGAAAAGTAAAAATTTTAGTGTAAATATTCCAGTTTTTAAATACAGGCAGGTAAAAATTCACCTTCTATAAAATACTTTGTGGGCAAAAAATTTTTAAATTCCAACCTTCTTTGGGCTGAATGTGGCCCTTGAGACCTCAAATAGCAGCCCTGATTGATCACATCCCTTCATGAGCCAGGGACCGGCCTTGGGGACCAGGTGTCAGGTTGCATGGTGGGAGATCAGACCTGCATGTATGTGCCCTTTTCCAGCCTGTGTTCACCTTCCAACGTGGAAAAGCCAAGGAGGTGGACAGAGAACTTCATTTCCTTCCATCCTGTCTTCTTCCTGGTAACACCCGACTGGCTGTTAACGAA
Source organism: Vicugna pacos (assembly GCF_048564905.1). Lineage (NCBI taxonomy): Eukaryota > Metazoa > Chordata > Mammalia > Artiodactyla > Camelidae > Vicugna > Vicugna pacos. The sequence continues at coordinate 1,981,157 of NC_132998.1, forward strand.
ATGGATGGGGGTGATCTCCTGTTCCCCCTCCTACCCAGAGGTGGCAGAAGCCCCGTGGGAGAAGCTGTTACTCTTAATGGCTGTTCTGGCTGTTGTGGCTGGTGGCTGTTACCAAAGGCTGAGGTTCCCAGTCAGAGCCACGGTTTTCCGAACACCAAGAATGAAGGGTTATTAACTCCCTTGGAGCTAGGAATTAAGTTGTCCTTATGTTCCAGCCTATGTGGGTGGTCAGCAACCACTTCAGAGAAATCACATGGAACATTGCCTAGGAAGTTACCTAGAAAAGGGAATTTTAATAATTAATTGCTCTATTTGGTCCTCCATCAATGATTGATTTCCGGCCCTGCCCCCCGCCGCCTTTTGCTGTCTGCTTCTCAGTTGTATACGAATCAGCAGTGTCTCACTTCACCCAATGGCTTTTCTGAAATGCTTGCTCCTTCTTACCCAGTGTAATTACTGCCTGCTTAGTCGTGTTAACACTTCATGCCGACTTTTTAGCCAAAACTGTTCAGGCTTTTATTTCCTTTAAAAACAAAGGAAATTAATTAATTAATTAATTTTAAAAAAGCAATAGAATAATACTAAAAAAAAAAATCAAATGAAGCCAAATTCTCTGTTTGGTCTTTTTCTGTGGGTCTGGGCCCTGAGCTGCTGAGTCTGGGGTCAGGGGGCCAAGAGGTGGCGTCTGCGGGCAGGCCTGGGTGGGAAGGCAAAGGGGCGCAGCCCTGGCTGCTCTCCTGTGTGCGGAGCGCCGTCACATCTGTGCCTTGGGTGTTGCTGTCATTTCACGAAGAGGCCTCGGAGGAGCAGGTGGCCTTGCTCAAGGTCCTTGTTTGGGCAAATGTCCTGCTGTGCCACTTGTAGGCTCTGGGTGCCTGGAAGTGTCCCTGTGTCCTTGAGGCCAGCAGAGGGACACTGACAGAAAAGAAGAGGTTCCCCTCAAACTCACACAGCTAGAAGTCCCTGGGCCCAAAAGAAGAGGAAGCTAGCTTGGTATTTGATGTCTTATTAGTCAGTAATAGTCCTGAGTACTCACTGTGTGCCAGGTGCAGATAAATACTATTCATGCTTGGGCATAATTAGTCCTCAACAAATGTAAAATACTGTTACTGTTCCACATCTAGGAAGTGGCAGATAATGTTATCATTCATTCATTCAACAAACGTTTGTTAAGTACCTGCTGTGTGCTGTGTTCTGGGGAGATAGGCCCTGTTCTTAACCACTGTGCTTCAATACCTCCAGTTTAGTTTCAAGGAAGATGTTTTCCTCCTTTGTAGGAAATTGGAAAATCACGGCACCAAAGAATTGATGATTCATGGCCCCTCCCAAAACATTTTGTTTTTAAGTCTTCAAAATAAGCATCACGGGTGGGTATTGTGTAGATAAAGAATGGGCATCTTATAGTCGTTCCTGTTCATCTCGAGATGGTGCTGACTTTATGCTGGAGCACAAGACAGGAAGGGAACAGAGCTACTGATACAGCTGCTAACAGGAAAAAAATGATTGAATCTATTAACAGCATGAGGCTTCTCAACTCAGGAAACAGTTTTCTCATTTTATTTTTAGAAGAATTGGAGGGTTTATTTACATTTGGTAAACAAAGCATTTGCCTTTGAAGAACAAAATGAAATATTTAAGGTGATAGAGGTCGAGCTTTATAAAGCCAAAGTAAATTGAGAAGAACTAGGGCTTTCTCCTAAAGCTGTATGGGGTCAGGAATTTGAAATAATACGAAATACGGGACAAGAGTTGTGTTTTTTAAAAAAAGACAGTGGCTTTAAACTAAGATGCCTTTGTCATCTGGGTAATAACCAGGTATCTGACCCAGCAGGCTCCTGGGCTTGGGGCTGCTGTCTTCCCTCTGGGCTGACGTTTCTGACCCTTGGCTCATGCCTTAGTGCCACTCACAAGCTGTGTTCACGTGAAATGGCCAGGGAGGTTCACCAGCGGTTGCTCTTTCCGGTTCTCTGGCTTCGACGAGTCATTGCAGGACAGCCCTCCCAGCCAAGGGCCGATAAGAATAGACACACAATAGGAAAGTTAAAACAACCGAGAGCTGAAGCAGAAAGAGCTGGCGACTCGGAAGTGTGTCCTCAGCTCTGCTGTGTTTAGCTGTGTGATTTGTGAGAGTCGTCGTCTTCCCAGGCCCTGGGTGTCTGTCTCATGCAGAAAGTCAAGTTTCTGGGGTCTCTTGCTCAAGTTAGGTCAACTTTGGAGTTTGATATCCACCAAGAGAGGTAGGAGATAACAGCACATTGAGGAGACAGTGATTCGTGACTTAGGTAATTATAGTAGCTTTGTTGACTGTTGGAAAACAGCAGTGGCAGATGAGTCAGCCTGGCACGTAGCTATTGGAGATCAGTGATGCCCTTTTTTGTTGTTTTTTTTTTTTAAAAAAAAAAAAAGACCTGACTAAAGCGTAAGTTTAGGTGCCAATGGTCAGGGTGATGCCAAGTTCCAGAAATAGCAACTAGGACCTTGCACAGAGGACAGTATAGAGGGGACGGTTGTCATGAGCTTGTTTTCCCAGCTGAACCTCCACTTCGGCTTTCCCAAGGGCAGATGCTTGTGGGAGACCGTGGGGGTATAACATCACCATCCAGCAAACCATCCATCCAGACGTGCTCCTGGGGGAGTCACCATCCACGACTGAGGAGAGGAAGGTGGTATTTCGAACCTCCCTCCTCTGCCTGGCCTGGTTCTCCAAGGATAGGTGTGAAAGGGAGACTCCAGACAAAGGCGTGTTCTGCGTTAGGAGCTCCAGCTGCAAACCCCTCGACTCCACCTGGGCTCCTCTAGAGACAGGCAGGTCTGCACCATCCATCCTTCCTCCTTCCCCTGAGCACTTTCTCCAATAGCCAGAGAAGCTGCGAGTCTCAGGTGTGGACCCGGGCTCGCCTGGTCTGCTTATTCCGTGCTTCCCCCCACAGTCCAGTGTGCACTCCACAGGTGGACGCAGATCCCCACATGTAACAGGAAGAGGTTGGGTTGGAGATCAAGGGAGGCCTTATTCAGAATCCCAGCTGCCCCACTTCCCGGCTCGGGAACCTGGAGTGACTTAACTCAGCTTGGGCAGTACGCGTGGTGGTATTAATAGTCTTGCACAGGTGGCGTGTCTTCACTGTGTCTTTAAGAATTGCATTTGATTCTTAAACCATATGAAAATGCCTCCTCAGAGAAGGAGAGAGAGTGAAGGTGGGGCTGAAAACTAGACCTTGAGCTTTCCCTACCCCTCAATCCCTAACATCCCTTCCTCCCCAAGAGGGTGTGATCAACCCCAGAGGCAGATTTGACCTCACAGAGATAAGCGGGGATTCCCACCTCTTTACACGGGTGCCAAGGACAATGATTTTCAAACTCTGTCAGCAGCAGTCTACTTTCTTAAAAAATATCTCACAAAACTGTAACATGTAAAATAAGTAAAAGGCTTTTGTTTATAAAAAATGCTTAAATTGAAAGTTATAGTAAACTCAGACAGATGAAGCGGTTTTGATTAACACAGAAATTTGAGAGAGAGAGAGAGAGATAATAGAGGAGTCTTTTTCCTGTAACACATAGATAAGTAATTGCAAATTGAATTTTAGAAAATAGTTCTCCTTCCGATTAAGGGATATTGCCCAATAAAAGAGAAAAAGATAAAAGACTAATTATGCCAAAGCTGCCCCAAATGTATAGACTAGCATGTATTTGTTCTCTTGTAACAGATGCGAATGAACTTTTAAATGATTGCATTTTTTCCCAAAATGCTTATACATTTAAAAAATAAATTTAAAGTGAATGTTGAAATTGGATTACAATTTTCAATATTGAAAGCCATTTGATACAAAAAGCGGTGGAATTTGAATAGGGCCTGCAGTCTGGTTGCTAATGTTGGATCAGTGTCAGATGCCTGTTTTGATAGTGTACTATAGTGATGAACAGTGTTGCTTTGGGGTGGACGTTGGGTAAAGGGTGCATGAGACTCTTCTGTACTATTTTTGCAGTTTACTCTGAGCCTGTAAGTATTTCAGAATTTAAAAGTGTTTTAAAAAAAAGTTATTTGAAAATGATCATCTCCTACTTAATTATTAGGAGGGAATACAGCCAGATTAATAGAGTGGTGTGTATACCACACTTTTAAAGTGGATTTCCATCAATCTTAAAAAAAAAAAAAGCATCCTTCTTCCCTTGCCACTGAGTCTGTATCCTCCACACTCAGTGTCACCTAATATGACACGGCTGAAATTTTGGAAGGAAAACACGGCCAATGGCAAGTCAAGGAGAGCTCTCTTTCGGGAAATCTATTTTAGTTGCTGCTTAATTACCTAATAAGAAAATGATGCTGAAATCCAAAAGTTCAGTCTAGAGTCAGCTGATACAGAAAAATGTCTATGAATGATGCAGCATATTTTTCTCAAACATTCCTACGCTCAAAACATTTAGTAATTTGACCAAAGCAGTTTCCACATGCCATGAGATCATAATGGCCACACTGACAAATCCAAGTTCCCCAAACCCAGTGGGACGATGCAGTTCTTCTACAGGAGGAAAGATAAAGGAGTACAGATAATTTGAAAAGGATAAACCTTTGATCCATTCACTTCTCTGTGTGTAAAGTAAATAGTGGTCATGGAATACAGTCCTCTGTCCCCTTGGATTTTACAGTGTGCTGTGAATGACTGCCTTGTTCTTAGATAAGATTGATGGTGGTTTTGCTCTTTATCACTTGGAGAAATGCGACAGAATTCCCTGAGCCAGCCATCTGTCTTCATTGTAATTGGCAAAAGAGTGACTGTCTCGTGTGTTTTGACTAGAAATGGATTGGTGGGGTTGATCGCATCTATCAGACACCTGCAAAGGTGAGCTGAGCTCAGAACAATGCTTTAGGAAATGTTTTAACGTGTGTTAATAGAATTCCATTTTTAAAAAAATTCCGCTTACTCCACCGGGACTGTAAGGTCCTGTGCATTCAGTTTGGCATATCATTTTATGCCTGGGCTGACCAGGGGGACTCTCTGCTTCCCAGACATCACTCTGTCTGACCTGCTTTTCTGGCTCTTCCTCCAGGGTTATCAATGCTGGGAAGAGCACACACAATGAAGACCAAGCCAGCTGTGAGGTGCTCACCGTGAAGAAGAAAGCAGGGGCCATTACCTCAACTCCAAACAGGAACTCAGCTAAGAGACGGTCCTCCCTTCCCAACGGGGAGGGGCTGCAGCTGAAGGAGAACTCGGTAAGACCCTCCTCCCTCCCCTGCTGTGACTCTGCCCCTCCTCCCCTTGCCTGTCCTTTCGAGTTGCCCCATTGGAGCCTCTGCTTGATGCTTTTCCAAATTAATACCTGTTTCAATTGACCCAAAGCCCTCGCAGCCTGCGGGGCGGCCCTGCAGACTGAACGCCTTGTTGACAAACCACAAAGCATTGCTCCTCTCACTTGTGTCTGGAGAGTAAACAGACATCCTCAGAAAGTTTTGAAGAAGTTCTCAGAAAAGTATAGCAAATCATCAGCGCTCTGTCCATCAGCAGATTATTTCGGCCTCCAGAGAAGAGAAATTGAATAGAACGGCCCAAATGTGACTACTTATTCTAACGGTCTTGAGGATGTATGTAAATTTTTACAGGATTGTAAAGAATCTAGTCATCTCTTCTTAGTTGAAGTCATAGTGTCTTGTTGCATTTATGCTTAGGGATTAAGAGTACTAATTAGTTTTGTTAGTGTTAGTTCAGCTCAGGGTTAGAAAACACCGTGACCTGCGGAAACTCATCAGTTGTTCATGTTTCCAGGACTGAAAGGAAGCATTGACTAGGCTTTTCCCAAAACGCCAGAGTCAGGGACCCAGACGGGCAGGATGAAGTAGTCGTAGTTCAGTGCGCAGGGTCTGGGGTAAGATGCTTCAGAATGGTCCATTGCTTAAAGCTGTTTAATTTTGGTATATTTATATACTCCCTGAGCCTCAATTTTCTTTCCATGATAAGGAGTAATAGTAGCAGTAACTGTTAAGTACAATGGAAGAGGCGAGTTGAAAGTATGAAGTCCAATAGTCCACAGAAAGCCTTGAGCCGGTGGCATTAGAGAATCCTTAATCAGTGTTAGCGATTATTATCCTCAAGTCAGCCCCCCTTTTGTTGTTCTCTGTGGATAATGTCCACTGAATTTTTTATGTTCATTCATTTGTAAATTGGAGATCACACAATTGCTTTCATACCTTCTTGATGGAATTATTTTCAGGATTGAGTTATTATGAGAAAGGGCTCAGAAAATGTGAGACATTAATGATAATTGCATGTGGGTCCCCGTGGCTTAATGTTGCTCTTTCCCCTGATAGTTCTCCTCTGCCACTGGGATATCGAGTGGTTTCTGTAAAAACACGTCCGTGTTGACATGTGGCGGAGGGCGAGCTGATGATCGCATTTTCCCTTGTTGCTGAGTTCCTCCTAGAATAGAGCCAGGAGTAACTAGTAAGAGCCAGGAGTAAATAGTCCTTTCCTTAAGTGAAACCGGTCATAAGCACTTTAAGATGCAGCCGTGACCCTCCTTTGTGACGGGTCTGTGTCTCTGTGGCGTCCACGGTCCAGGAGGCAGCAAGGAGGTGCCAAGCGGGGCGGACACATCTCAGCCCTCCGTTCCTGCTCCAGCCACAGCAGCGTCCCTTCCATCTGCCGTCTGTATTAGGCTTCTTATTAGAGTTTAAGGCCAAGGTTGTGCTGCCTTTTTTAAAAAAAATTGTGGGAAAATATACATAAAATAAAGTTTACCATTTTGACCATTTTTAGATGTACAGTTCAGTTGCATCACATACATTCATGTTGTGGAACCATCAGTATTATCCATCTCCAGAACTTCATCTTCCCAAACTGAGATTCTGTATCCACTGAACACTAACTCCCCGTTCCTCCCTCCCCTCGGCCCCTGGCAACCACCTTTCTGTCTTCTGTCCCTGTGAATTTGACTCCTCTAAGCATCTCATATAAGTGGCATCATAGGACATTTGTCTTTTTGTAGCTAGCCTATTTCACTTACCATAATGTTGTAGGATGTGTCGTAATTTTAAGGCTGAATAATACTCTATTGTATGTATACAGATCGTTTTGTTTATCCATTCATCCGTCGATGGACACTTGGTTTCCTCGTTTGGCTGTTGTGAATAATGCTGCTGTGAACGTGGGTGTTCGGTTACCTGAGTCCCTGCTTTCACTTTTTTTGGATATATACCCAGAGTAGAGTTGTTGGGTGACATGCTAATGCTGTTTAATATTTTGAGGAGCCACCATCCTGTTTTCTGCAGCAGCTGCACCGTTTTACATTCCCACCAGCAGTGATCAAGGGTTCCAGTTTCACCACATTTTCACCAACATTTGTTTGTGTTTTGGAAATTCAAGAACACATTTAAAAAAAATTATTTTTTTGGCTTTAACTTCTTTTTTTTTTTTTTTACCAACACTTGTTAATTTCTGCTTTTTAAAAAATAATAGCCACCCGAATGAGTGTGAAGTGGTATGTCATTGCAGTTATGTATTTCCCACGTTTAGTGACGCTGAGCATCTTTTCAAGTGCTCCTTACTGGCCAGATATAGATCTTCTTCAAACAAATGTCTATTTAAGTCCCTTGGCCATTTTCAAATTAGGTTGTATGTTTGTTGTTGCTGTTTGTGCTGCTTTCTCAAAGCTTGAAAACCGTGCTCTAGTGTGGCAGATGGGTCGCTGAGCGCTGGCTGTGTACCGGGAACTGAATGCTGAGGGATTAGCAGGGAATAAAACAGACAGACACCCCTGCCTACGGGGAGCTTGCGTTCCTTGAAGGAGACAAGCAGTGAAAATGTGTAGCGGGGCAGACAGACGCTATGGCGGAAAACAAAGCAGGGAAGCAGGAATCATGGGAGGTGTGAGGTTTGGTTAAAGAGGTGTCAGAAGGGGCCCTTTGGGTGAGGACCCGAAAGGGCCGCTCTTGGAGGGAAGAGCCTTCTAACGCCCTCGGCAGCTGCAAAGCCCCCGGGGCGGGAACAGGCACGCGGTTCTCCGGAATCCGCCAGGAGACCCACGTGGCTGGAGCGGGCTTAGGAGAGCCTGAATTGCAGGCGACCTTGTCAGAAAGGTAATGACAGGGGAGCAAGGCAATCCAGCAGGACCTCAGGGCTGTTCTCAGGGCTTTGGCTGCTACTCTGAATGAACAATTTGCTGGCAGAGGGAACTGAATACACTGCTTAAGAGAGACGAGCGACTTTATTCCCACCTAAAGACACCCCCTGACTCCTGTATGGTGGCACGTAGGTAAGGGTAGTGGCAGACTGGGGCCCAGGGCAAGAAGACATGTTCAGGAGGTAAGTTAGCTGGACCTGCTGCTTTCCCCCTGTGAGTCTCCGCCTTCACTCAGCAAATGTGTACTGAGCTCTGAGTCCACAGCCTGGGCCTTGGGGATAAGGAGGTGAACGCAGTGGAGTTCCAGTCGGCGTACAGCGGAGTTGGAGAGGGAGAAAGAGTCGATAAGCACCACAGTGGAAGGAGTTTTAGGAGGAAGATTAAAAAAAAAAAAAGTCCAGTTTGTCTGGAAGCCTAACTCAGATTGATGGCTGGTGGTTTGGGAAACAACAGAGCACGGGGGCTGGGTCAGATGAGGGAAGGCTTCCTGGAGAATGAGACATTTGAGCTGTCATGTTGAAAAGTGAGTAGGAATTAGCCAAGCAATTTCCTGACCGAGGGAATGGGCGTGTGTAAAGGTGGCCTGGCGTGAGAGCACATGGGGCATGTCTTCTAGTGTTTCAGAGTATGTGTCATCGCTGGGAGGGTGACGAGGCAGGAGCAGCAAGCAGGTGTCACATACAAGAGCCATTTAACACCCTAGTAAGCTGGAATTTTAACCACATGACTTTATTGGGGTTTTTTGGGGGGGGTAATTAGGTTTATTTACTTTTATTTTTTTTTTAGATTGAACCCAGAACCTCATGCATGCTAAGCATGAGCTCTACCATTGAGCTATTACCCTATCCAACCATGCAACTTTAGACAAGGGCATGATGGAATCCCAATAGTGGGGAGTCTGACTTGGGAAGACAAGGGGAGCAAACCTAGAGGCTGGCTCATGCAGGAATCTGGGTGAGAAGTGATGAAAGCTTGAAATAAGGCAGTGATGAGAGCAGGGGACAGGCTCAGAAGAGATGGTGCGAGAGATACCAAGGAGGTGACCAGGTGACCAGCTGCGTAGGACGGGAAGGAGTAGGAAATGCCAGATTTCAGCCACTGGGTGCTGGTCCTTGAAAGTGGACCCCTGAAACAGGCTCAGGTTTGAAGATGAGGGGATGGGCAGAAATGGTGACCTGAGTTTTGAGGATTCTAACTTTCCAGGGGGAGTGCTTTGTAGAAGTTAGAAATAAGGGTTTGACACTGCTATATGTAACAGATAAACAACAAGGACCTACGGTAGAGCCCAGGGAACTATATTCAATATCCTGTAATACACCCTATTGGAAAAGAAAATGAAAAAGTACATATATGGGTATCTATAACTGAGTCACTTGGCCATACACCTGAAACTAACACAACACTGCAAATCAACTATACTTCAATAAAAATAGACAATAAAAAAAGAAGGGTTTGGAGCTCAGGGGCAAGTCTAGGAAGGCTTAGAATTCAAGAGTTAACAAGCCCAGAGAAATTCCAAGAAGAGAAGAGGGTTGCCAGGAGGGGAAGTTACTCTGCCATGAGCCGCAGGGAGGTCAGGAAAGATGAGGATGAAAAAAATGGGCAAATACTATGATAAGCAAGAAATGGGACAACAGGATAAATAATGGCACCATTATTTCATTTGCAAACAGAGTTGACAGGCATGAAGGATGGTGATTGGGAGATGCGTGGGCTCTCTCCAGACCACATGTGATGAAATTCTCCCTCTTCTCTCATCCTCCTCATCCCCAGTCAACTTAGTAAAGTCAAAATAAATATTTCCACAAGACTTCTTTCATGTGTAGTATAACCTTCATCTTGGAAATTGAAGAAAGCCTAAAATTTCCTGTAAAATCACATTAGTTTCACCATGAAAAGAATTATCATAGGAATATTTTTAATATGCCAGAAGCATTGGTGATGTTCAGAGGAATTCAGCAGAAGTGTAACTTGACATTTGATGGCATAGGGTCATCGGGTAGCTATGAGATGATTATCTCACTACAGATAATCATTGATTGGTATAAAGATTCTCAGCCAACTTTAAGCCATCCTTCATGCCAATTTATAGAGCATTATTTTGCCCTTTTAGTACAAGTACTCTTTAAGCCAAAGGAGTCAAATTAATCCTCCTGTTTTAAAACAAACTTTAAAAAATTTTTTTGGTGGATAAAATAATATTCACTCTATTTCACCTCTCCTGGCTTCCATGAGGCATTTCCTGAAGGAGCGTTGTTACCTGTATTTGGCTGAGCTCTTGACAGCAACGCCTTGTAAGAAAGAAAATACAAATTAATTTCAAGTTCCATCTACATATAGAGGAAAATGTTAGGAGCAGAAGAAGCCATATTGGAAAGAAGTCATAAAACTTAAAAGGGATGGAAATAATAAAGAGTTACGAGGTGTTCTACCCTGTAGTGTTCAGCCTGAAAAAATGCAGCGGCATATAGTGAATTATTGCATTCTCCCTTAAAAAGTACACAGTAATGGACCCAGTTTTTTTTAAATTTAGAGTTATTGATGTAATTAGTGAAATAAAGAAATAAATGTTTCTCTTGGGAGGAATGGAGATGTCTTGAGATCTCTGATGAAACAGATACGAAGGGGAGATGAGTCAGGGCTGGAACCTGGCCGGTGCCCGCAGCGCACTGGGTGGCTGGTGTGTGGAGAACCATTAGCCCAGTCAGACCGGTAGGAGGTCGGTACTCCAGGCCAGCTCGCGGTCCTCTCAGCACTCCCACGCCTCTGATTATTTGTCACGGGATGTAGGGCGTGCGGCCAGGAAAGAAGAGAAACTAGAACTCCAGCATCTCTGAAAGATGCTGTTGTAACGTCACCCCCCAGGGAAGGTGCCGTGAGCTTGTTGAGGACAACGCCCTCTCCCCAGCGGCCTCCCGCCCGCCTCCCACTGAAGCTTTTTTAATTGACCCTGATCATGATTTGTGGGAGCCAGTCACCATGACGAGGCTTTCTTTCCTTTGATTTGAAAGGTGCTAAGGAGTCTATGGAACTGATTGCCTCCTGCAAGTGAAACACAGCTTTCCTAGGAGCTTTTGCTCCTCAGTTCCCAAGCACCTAGTCATTCTAGGAGTGAGAAGAGGAAGGAAGCAGGTGACGTCTCTGAGGAGGGAGAAAGTTCACTCTCCAAGGCACCTTATAACCTTAGTGTTAAGATAAGAAGCGCCTTCCTTTCTGTAAGATGTCTGGGCGGGAGACGGGGCGTTGTGACAACAACCAGGACATTTCCACCCCCTGCATCTGACTCCCTGTTTTGGAACAAACTGTTTTTGCCTTATGACGAGACTCGCGGACGCATGCATTCCAAGTCTGATTTCCTTCAGAGCCCCTCGTGTTGTTTAATTTAGTCAAAAACATCAAAGTTTGTGGTTTCAGTATCTGTTAGTTCAGCGTCTAATTACAATAACAGGAGACGGCTGTGTCCGCGTCGGGCCAAGTTCATCCGCAGGGGCGAGGGGAGCGGGTTATCTCTCCCAGCAGAGGATGGGGCGGCACTGTGGGAATTCCAGGCAGAAAGGAGCCAGCTGGGGTGGGGAGAAGTAAAAAGGAAGTGAGAAGGGGCTATTCACCTCTCGGGACGGAAGATGCCAGTCTTTTCATCTGTTTTCTGTAAGAAGGGCTCGTTCACCCGTAGAACATTAAGTGGAGGTTGCCTGTGGTTCCACAGCGGCAGCCCTTCTGGAATGTTCGGCCACGTTTGGCAGTCTGCTTCCTGCAGTGGTGTCAGCTGTAAGAAAACAACAGCAGCGGCCTTTTATTTCTCTCACTGTGTTTATTACTCTGACTTTTCCCTCTCAGTTAAGGTCTTTGTTCTGTGCATGTCAAGGAAATCTTATCTCTTGGTTCCCGGGATTAGAACTCTTGCCAGCGATTAAGAAGAATGACTTTACAACCAGGAACTGTCCTGGCTGATGTCAGTTAGAATGACTTTACAGTTTGCTCTTAGGCGAAGACCAGGTCTGACCAAGACGTACAGTAGCTGAGAAGGCAACTCAAACTTGGTTCCACGAGGGGTTTTTCCCACTGTGGCCAGTCTTCAGGCCAAAGGAGAAGAAGTGGTGCTGAGATGGACATTTCCCCCCGGTCCCCTTGTAACTTGGTTTCTCCACAGCTTTAGGTGGGAAGATGCCGTTGGCAAGGGCAGTGTGCTCTTGAGATTTTCTTTTCTTCTTATTTTTTAAAACCTAATACTTGGCATTCGTGTGCCAGACACGGCACTGATCTTAGTGCTTTGCCAGTGTTATTGATTCATTTACCCTCAAAGACAAACATAAGGATGTATTATTATCTTTATTTTACTGATGAGGAAATTGAGGCCCAGAGCTGGGAAGTGTGGAGCTTGGATTCAGCCCAGGCAGTCTGGCCTCAGAGTCTCTATGTACTGGCCATCTGCTGCCTCTTCAGCCGTGAACAGCTGGGAACTGTGGCAGGAAAATCTCTTTGGAAAAACGGGAAATGAAGGAAGGGTAACTCCTAATGTTGATACGTATGATTTCAATATAATTTGACGCCGAACTTTTTCCCGTTTCCATTATGACTTCTCTCTTGAGTTAGCGGTCTCCCTGGTCAGCTCAGAACCTGGATGACTGCTCTTACTGACTCGGGTGAGGAACAGAATGGAAATGAAATTGTTCACCGTCTTTTTGTCCTTATAGTCCATTTTTTTTCTGCTAAATTACAGGAGATCACTGTTTGCTTGAAACCACAGCAAGTAGAAAAAGCCTTCTGATGGAATAATAATGAGTGTGTGAGTGTGGGTTCCAGCTCTGCCGCTCACTCAGTGTTACCTTGTGACCTCTCAGTGCCTCGGTTTCCTCATCTGCGTATTCGGGATAACAGTTCCTACCTCACAGGATTATTAGAATTAAATGAGTTAAAAATATGAAAAGTGCTTAGACTAGTGCCTGGCGTGTAGTGTGTGCTCAGTTAATATCATCTGTTGTTATTCTGGAGTTTGCAGCTGCGTTTCAATATTATGTCACGTTACTTATGTTTCTGCTATAAACTAATTTAGGGAGATGTTTTTGATGGCTAAAGTAATAGTTTGAGAATGTTCCTGGGCCAATTTTTGAGTCTAGCATAAACCACAGCACAACTTAGCCAAAACTGTCACACACTTTATGCTTCCTATGTCTCAGAAATTAATATTTATTTAATGATGTTTTAACATACGGGACTAAACTGCCATTTAAAACCCAAAACCTGGGAGGAGGGTATATCTCATTGGACAGGCACAAGGTCCTGGGTTCTATCCCCAGTACCTCCATGAAACAAATCCAGAACCAAACTTATCCTCCATCGTACTGTCTCATGAAGGGGAAGAATCGAACCAAAGAAATCTGCATTCATGTCGTCAGCTCCTGAGAAAGAAGCAGTGTTCTTTCAAGTATATGAGAATAAGGGAGCTTTCCCACTGGGGAACCAAGTATCAGAATAATTTAGCCAGAAAGACAAGTATGGTAGAAGCAAACAAATTAACTCTGCTGTGTGGGCCTGGTTCCACGTGGGCAGTGGTAGGACACGGGCCCCGGGAAGGACTTGTCGCTGAGTTCCTCAGGTCCCCCCGGGTCCCTGCCTCGTCATCTGTCATCTTCCCCCGTGCGGCTGTGAGGTCAGATGAAGAGCTGGAGACGGAAAGCCCTGTGGATGAAATGCCCCAAACAGATCCTCTTATTGTGCGTTGTCGTCCTCGCTGCGATACCTTGAAACCTGGCCAGACACATGGTGGAAATCAAGCCATGTGATAGCTCGTGGTGGGGGTCAGGGGAATATGCCAGCTCTCTGTTTCCCCAGTGGGAAATAAGTCGTCCCTTTTCTTTGGCAAGAAAAGAGGGAGACAGGTGCCTCCCGTGGTCATACTGAGGCTTTTGTAAAACCGACCGTGGGATGGACCCCACAGTGGGGTTTCTGCATTTGTGCTGTTCCTTTCATGCTGTTGGTCCCGCCCCTCCTCGGCTTACCTGAATCCCTGACGGGTGGGGGCAGGGGAGGGAAGATGAGGGTCAAGTGACAGAGAACTTGTGTCTTCAGGGAAGGACACCACTTTTTCCCATAGGACAGCTGTTTCTAGAGTTGCAGTCCCTAAACCATCAGTTAAAGACAATTTTGGAGGTGGTATGTACCCCCGATATATGTGTTCATTATTGATATATAACCATACCACTGAATATTCATTTAGTATATATTTAATAATTGTAAAAATATATTAAATATTTAAAAAATAACCTAGAGGCAATAAAGATAAAAAGACAATATCTTAAAATAAATAACAGCTGACGGTTACATGATGTTTGTTATACGCCGGACATTGTTCTGAGTGCTTTTCACGCAGTAACTCATTTACCGTCTGGCTCAGAGCAGAGCGACTTCTTGCTTCCATTAGCTGATACCTCAGGGCACAGTTCATCATTAACAGGAGCGAGTATAATTCCGTTTTTCAGCTGTCTCCCTGAGCCCTTCAGATACTTCTGGCCAGAAAGGTTATTGTTATTGTCAGATACGACCGGTGTCATTACTTGGAGTGAGAACCGCCCGCTGTGGCATGTTTTTATTTGACCTGTTTTCTATCACAGGTTCTTTGCAGGAATTTTTAAAAACCTGTGGTCTACTTTGTGAGGGATCGTTTAGTTAAAATAATACAATGCACAAGACACTCAGTTGGGGCGCATGGACCCAGCAACAGGCAGAGCTCCCGCGCCCCCCCGCCCGCCTGCCTGCCCGCCCACCTGCCGTGGGGCTGCTGACTTCCCCACCGCGGGAGGGCGCCAGCGGCAGCCTCTATGGGAAATACCAGCCAAGCGTCATTTCTTCTTCCGTGTTAGATGAAGAAATATTTAGAATTACAAAAAGAATCTCTGCTTTGAATTTGCTTCTTGCATGCTGACGAAGTGTTTTAAGCTCTCCCTCGACCTTGCGTGCTCTCTTGTGGAAAGTGTCCCACTGGGAGGGAGAGAGCGATGAGGGGGTTTGCAAACCAGTGGAGCTTGTGCACTGGGCATGAGAATGCCAAGGCCGGTTCCTTTGAACTAGTACAAATGTGTCAGACCTCATTGTTTGGTTTTGTGTTTCCTGCAGAAAACATACCGACACCTCTGTTGGGATCCCCAGGAAACATTTGAGCTTTTCTCTAGAATCGCCCCTTCTTTGTCAGCTCATGGCAAGAGGGACTGCCTCTTGCCTCCCTGTTGGCTCATGAAGGCTCTTTCGCTTGCGGGTGCTCCAGAGATAAGGGACACGTGATGTGACTTCTGTTTCAGTGGGGCTAAACTTGAGGCTACAGAGTCACAGAAGCCAGGGAGATAAATGACACAAAGTTGTGTGTGTTGGGAAGATTCCCTGACTTGGCATCTGAAGAAATGGGTTCAAATCCTGGTATTGCTACTCACAGTAGAGTGACTTGACTGTCTGTGCCCCACTTCAACTATTGGTGAGATGGGATAATGACGCCCATTTTGTGATGATGGGGGTGGGGGAGATGGATTCAACACGGTAGTACTCAGTAGATACTGTTGGAACTTAGACTTTCCATAGGGGAGGTAACTTAGGAGGAATGGAAGTGACAGGCGTTGCGCCGTGCAGGGCGATGAGGGTCCTGCTGGCAGGGTTCGCAGTCGGGAGCTGAAGTGTGCAGCATGGGCTCCTGGGTGCGGGAATCCTTGCTCCCGCCCTGCCATTTAATAGGTAAAACTGTTACTTCCAGCTCTGTTGTTTCTCTTACATGCTGGATGTAATGCTATACCTCTTATTTATTTATTATTTTAAAATTATTACACAGTATAGTTAACCTTCTTTGTGTAATAGTTTTATGAATTTTAACACATGCGTGGATCCGGATGATCACCACCACCATCGCGGTACGACCTTTCCATCACTCCCAGCTGCTCCCTCGTGTTGTCCCTTTATCCCCGTTCCCTTCCCCCGTCTCCCATAACCCATGGCTGTCTGCACATTTAGTGTGTGTTCCTGTGACACCAGGTGCCTCTCTTTTCTGACACACTTGTACTTATCTGCTCATAATCTAGGTCGTTACTTCAGGAGCTTGGGAACCATGCTTGTCTTACTCCCAGCTACACCCCCAGTGCCCAGCCTGAGTCTGGCACGTAGGAGAGGAATGAATGAATCCTTATGGTCTGTGTCCTAATTTCCTATTGTTCTTTAAATAAGGAGACAGTTGAGAGAAGTTAAAGAAACTTGCCCAAGATCACATAGCAGTAAATCCCAGAACCCAGGTTTGTCTTGGTCTAAAACCTGCGCCCTTTCCATGCTAAGATACATCATGGCAGGTAGGATCTTCCTGTTAACTCATCTGAAAGTGCAGACATAAATCACCCAACTTTAAAAATAACCACGGTGTGTTGATGTGTTGACACCAGTGACAGAGGGTGACAGAGTTACCCTTGGACTATTAGATAATGTAAAACCTGAAACCCAGTTTGTTTACTGTATAAACTGAAAGTCTTATTCTCTGAGCTAATACCAAACTGAGGAGGTGTTCCTCCTTCGGACCACATGAGGGGTGGGATGGGGCCCTTGGTCGTGAGCAGGTGGTATGTGGGGCAGGCTGGGCAGAGGACGTTGGATGCAGCTGTGGACTTCCCTTCCCTCCTCTGGTACCTTTGCCTGAGCCAAACAGGTGGAGAACACAGCTCTCCAGCTTCCCGTGCACATGCCTTAGCCCTTTAGCCCCTGCATCAAAGGGTAAAGCAATAGCAGATTACAGCTCCCAGCAGGGCACGAGAGCTGAAGGAAGTCTGTGGTTTTCAACGGTTCAGCCCTCCTCGAAGAGGAATCTGGTGGGTTGTTTTGTTTCTTAGATTTTCCTTTTTAAAAGATACAGGCCTTAGCTTAGAAGAGAATTGTGTGCGTGCGTGCGTGTGTGTGTGTGTGTGTGTGTATTTGTGTGTGTTTCCAACTGGTCCTGTAGGGCCGTAAGGCCTAGCAAATGAAGTACAGCCAGAGGAGGCAGTATCCCCTCTCTCTGCTTTCCATGGAGCACCTGGAGGTCCCCAGGGCCCGGGATCGCCTGGCCTCAGGCAGCCGAGAGGTCACAACTAAAGTCAGATCAGCCAGCCCAAAGTCTGGAGTAGGTCGGGCTTATTATAGTCTGTTGGTTTTACCAATATGAAGTATCTTGCATAAAATTCTTATTTCTTAAGCTGATACATTGCTTCAAAAAGTAAAGACTTATGAAAAAATCCATTTTCTCCCTTCCTTTCTCTGTATGTTTTGTAAGTATTTATCGAGCACCTGTTGTATACCAGCCCCGCCCCCCCAAATGCCGTAGTGAGTAAGACACACGTGAGTCTCTGAGTCGGCTGATACGGACACGCCGGGCAGTTCCACACCAGTGGGATAAACATGGCTGTAAGGGATGTACAGGGGCTGAGGTGGTCCAGGCAGGCTGGAGGGGAAGTTCATGCTTCCACTGAAGACTGAAGGATAAATAGTTCTCCAAGCAGAGGGCAAGGGGTGAGTGATGTAGGGCAAAAGAAAAGCATATTTATATTGCCAGAGGTGATGGGGAATTAAGAGAAGAAATGAGAGCATTCAGGACCACTGACCAGGAGCAGGAGAGGAGTAGCCGCTAGATCATGCAGGGCCCATGAGCCACGTGAACATCCAGGAGACTGAAAGGTGTTTTAAGGGCAGTGGGGAGCCATTGAAGATTCTATGCAGTGATGGAATATGGGTGTATCTGCAACGACATCAGGTTTGAGATGCTTTGAAAGCACTGTGTTCATAGAACTTGGGATTTTTCAGGCCTCTCGTGGGTTCACAGGTCCACCCTCAGTTGCCCTGTTCCCAGCTTAGACCCCTGATGTTGATGTGGTCCCTCGATGCTGTATGACACCGAGGAGCTATTCGTTCCTCGAGGTTCTCGAATCAGACTTCATGTGTCAAACCACACACTCTTACCTGACAGCAGCTGATGACACCGTCTTGAGTAGAGAAGAGTGTGGGAGCGGGTCCTCGTGTCTGTTTCAGAATGAATGCAGGGCACGTCCTGTTTGGTCACGCCACTTTCAAAAGCAGATTTTGATTCTCAGTTAAGGTCTTGGTCCCATTTCAAACACTGTAGCACCCACTCCAGTCTCGTGTTGTTTCTCGAAATGTTTCATGAGGCCATTCATCTCTCCAGGCGCAGTGGTTCCACCCTGATGACCTGGGCCCTCTGTCTCAGGACAGACCTCTGTGACAGGACAGGCCCCTTCAGTTCTGGTCCTTCCTTCTCACGGTGCACCTGCAGGACGCCCGGGATTAGCGCTTCCTCAGCCCAGCTCCCAAGGCTCCCGGGGCACGGGCATCTCATCACTCCTGAGGCCCCAAGGCAGCGCACTGAGGCTCTTGGTCTGCCACACCCCGACCTGACCTAGCCCTCAAGGTCGGCCTTAGTCAGGCCACTGTCCACATGGGCCTCCATATATGTATGTATAGCCCTCTTTTCACCCGCATTGCCTATGAGTTGCTCCCTTTTCATCCCAGATCATTCTTTCTTTACTCCCCCGTTGCCCGAGCAGGTGAGCAGGCAGGCACGCGCAACACGATGAGTGCAGCAGCAGGGTGGGTGCAGGTGCAGTGGGAGCCCCAGGAGGGCTGACAGTTAAGAAGAGTGTGAAAGACGGGCGGGTGGTGTGCAGAGGAGTGTGGGGTGGGGCGTTCAGCCTACCGTCGTCGGGGCTGGTGGCTTACAGAGTGGACTCTGGTCCCAGGTGCATCACTGAAGGCATGGTGACCTGAAGCAGTTAACACTCTGTCCCTCATTGTCCTCCTATGAAATGGGGTTAGTAACCACACCTCATAGGATTGTAGTCAGGATTAAATGAGCTAATGTTTGTAAAGCATTTAGAACTTCACCCGCTATGTACGGTTTGTTAAATAAAGGGAAGGGGGCTCTGGACCCGCGACTGGTGTGTCTGTGCCTTTGTGGTCCCCTGGACATTGAAAGCTGAGCTGGACTCTGAGCACGTGATGCGCGCCCACTTTGTGGTCCTCTCCCCACAGCGTGTCCCTCGCTGGAAGTTGCCTGCCATGGGAGGACGCTGGAGGCTATGAAATCTCTTGATGAGCTTGATTTTATCTAGTTCAAAGGCTTTCAACATTTTAAGCAATCGAATCCTTTTGTCCAAAATCTCTTACAAAACCTTGTTGTTTATAACTGATAAAAATGCTGCTCTGGTTGGAAAAAGTCAGAAGGACTCATCACTTTGACACCCACTTCTCTGAGGAAACCAAGGAACGCAATTTAGACACCAGTGGTCTGATCAGTTCAGGGAGATGCATGTGGTTCATCCAAGGTCATATGGTGAACTGATGGCAGACTGGGGACTAGAACGCTGGCCTGATTGCTCAGCTGCCCCCCTTCCATTAGACCGGGGTTCACATCTGTGGCTGCTCATTAGAACCCCCTTGGAAGCTTTAAAAAAGACGAATAGTGGGACCCACCTTTGGAGACACTGACGTCATTGCTCTGGGCTTGGGCCCTGCATCAACCAGTGGTAGATTTATTCAGTCTACCCTTTCTTCGTGGAAAAATGATGTCTTACAAGTTTTAGCTGTGAAAATTCTTCATTACATTTAAAAATCCACTGTACCACCTTCTGGCACCGCTGTGCAGAGGTGTTCTCAGGAGAATGTGGAGCCCCTCTGAGCCCCACGTCAAAAGTCCTCCAACCAAGTTTCCTTGTGACTTTGAAAATTCCCCAGGTGTTTTGTCAGCTGGTGGCGGTTGTGGTAACTGCAGAAAGCTTTGCCTTGTTGAAGGAAATGGTTGGATTACTTGCTAGAAAAATTTCAGAGTTGCTTTTTTTAAATGTAGCATTCCCTGGCAGTGTGGCTTCTTATTTCTTGGGGCTTGATCTTCTTTGGTTCAAATCATGACTCTGGAAACATGGTAAAGTTTGATGTAACAGAATCTGTGCCCAGACACTGACTCAACTGCTCCTGCCCCATCCCTCGCCTGCCCTGCTGCGGCATCCTCAGAGACGTTCGCTGGGTGTTCACTGGATGTAGAAGGACCTTGTGCATGTGTTTCACTCAGGTGGCCTTGGACCCTTTGGGGAGTTAGATGTGATGAGCAAGAAATCCTTTCCTTTTGCCACTTTTCCCTAGTTGTGGGGGTGTAATATGGCGGTGTGTACTTTACTGACGCAGCAAGTAGCGAGAGTGAGCGGTGGGTTTAATAATCATTGCAAAGTAGTGATGGGTATAAACAATAATTCAAGATGTGTGGGTGGACCATGTGTTACTATTTCTTTTGGTGGCCAAGTCACAGATGCCACTAATACTGCAGTGATGTGATGCCCCACGTTCACAGTAGGCGGAAATGGGCAATGTTAGAGGTCTGTGAAAGTAAAGATGGATTCATGGACTTCCCAAATTCTATCCACAGATGCCCTAAATTAAGAACCTTTTCCTCGGGGTTCAGGTTCATTCCCATTTGAGTGGTGTTGGAGAGGCCATTTGAATCCAGTTCTTCTAATCCTCGGGTTGCTGTTCTTTCCACTTAACTTTCCTCTGAGTTAGCGTGCTTACTCCTTCACTTGATGGCGCTTTTAGTCACTCAGAAGTTTCTTCCTGGCAGGATTAGACTGAGTGTCTTTTTAAGGTGGTATTTACCTCCCATCTGGTATTCTCATTTTCAGTCTTCCTTCTCTCCTAATCCTCACAGGGTAGCTTGAATGATCCTTTAAAAATAGAAATCAATTTTGTCACTCCCTCCTCAGTCAATGGCTTGTTGTTACTCTTAGCTAAAGCTAAGATCCTTCATGTGTCCTGGAAAGACTGAGTAATCCAGGCACTATCTCAGTCTCCAGCGTCATCTCACCCCTCTCCCTCCCTGCCTCACTCCCCTATTCAGCCATGTGGCCGTGGTTCAGTCTCATGCTCATCGCACACCTTCTACCACAGGGCCTTTGCCCCTGCTGTTGCTGCTCTCCTCTCCCCTCCTAATCTTGTGAACTTCCAAGCTGCCCTCAGCCTGATCCTTACAGCTACAGAAAGCCTCCTCCAGTATGCCCCCTGCTGGCCTCAAATCATCAAGCATGTCTCCTCATCACCCTCACCAGAATTATGATCTTATGTTTATCTGTGTGATTATTTGATCACTGTCTAACTCCCCCACTGGATTCTTAAGATCAGATCATGTCTGATACTGCTTTCATCTAGTCTGATAGCTCCACTGCCTACTTTTGTGCCTGTCACAGAAAGAGTGCTCAGTAAATACCTGTTGACCTATATATATAATCTCTAAGCATCTAGCACAGAATCCAATAAAAACAAGTTTTAAAAGGCACAAATAGAGTACTGGTATATGTCACCGTAACTATACAGTATCTTCCAGCATCATTCTAAGATGGACCAAGAATGGTGGTTACCAGGGACTGGAGGGTGGGGCGATAGGAGAGATATTGGGTACAGGTACAAACTTGCAACAAGTGGTAAGTCAGTCCTAGAGATCTAATGCACCATATAGTGAACAGTAGACAATAATATTGTGTTATAATAATCAAAAAACATTTAGATCCTAATTATTCTAACTACATAAAACAAATAGTTATGTGAAGTGATTGAGATGTTAACTCCTGCTCTGATGGCAACTGTATTACAATATATGAATATATCAAATCAACATGTGGTGCACCTGAAATTTACACAATGTTAAAGGTCAAATCTATTTCAGTAAAAAAATAGACCAAAAGAACTTTAATGGCTTCAACGAAAAAAAGAATTCAGCATTTATTGCTGCAGAGTCAGGAGTGGGTGTTACATGCGCCATACATACTTAATCTCAGTGTTTAATACCTTGCTCCTCCAGATGCACCATAATTGAGCTCCTTTTTCCCCCCATAGCTAATAAGATCTTAGGCATGTGTGATGCAATCACGGTTTTTTAAAGTGTTTATCTTGAAACAGTCTCAAAAATCAAGCAGCAGGTACCAAATCCATGGCAGATGAAGGAACAGGGGCTGCACGTAGCTTTAGGGCAGGAAGAGGAAGCCAAGATGCTGAGTGACAGCTGGGAAACTGAGGGAAGTAGGAAATACGAAGAGATTTGAATTGCTTGCATCTTTTAAAGGCTGGACTAGACTGGGTGTCTAAGGGGGAAACATGCTCTAAAAATTCAGGATGTAGACGTAGGCAGATGGGGCAATTATCTGAGAGCGTAAAGCCCAGAGGGAGGGGGAGGGGAATGGGTCTACTTATTTCTCCTTGAAAAGCCTGCAAAAAGGGCCAAACTTCCTCCAAAGACTGCAGGCCAAACCTCCTCTGGGGCTGCAGTGGAAAGGAGGTGAGGAGTTAGATGTTGAAAAAGTACAGACTTTACCTGTTTGTATGGAGCTGTAACCTCTAACTTCTATACATCGCATGAAAGTAGATCTGGACCCAAGTAGTAACTGAGCAGATGGTGACCTGGGCTCCTCCCCTGGGTGGACAGGCAGGGACCGCTTTATCCCTTGGGTGATGGTGACAGTAGTGCCGGATCCGGGGACCCTTCCCTGAGTGTTTTGCCCTGTTTTGACCCTCCTTGTCTGCAGGCCCGAGACGGACCGTCAGGGGGGGTGCCGGGAGCCCTGGAGGCGTCCCCTCCCCCTGGGGCCGTGGCCACTGGGGTTCTCACTCCTCCCTGCCACCCTCTCCCCGCAGGAATCAGAAGGCATGTCCTGCCACTACTGGTCGCTGTTCGACGGTCACGCGGGGTCCGGGGCCGCCGTGGTGGCCTCCCGCCTGCTGCAGCACCACGTCACGGAGCAGCTGCAGGACATCGTGGAGATCCTGAAGAACTCGGCCGTGCTGCCGCCCACCTGCCTGGGCGAGGAGCCCGACCACGCGCCCGCCAACAGCCGGACTCTGACCCGGGCGGCCTCGCTCCGCGGAGGGGTGGGCGCCCCGGGCTCCCCCAGCACGCCCCCCACGCGCTTCTTCACCGAGAAGAAGATCCCGCACGAGTGCCTCGTCATCGGGGCTCTGGAAAGTGCGTTCAAGGAAATGGTAGGTACCGCCGAAGATCCCCGGGCGCCAGGGGCCGGGCGGTCGCGGAAGCCACAGCCTTGCTTCTTAGGCAGTTCCCGGGAAGGGCGTGTCTCTGGCCTGTCCGCTTGCGGCCTGGTCCCCTCCGCCTTCTCCCTTTCACAGCGGGGCTTTCGTTCTCAAAAGAGGTGGGCAGCACGCGAGTTCCAGCATCCAGTGCTGGCAAAAATGGAGGAGAGGGGAGAGGCGGAGGGGCAGTGCATGGGGTGGGCGTGCTACTGCGGCTTTCTGCCGGCGCTTCTGCGGTTCCACTTAACTGAAATGTGAGCGTGCTTGCCACCTGTTTTACATGCGCGTATGAGTTCCAGGTGTTTGGGGAACCAGAGCTTGTAGCAGAGTGCTCAAAAGTGCGCCTCCCGTACACATCTAATCTGAGAACAGGTTTCCCCCGTGATTGACAGTGTGGTTCCCACTCCTTAAAGCAAGGGGGGCCGGTTTCTAAGAATTGCTTGTTTTACTTGGGGACATGGATTTGTTTGGACATTTAAATTTGAATATGTCTGGTCCAGGGATTCAGCCTCGCCTCTTGAGAACTCAGGGCACTCAGCTGCCCCCCGCTGTGTGCCCTGCTGTCCGTCTGCCTGGTGAGAATCACACAGAAGGTCTGTTCTGCGCCATCTCCTTCCTGCTCTGAGCTCACGTTCTACTGAGGCAGTTATTTAGGCTCCAAAGATTTTTCTCTCCTGAGCAGCCTGTGTGCAGATAGAGTAAGAGATAAGTACAGATGCCAGGAGGACTAGAGTCAAGCGAGTGGGCAGTATTGTCGTTAAAACCTGGAGATGAAAAAGAGATGACGAGCTCTTAAGCAAGAGCAGCTACAAAGGTCACTCCAGAACTGAGGGCGCCCACCAGGCACACTCCAGACTCCAGCCTCTCACCATGCCAGGTAGAGTGCTCATGAGAGGAGGAAAGTAGATAATACTGAACTGCATCTTCTGACTGATTTATAAGGCAAAAATAGTTCATGTATTCGCACCTCTAATCTGCCCTCTCTCCTCACTTTAACTCATTTCTCTTTTGGTCCCAGCATTTCTCTTCTTGTCACATAGATATTTACCCTTTGAGTAGCAGGTGGTTTAAAATGCATCTCTGTCTCAGGAGTATCTGGTCGCCTTCAATCCCAAGAAAAATACCAGGAGCCTGGAAAAGATTATTTAGGAAAAAAGGATGAGGGTAGTGAAATTGACTCCTACTCAGGCTTGGTATAAAATCCTCTCCAGCTTTCTGATGTGAACAGCTGTAAACACAGGTGCTCAGAAAGCTAAATATTCATTCGAGGTGGAAATTGGACAGTGGACTGTCCTCCTAGTGGGAGAAAAAGTCAGCTTACGTGATAGAAGTGAAAAACAAAAGAAACTTTGGGTTTTTCCATTTCTTTCAGTGATGACTAGTGAGTGTCATGGGACATCATTTACTTCCAACTGCTGTATTCTCAGTTTCATCCACTAGAGGGCAGTGTCACATTGAGTCAGGCCTCCACACCCGTCTCAGGCTGTTTCTGCCCATCAATGGCTCAGGGTAAAACTACCTGACGTGGGAGTCTCCCTCAGAAAAATACTTAGTAAAGAGCCTCATTTTTCGTTTTTGAAAGTTTTTCAGCTTTTCACAAACTAGTTCACTACCAGAAAGTTTCTTAGTTGCCAGCGAAAAGATCATTTCACTTCCCCATGTAATTCATTCCATCAATAAGTATTCATTAGGATCAAACTATAACGCAGGCCTCATTGGGAAAAGAGCATTGAAGAAATTAGGCAAAGGCGGGTATTAAACAAGTAAAATGTAAATGGGATGAGCCTTGAGAGGAGGAACTGCAGGGTGAAGTAGGACTCTGTTAAAGAGATGAAGCGAAGGGTCCTCGGAGAAGTGGTGCTCGGGGAGTAGGAATAAGGCAGACAGAATGTGGGCGCCTGGAGAGCCTTCTGGGGAGAGGAAACCATCTATGTGAGAGAACCCACATGGGCCAGAGGCAGCAAGCTGATGTCCACTGTGGGCAGAGGACAGATTTCAAGGGCAGGAATGATGTAAGGTGAGCTGGAGAGGCTGTCTGTAACCAGCCTGTGCTATACTAGAATTTTGGGGTTTTAAGCCATATCTGCTCTTTTCCAACCCATTCCACGTTACAGCTTCCTCTTCAAGCTTACTTTTTCCCCAGATTGTCTCTCTAGCCCCCAGTGTGACACAGGCCTGCCTGGACTTTGCACCGTGTGCTTGGCCATATTAAGTGAGAAAGCTCACCATTCCTTGGTTCTCCTGTTCCTGGCAGGGTGGCCCTACCTCCTGCTCTGCTCGGGACTGAGCCAGTCGATGCCTGTTGGCCCAGAATAGTTACGAATATTGTCCCCTTGTACTCTCACAAGCGTCCCTGTCCAAATGATGTCTTATGTCTACCCTAATTATAGAGAGATGCTCTCATTTTTTTCTTTGCTTCATCAGGGACTTCAGGAAAAATCTCTCCCGCATCACAGAAATGTGCCTGACTTAACCATTAAATAGTCTGGGCTGAGGTTCAGAACTTAAAGCACAGTTACACAGCGTACTCTTGATTGAATGATCCGGAAGGCCCTTGCCAACCCGTAAAGAATTCGTTTTCTTTCCTCCCTCTCTCAATATCAGGTTTTTGAGAGTCAGTGTTTGAAGGTCAGCGTGAGTTCTTTGCCATGCTTGGCACACGGCTGACGTCCTTACGCTGTTGGCCTGACCTTGGTAGTTCCTCCTCAGGCCTTTCAGGGAGGGGCAGGTTGGGAATTGCCGAGTCATTCCTAATTTTTTGCCTTACACAGCCAGCCCCTTTGCAACGTTCCTGTTTCTAGCTGTTCTCTAGGCATTGCAGGTTGTATGCCGTTCGGATCCTCTGTGATAGGAAAACTCAAGATTGGATAAGATTCAGCCTTTTCTGCTTTGTGGCTCTCTTGCTTCTTTTTTACTTTTAATCCCTAAGAATTCCCGAGTCCCAGCACCTAAGCCTCAAATTTGCCTCACTGATGCTTTTTTGCAGCTGCCCCTCCTGAGATTCAGAATGTAACTTCAGATACCTTTAAAGGCAAAGCTGGCCTTTCGTTTGGGGTTCTGCTTTATTTACGACAGTTCAGCAAAATCCAGTCAGAGGTCTTTGCTCTCTCTTTCTCCCCACCTCCCACCAATGCCCATCTCAGTCACTAGTGTTTATTGAGCTTATATTTTATAGCCAGCGTTCTTCTAGATGCCATGGGGGTCCAGCAGTAAAAGATTTGATTTTATATCTGGGAGCACTTGTAGTCACCTTAGAGGAACATAGAGGTATATAATATCTCATTGGTTTCAGTATTCTAAGTGGCATTAAGGGAAATGTTGCTATCTGTCTCAAAGAGAGAATTGATTAAAAAGATTCAGAAACACCAGGCCAGAATAAATAGTACTTTTTTCTAGGAAAAAGTAGGGACTTGTTGAAAAATACTAACGCAGCCGGGGGGAAGATGCCAAGGATGAGGGGAGATGATAGGTTTCATCCAATTCTGGATGCTTCTTTGAAGGCACTGTTTTCTCTTTCTCTCTGATCCTTGGGGTGCCTGGCACAGTGCGTGGCTTGTGAGAAGGTGACCTCTGGCCTCTAACACGTGCTGGCAGAGGCAGGGGTGCCCCACGGCCCCTATTGTGTCTCCTCCTGGAACTCCCTTCAGCGTGTGAGAAGCTTGCATCGTCCACTCCTCCTGTGTCCACCGTGGAAGATGAACCCTGCCTTCCAAAAAGGCCAGCATCTTAGGAACTTTCCGCCTTCATCTCTGCTTCCCAGTCGCACTTTTGTACCAGCACCTGCTTTCCTGGCTGAGTTTTCCCACAGCTGTGTTTAGGCTGTTGCCTGGCCCGGGGTGACCGTTGTGAAGAAGATAAATGTCTTCTAAGTCCCAGTGTCGGTCGGCACCCTGCTGCCCCACGCGCCACAACAGGGGTGTCAGCATTTCACGCCCATGTCGGGAGTCACTTCCGGTGTAGGTGTAGTTGCAGCGGGCCTTTGCCCTCCTCAGAATCAGAACCAAGTCCGCAGTGGTGAGCCCTTGACCTCCCACCTACGGGAACTGAGTTCTGGACACAGGCAGAAGAATCTCAAAATTCTGCCCTGCTGCTTCTTCAGTGTGGTCGTAGAGTCCTCGCCACGGTGAAGAACATTTGGAAGTCTGGTTGTGATGAAGGGAGAAAAATGGCAATATTTTAACTTGTAAAACTGCCGTACATCTTCCTATCACTGAGTAATGGTCGGAAATACCACTCAGCTTGGCTTTGTTGGTTAAAAAAAAAAACGAAACTCCATATGGTGACAAGATGATGGGAAAGGAGGATGAATGCAGAGCTTATTTATAGCTTATAAATCCTAGTGGTCTTGAAAACTAGGATATTCGTCGTAAGTGGACCTGTATGTCTGTATTTAAGCTAGAGGGTTTTTTGTCTTTGTTTTTGATAGAACAGAAAGTTCCTCCAAGAAAAAAAAAAGGCATGTGATTCCACTAGTAGCCAGCAGGTGGCAATATTAGGCAGTACTGTTTTTTCCCTTTCCCATTGCCTGGCTGACAGATTGGCTTGTCCTGAGAATAAACCAAAAGCAGGCCCAGATACTAAAACCATGCAGAATCTTATTATTTGTGACTGACACTATTAGCAATGTGCTCAGAACCATGTTTAACCCACTTGGGCAGCTGCCAAGCCCTATTGAAACTACACAACACTCACTCCCTTCTGTTGTTTGATACTGCTTTTTCTCTTGCAACCTGAAATTGGTAGGAGACAAAGAATGACCCTGGAGTTGCACCATCTCTGAGACTTTCAAACCAAATTACAGCGATCCTGAGCAACATATTTTCTTTCTTGCAATTATTTCCCGCTGAATTAGTCTCATTTCACACACACCTCTTTTTCCCCTTCGTTGCACTCACTCTTCCTTGCAACAAAAAGGAGCAAAATAAAACCCCAGGCCTTAGACATTGGATCCGTTCTTTGATTTAGAGATAAACCTCACTTAAATGTAATATTTAGACATAACACGGGAGAAATCAGTCCTGCTGAGTAGAAAGTAGCCTCGAGAGGGACTCCTGATTGAGCAGATAAATCAATTATCTTGTCAATTGAATCTTTGGAGTCATTTAAGTTGATCCTTTTAGACCATACTTACAAAGGAATGATAGTATGTGCGTGTGTTTTGTGGGTAATTTATTCTAGACTTATGTCTTGGGGCTCGTGACAACTAAAATGGAGGAAAATACTCCAAATCGGACCTTGTTGAGCACAAAAGCCGTCGGCAGTTTTTCTATGATTTCCTTGATCGTTGGGAAAAATACCCAAACTTTCTTGAGGGTTTAAAAAAAAACTACATTTTTATGTACTTTTTTAAAACTAGCATGTGAAAAGATTAAGCTAGTTGGAAAGGTTGAGGGTTTAAAGAAATTAGGTAGTTAATTCTACAGTAAATATATCTTTATTGACTTCATTTATTGTGTTTGATCTGGTAGTAAAAGAACCACCCAGATGGTCCTTTAATGTTCCTCTCAGTACTAAGATTCGGTGAAACATCTTTTCAAGAGGAGTAGGTGGTGGAGGAAAAAATAAATGTGCTATTTTGGCTTCTAGGGAGGGGAGGGGGAAGCACTTATTTTTAGAATATGCTCTAGTTACACCCAGTTTTAGAAGAAATGGAAGAGCGTATTTTCATGTCAGTGAGACCTTGCGGGTGGGGGGTGAAGTCTGCGGAAACACATCTCTCAAATTCTTGTCACAGTGATCTCAGCGAGCACACATTGTAATTACCGTGGGTGCGTGTGTGTAAGCGCACACACACGTGTATTACCACACAAAGAGGGAAGGTGATGAACGCCTGAACACATTAGTGGAGTTTCTTGGATAAAAAAATAGCTAGACTTCTGTGGAAGTGTTGCCAAATTTAGCATTCCTTATGCCGGGGGAACCACGGAGGGAAGGTAGTTGAAATGTAGGACCAGATGAAAGAAAGGAGGAAATCAATTAGAAAAACACTGCCTTACGCTGTGAATGGAATAGCAAGGGGGGGTCACTGGGCCAGCTAACTGCCACGTTTCCCCCCAAATTAAAGGCAAATGGGGACTTTGCTGAAGCAGGAACTCTTAGTGTCCGACACTCTGGCTTGATTTTTTTTTTAAGAATTAAATAATTTTATAATCAGATTTTCTTGTGATGTAAACTGTGATAAATAAGGCACCAACGATGCAGAAGAAGCTTGAGTCTGGGCGGAATCATTTACAGAGATGGTTCTTTCTCATGGACTCTGTGTCCCTTTCGGAGCACACCCAGTGGTGTCAGTCTGTTGAGCGCCGTTCACATTCCAGGCCGTATACAGCACGCAAGCCGTGGGGTGTTTAAGGGACTTTTCATCAAATTTGTCTTTCCTGAAAATAAATAAATAAATAGACCTAATTACCTCCCCCCACAAAAAAATTTTTTTTTAATTTTTAATTCAGACTTTAGGTGTTCAAACAAAGATGGGTTCTGGATGTGAAAGAATAATTTCTGGAGCTGGAGCAGTTCTTTCCAGTGTATTAAATACAGCAGTGCTGGGTGCGGACTTTGTAGACCAGTTTCTGTGTTAATTTGATGAAATACGTATCTATCATAATATAAACTTTCTATCGTTTATTTAAATGCAAAAATTTTTGAATAAATCTACCCACAAAACCCTTTGTGATTAGGGCTCTTGGTTCTGTTTTGATGCATTGTTTGAAGGTTAAACACACGGAACTTCTGGAACTTCCGATGTCTTGATGTTTTCTTTCTCCTCTTTCACTTCCTTGTGACAGTCTTTCCCTCCTGACATCCATGCCCCTAGCCCCCGCCGCCCCCAACCTCCTGCCATCCCTGCTTGGGTTCTGATAACCATTCATTTGTTCTTGTCAGTTGACGGCATTTGATCAGAAGCCTGGGTTCCTGCTTCATTATTGCCTCAGCATTCATTCGTCTTGTAAGCTTTCATTTGTGAATTGTGGGACACATGTCGCATGTTAAGGCAGAGGTGAAGTGACAAGGAGATCACTGAAATGTAACAAACATTTATTTAACTACCGCTTACCTGACCCAGGATAGGTGTTGAGGGTCTAACAGTGAGCGAGAGAGGTCTCTGCTCTCACCCATGGGGTCCAGGCCACGGGAAGGGTCTCGATGGTCTGCCCCGCCCCTCCCCCACATCATCTAATTTAATCCTCATCTCAGTCCTTTAAGCTAATTTATACAGAGTTTGTAACTAACTTTTAAAAACTCAGTGTGGTCTTTTTTTTTTTTTAACATTTTTTATTGATTTATAATTCAGCGTGGTCTTTGAAGGTGGTCCTCACACGTGACCCGTCTGCAGCTCTGATACTGCCGTCCCCTCTGTCCCTTATTGGAAGTTTTCTTCACTTGCTTCTAAGCCACCACATCCCACAGCACATGCTCTTACCCCTCTCCCTGGGTCCTCTGCCTTCCCCTTCTCCCAGCTCATTCCCACTATCGTCCTTTCTCCCAGGTCTTTGCACTTTTTCTCTACTTACTTTTTGATCAGTATCCTGTGCTTAATCTGTATCCACAGCTCAGGCTTTTCTCCTGTTCCCAGTTGCTCACTGGCAATTTACCTAACCTCTTATTACCACCTCTGGCCTCTGGAGCTGTTGCCGGTAGATACAGAATTAATGATCATCTCCCCTTCCCATCAGGAGGCTGGCAGAAGCAGCTGAGTTCTAATTCTGTGGTTTCTCAGAATCACAAAGCTGCCCCGGCCCTCGGTCAGCCAGGGCACCAGCTCCTCCTCCCCTGTACCCAGCCCTCCTTCTCCCTCCCTCGGCCCCAGCAGCAGGTGTCATTGGGGATGTTTGGCATTATTTTAGCGAGCATTCAGTTTATGTTCGTAACTCAACTCCCATATTTCTGAGGTCTCGGAACCCTGGCCTCCATCACCGGCACAGAGTCTCACAAGGACGTCTGTCTTGAGGGTGACGTACGTCTGTCAGTAGAAGTGTGGGTCTCGTTCTAGTTTTCTTGGGGAGACCTCATTAGGCGGCAGGTAATAAGTACTAGACTTCAGAGGAGGAGAACTAGGTTGGAACCCAGACTCCAGCCCCGTCATTGTGGGCACCTCCCCCACTTCTCTGCATCTGAACGGTGAGGTTAATAATACGGTTGTGAAGATGAGGTGTGATTCTACATGTAAAGTGCCTCGCGCACTGCCTGACGTAGAGGAAGTGCTCACTGAACGTTGGCTGTCACTGTGCGTGTGTGTCACTCTTGCGAATTAGTCCCTTGGGAAAAGGAAGTCAGGTCAGAGTTCTGAAGCTTCTGTCTGATCGGGAAGACAGGGGGTGGAGTCCTGCCTGCGTGGAACTGAGGACACTGTCCTTCAAGTCGCCTCTCTTATCCAGGTGTAAAGGAAATCATTAACTGGAGCCTTGGGGATTAAAAACGCTGATCAGGTCCAACCGCTTGGTGTTATCAGCCTCTCCTTTCTGTTTTGCACATGGCAGCTCAGGCCATCCATGCGAAGACTAAATTTTCCATAAGCCATGATATCTGTTGAATAAATTGGTTTTATTCTTCTCATTTTTATCTGATTAAATCTGTCTGCCTTCCCTTGTTTCCTGTCTCTGGTCCACAGATGGTCTAGTCGGTGACACTTTTGTGCCAGTGTCTTCCCCAGAAATGAGCATCAGGCAGGGTAAGGGCCAGTACCAAGGATGTTCCTGTCTGTTCTTTGAAGCACAGACTCTCAGAGCTGTGCTGAGGAAGTCTTTGATGCGAGTCCCTGTACAATCCAGCACTGTCTTTGTTTTCTTCTCCAGGACCTACAGATAGAACGAGAGAGGAGTTCATATAATATATCTGGTGGCTGCACAGCGCTCATTGTGGTTTGCCTTCTGGGGAAGCTGTACGTGGCAAACGCTGGAGATAGCAGGTAAGCAGATCCGTGGCCGGTTCTTCCTAACATTTGATGCCTTCCTGTACTTTGTATCTTTTTAGAGAAGTTAAATGATTAGAAATAAGATAGTTCTGCTTGGGATTAGATATTGAGGAAGATAAGCCTTCTACATCTGATTAAAAATGCCTTTAAGAAGCCTCCTCAATCAAAAGGTACAGATCGCCTTCTGCTTAGCTGCCCGCAGTGGCGTTCACGGGTACACCTGGGATTTACCTGCACCAGTGGTACCCAGACGTCCTTTGACTTCAGAACCTGGTGTTTTTTTCAGTGAAAGCTCAGCAGGGGCTAAGTATATGCAAGAGACAAGGAGGGAGGAAAGGGATCTGAATGAAGTGGGTATCTGGGGGGAACCAGGGAGGGCTCCCCGGCTGGGGCTGGTTTCGCGTCCCCTCCAGGAAGCCTGGGCAGTGCCCCTTTTATGCGCGTGCGCCTGCGTTCTCCTCGCTTCCCGGTTCAGCTGAAAGGAACTTTGGCCACGAGATTACGGTTAATCCTTACTCTGTTCAGCATTAACAGGAATAAGATAAATACGTGTTTTTTAATTGTCTTTTAAATAACCTATAAGTCCTCACTTTAGGTGGGAATTTTTAAATTACAGACTTTGTGAAAAGTGTTCTGATAGGTGTTACCGACTTCTCTGCCCCTTTAGTAACGAAATATTTTGGCTTTATAGCAGGGCTTTTTGCTAAAGGCCAACTCTATTCTGACAGCAAAGTACTGGCCTCTAATCGTGATGTCCTCAGAGGACGAGTGATTTCTCTACGTGGTCTTGGGTTGCTGCCATTCCTCCATCTCCTTCTTCTGGGTCACATGCCTCTTCTCAGCACCGCTGCTTGGCCTGACCCTCCTCAAGGTGGGGCCCCACCCCCTTTTCTGTCTCTGTCAGGTTGTAACTGCCTTGCCTGGAAGGCCACCTCCCTCGGGCAGTCGAGGAATTCCAGTTACAGAGCAACAGAGCGTGAGGAAGCTTCCAGATACCCTGGTTAAGCATCCTCTCCCAGTCGTCTCACTAAAGGTTCCCAAGACCAAAGGAGAGTGACCTGCCAAGGCAGCAGTGTTTATGGGGTTTGAAGATTGATGTTTTTTTGAAGGCCCGTTTATTTTTATTGTTTATGTGGATTTCCATTCTGCTATACAAGATACTTCAGTTTCAATATAAAATATTTCCAGGTAAATGGAAGTATAAGATGCCGTGTTTAGTATCTCAGGGCTTCATTTCTAGTGGTCCTGGCAGGAGACAGACTCCCCCTCATATGGATCAACTGAATGAAAGAGGGAAGGGGAACCAGCTAGGAGTACTGAGACCCAGGAAGGCTTTACCATCCTCGGCTGCAGGGTCCAGGGAGAACATGCTACCGCAGAGCCCAGGAGAGTGGGCCACTGAGGAGGGCCCCTGCGCAGGGAGAGAAGGGGAGGATGTACCCTGACTTCTGCCTCTTCTGTGCTCCTTTCTCTTGCCAGGGCTTCCTATTGGAAGCCAGGCGACAGGAAACCCAGGGAGTGCAGGGTCATAGATGTCGGTGAGCCAGGGTGCAGACACAGGCCAAGACCACATCTCGAGGGTGGGGGCAAGCAGAGAGTCACCATCACATCTGCTCCTCTTCCATTCCTGCACTAGGGTTGGAGCACCTTAAAAAAAAGGAATCCCCAAATGATACAAATGAGCCTATTTACAGAATAGAAACAGACTCACAGACTTAGCAAGCAAACTTACGGGTACCAAAGGAGAAAGGTGGGGGGGATAAATTAGGAGTTTGGGATTGGCGGGTACAAACTACTGTGTATAAAATAATCAACAAAGCCCTACTGTATATCATAGGGAACTATGTTCAATATCTTGTAATAACCTATAATGAGAAAAATTATGAAAAAGAGTATGTATGTGTAACTGAATCACTTTGCTATACACCAGAAACTAACACAGCATTGTAAATCAGCTATATTTCAATTAAAAAAAAATATATAGGAATTCTTGCCTCCAGGGGCCTTGTAAGGCACACACTGAGGAGCCGGCCTCTGGGCCCTTGTTGCGTTCTAGGTCTTGAGCTTGCTGGAGACAGATGAGCATCCCCGGAGATGATCCGTTTCTGTTCTGAGCAGGGCTGAATTGATGACTCAGCTTTTGCACTCATACTCACCTTTGGTTTTGATGTCTAGTTCCGAGTTTTTCGAGATGAGTTTGCTTCTCTGACTCTTCCAGTGACTAAGACTGAACGCTTTGTTCCCTGGGGCCAGGCCCACCCCTCGTCCCAGGGAGGTGCCTTTCACCCGGTGACCCCGGACTCAGAAGGTAACCCAGCTTCCAGGCCCAGAATCTCTTTTTGTTGGATTATGCTTTTCAGAGAAGCAGCTCCTCCCCGCTGCCCTGTCCTCATTTTTGAAGTTTCCTTCAAAGCCCCGAGCTCCTTAACAGAGCCCCCTACCCAGGCAGTCAGGGCTTCAGGCTCGTTTTCCAGAAGCTCCTGTCTCCTGTCCCCTGTCCAGGACTAGCCAGTCCCAGCTGTTCATCTTCTGGACTTTTGCCCCACTTCCTTTTTAAGATGCCAATTTCTAGCCTAGATCTCAATTTCCGCAGCTATAACAATGGTGATATTGGACTAAATATTAATTTCTTAAGTTTCTGGCATTCTAAAGATTGTCACTAGGAGGAGTGACACTTTTGAAAAGTTAAGCAGTCCTTTAAAGGTTAATCTTTTGGTAATTTTATCTTTCTTAGAGTCAGTTTCTAAAATTTTCAAGTAACTGAAGTCCCGATGTTTCTGAGTCCATAAAAGTGTGATGTTTTACATGTTATTCCCAGTAAACCCAAAAGCTTAACTGGTACTTTATGTTTATTAAAACTGTGAAACACCCCCTCCCCCATTACCTACGAGAAAATAGCACCTCTAAAAACCTGATCAGCTAAATTACATTTATAGTATTCTGGCCCCAGTATCCAGATAGGAATTTGGGTTTTGTGGCTGAAAGGTTGGGTTTGCTGTTCACATAGGGTCCTCTGTCATACAGAAGCCTGAAAACAGTATGAGTTGGTGTTTGTATGCACCGTCCAAAGGTGACTTACGGGACACTTACACACTAGGGTATTTTCAGCTCTTGTGTGAGCAGTAGATATTTGATACCATCTTCTGTATGGTCATTGCCTAGTTTATGTGCTAATAACATAATAGAGGTGTCGGAGTTTACAAATATACTCAGTTACTCCCAAGAAACAACTTCATGGACTTCGATCGGACCTGTATAAATGTAGGTCCATTATCACTTCTGGACAAGTAGTCATTAATCTGAGGGCTCAATTTAAACAAATGATCCTTGCCGACAGAGGATTCTGGCAACAGGGCCCTGATTAAGTGCTAATTTTTCTTCTTTATTACAAGATACTGGCTGGCTGTATGTTTGCTTTAAATCTTGAGAATTTTGAGAGTGAAGCGAACCTTTGTCATAAGCGCACTGCCCCATAATTATTCACGCTCAGGAAAAGAGACGCTTTGCACTGGTTTGGTTTGGAAACTCCTGGTGGTCAGGAACTGTTTCCTGAGCTGCTTAGTGAGCTGTGAATCATCTGATTTACCGTCAGGCGCATGTGTGCTGGGGGGTTGTGTTCAGGAGAAGCT
Source organism: Vicugna pacos (assembly GCF_048564905.1). Lineage (NCBI taxonomy): Eukaryota > Metazoa > Chordata > Mammalia > Artiodactyla > Camelidae > Vicugna > Vicugna pacos. Next base: position 2,016,887 of record NC_132998.1, read on the forward strand.
GCCTGGTGCTGGATGTGGCTTACCGGTTTCTGAGTCAGCGACCACCCTTGTTGTAGGATGGTCCACAGTGATGCCAGGTGGTGCAGCCCGGGGCAGACGTGCCCTTCCCTCCACAGCCGAGGTAGCCAGCCACGGGGGCACGGGCACTAATGACTTGATGCACGCCAGTTGCTCAGTTTTTTCCAAAGCAGCCATCTCAACACCTAGGGCATCGTGAGGCACTAGGAAAGAAGCAGATGGTGGGCGGATTTCCACTTCAAGCAGAAATGAACTGGTGGCATGCAAATGCCATGCAAAGCAATATGCAAACTATCACCCATTGTATTTGAGTCATCCGCTCTGCTCAGCAGGGCTCTGATCCTTCGGTTTAAGAAGACGCTTCAACTCCATTTTGGAAGATTATTTCCCTTTATTTCTAGAGTGCTAGGCACTGAGGACGCCAAGCCGTTACCACTTATTTCAAACAATGTCTAAAGATTTGGCAACTGAGACTAAATAAACCCATTCAGAGTAAAGAGAACTGTTTAGGATTTGTTAAGTTCATGATTCCATGCTTGCCAGATTTAAGTGACAGCAGGAATAAGACAGCTGATAAGTGCGGGGCACATGTTAAATACTGTAACAGGGAATCATACTTAGTTCTGTCAGCAGTTCAGTGAGAAGTAGGCATTGTAGCAGCACAGCGAAGGGCAGGGCCCCACAGCCACTGCAGGGCTGGGCTGCCATCCCACCCAAGACTGGAAATCCGAGCCCCACGTTCTCAGTCACAGTGCCATCCCCTGGGATGTCCCACCCAGGCTAAGACTCGCAGGGTGTTTTTGTTTTTCACATTTTAACATCTCTAAAATCACTAGTTTCTAATTGACATTTTCTTTCCTATTTGGATGTAAAATGCTGACACATCTTACAATCAATGGCATCTTTAATTTCACCTAAAACGGGTTTTGGGGTGCAGCTGAATGGATGGGTGCACTTAGAAGCCATTTTGAATGCATTGCTGTCATGAAGCATAGTAGCTTTGGGGGGCCCAGTTCACTCATTTATGATCTAGGCAGTGCTGCTTCCTCAAACGCAGGGCCGCCACCCCCTTCCCAAGGTCCCAAGGTTCTCTGAGGACATTTGAAATTTTGTGTTTTCATGTTGATGATAAAGTAACAGTGTTTTCTGGGTGATAACTGCCACAAATTCAGCCCCCCCCCATTTTGTTGTGGGTACAGTTTCTCTGTCAGCAAGGATCTTGCAGACTTTTTCAAGATGAGTCATAGGCTCTGAGGAGTATGAGGTCATCTTTGTGATCTTGAAGGTCCTCCTTGGAAAAGATCGAGAAGGTTGAATGTGTCCACGAAACAGCTGTGTTAACAGGTGGCCCAGGAATCATCCTTAAAACAAAGCCAGTATGTCCAGCCAAGATGATTTCCTTTCTTATCTCTTTCCTTCATTTTTAATTTTGCAGAATTAGCCTCATTTAAGTTGAAGTTTTCCATGTGCATTCAGAAGTGAATTCCTCAGGCAAGTCGAAATTTTCTTGAGGACAGGAATTAGGTATAAAAACAACTTAGATCTCTTGATTTAAAACCAGTGACACATCTGCCGTATCTTCTCTCTCAGGCTTCTCCCCTTTGCTAGGAATAAGGTGCTGAAACTATGTTACTGCCTCCAACCCAAGGGAATGCAAAGAACTATTCATTTCTGAACTGTCTTTCCTTTTAATGTTCATGGACGCCAGTGGCCAGTACAGAACCTTCCTGAAACTGCTTGTTGCTAGAAAGTGGTTCATCTGCCCACACCTGCCAGGGAGCTCTTGCTTTGATAGTAGGCTTCCTCTGAGTTCAGAAATAGATTTGATCTCCTTCCATCAACTTCATTAAGTTCACCACAGCTCTCATTTTCTTTGACAAATGTCTAAAAAATAGGAAAACACAGTTAACCACCATTGTCTACTATGAAAGATGAATTGTTTGGACCTTTTTTTCTGCATCACCCCCCCCCATATAACCCCTTAGCTATCCCTGTAACCTATAGAAGGGATTAGCAGAAAGAAAATGCAACTATCAGATGATCATAAATATGTATCTGCAAAGGCATGGAGACCACGTGATGGCTCAAATCAGTCTTTGCTCTTCCTGTCAAACTGCTCACTGTCTACGCAGAGGGCACCGGAGGCCCTTCTCTCGCTGGACTTCCTCCTTGTCTCTTCCCTTTGGATTTTTTGCCACCTTCCCCCGGTCACCCTTTGCCCTAAGTCAGTGGTTCTCAAAGTGTCGTCCCTAAACCAGCAGCAGTGGCAACTGTCAACGAGAAAAGGAAATTGTACGGCTCCACCCCTGACCTACTAAACAGAACCCCGGGGGTGGGGCCCAGCGCTCTGTGTTAGCATAAGCCCTACGGGTGATTCTGCCTTGTGGAAGAACTACTGCTTTAAAGTCTACCACTGGGCATCTGAGGGAGCAGGGAAGGAGCCTGTGTGTCCTCAGGGTATAAAAATTACAGCTCTTCCCAGCCTGAGGCTAAAGCATCAAACTTGGAACCCTGTCAGCATCTAGCTGCCTCGGCTGCAGCCCTGTACCGCATGCCGGGGGCACTCCTGTGGCAGCGTTTCACCCCTGATGCTCTGCAGTGTGGCTGCCTGAGGTGGGGGGCCCCGCCTGCTCCTCTGTCAGTGGATTCCTTCTTGCCAGAATGATATTCTGGGATACAGGTCCTTTTCTTCGAGAAGTGGAAGTTGGGGTAAGGATTTCTTGCATGATATAGCTCCTCATCTCAGACTCCTGCTGACTACGGGGTGGCTCTGAAACCCACCCCATCCCACCCTACACTGGGCTAGGATTCCCTTACCTGAAATAGATCAGACATGCCCCCCAGAAGTGTGGACTTCTGGTCTCTTTTCATTGGGCCTTTGGCTGTGGTTCCCCATCCCAACCAGGGATGCGCTTAACAACTTCACTGTGCTCCTAGGGGCTGGGAAGTCTCGTGGAGTTTGTAGAGGTGGAGCATTTGCAGCTACAAACGTTGGCATGAGATGACTGTGGTTAGGACAGTGGCCTTATCTATCCCTGGCTGCCAAGAAGGCAGTGACAGGAAGGAACTTTCTGGTGGCCAACCTAAGGCTTTATCTTTGGGCCACTCTAACCTCCACCAAGATTTCCAAGAAATAATCATCTAATTTGCTGATGATGTGAAACCAAGATGAAATAAGATTCAAAAAGACCTCTCATGCCTGGGAAGGTGGGCCAGACCTAACTAGGTGAAGTTTAACCGTAGTCAAGGTAGAGTGTAATTAATACCTCTTGAACAGGGTCAGGTGGGAAACTAGCACAGTCGGGGAACAAAGCTTATCAGTGGTTTCAGCTTATCCATGGTTAAAAAACATTTAAAAATGTATTTAAGCAGACAGTGAATTCAACCTGGTCAGTAGTGTGATGTAAACACCAGGACCTAATGTAACCATAGGCTGTAGCCTTTGAAGAATAAGGTGGATGACAGCTAGGGATTGGGGTTGCCTTACTTGGCGCTGAGCACTGGTTCTAGTTCCTAGGGCTTTACGTGAATAACCTAACTCATCCTCACACCAACCCTTTTGGGGGAAGTGTTACTATTAATGTCATTTTGCACATGAAATCCCTTTCTAAGTGACACAATCCAACCAGGGCATGAAAGAACAGGACCCTTCCACAGAGGAATCCAAGTGGTGGAGGAGTTTGGGACCACGTTTGAAGGGATGAGGAAAATTTAATGAACCGGAGTTTTTTCAGCCGTGTGAAAGGGCAACTTGTGTGGCTATAAAAGGTCTTTAGGTGTTTGTCAGATGTTGGGGAGAGCAGTAAGGCTTGCTCTCCGTGAGTCTGGGACTGAGGTGACAGCCACTGGAGGACAGGGTGGTGGTTAACAGCGGGGACTCAGACCGCCTGAGGTGGACCTGGCTCTGCCACTTTTAGTTATATTTGACCTTGGGCTGGTCTCATGTTCTCCATGCCTCCATTTTGCAATCTGTAACTGGAGGTGGGGGTTAGATGTGTAGATGAGTGGGAAGCTCTCAGCACAGGACAGGCCACAGGAGCTGCTCATTCATAGTGAGCTGCTGGCTTTGTCATGGTAATCGGCATGAGCTCAGTGATAGCTGACCAGAGATGCAGTGGCTGCCCCAGAAGACGGTGCGTTCTCTCTCTCTCTTTTTTTTTTTTAAACATTTTTTATTGATTTACAAACATTTTACAATGTTGCGTCAAATTCCAGTGTTCAGCACAATTTTTCAGTCATTCATGGACATATACACACTCATTGTCACATTTTTTTCTCTGTGAGTTATCATAACATTTTGTGTATATTTCCCTGTGCTATAAGCGTTCTCTCTTAAGGAAGGTATTTGTGCATCGCTGTGTAACCTAGCAAGAATATTGGACTAAGTAATTTGATTTTTCATGGTCTGCATTAAGCACTAGGTTTCTATGACTTTAGGAGGATCTAAAAAATACTGTGACTGTTTTCATTTTTCCTTCTTTTTTGTAACAGTTTACTCTCACACTTTGTGGAAGGAAGGGGGCAAATGTTTGCTGTTATACGATGTTCTGTCAGATAGCCTGAGTGTGGAAACAATAGACCCCGAAATTCACTAGCCTAGAGAAGCAGTGGCTTTGTCTCCTCTTGGTGTCGGAGACCTGGGATGAAGGAGGCTCTGTCATCTTGAAGTCTTGGTTCCAAGGTTCCTGGGGGCATCTCCCCCGCAGGAGCATGGAGGGACCACTCAAGGAAGGTTAGAAGGGGCGCGCATCACATCTGCATGCTTTCCATTGGCCAGAATTCAGGTCCATGGCCGACCTGAGGAGCAGGTCTGCTGGGAAATGTAGCAGCGTATAAGTTATGTCTTCAGGCGCAAGGGAATTTATTTTGAGCAACATCTGGCAGTTCTAGCCACCATTGGGCATTGAGAAGGGAACTCATGCTAGGTTCCATAAGTGATGGTGTCTGTATTCATTGTTGTTACATTTTTTTCCCCATGGAGCTTATGACATACAACTTCGGTGCCGTTATCTTCAGAGCCCAAACACCAGTGACCTCTTCTGTTACTTTAATTTTATCACTGTCAGATTTAGAAGAGATGCCGTAAGTTCAGCTTAAATTATCAGACAGTGAAGAAATAGCTGTCTCTCTGTGATCCCCTTTCATCTTGGAGAAGAACATATTTGAATAATGGAGAAGCCTGCAAGTGAACAGCATAAAATATTTGTCTTTAGAAAGTTCATCACAGAATGCAATCTTCATTTTGTGCTAAAAAAGGAAGATGATATCACCCAGGTAGGATATGATGGTACAGAGGTGTTAGTACCTTCTGTTTTTTTGAGATTATTTTTACATTGTCACAGTTATGCTGTCGAGGTTTTTAAGTGACATACCAGTTCAGTTGAATAGCTGAGCCTCTATTCTGCTCTCAGACTGCAGCTTTTTGGTGTGGGTCTTATTTGAGCACATTTCCTTTCCTTGATGTCATCCTTAATAGAGTCGAAATAATGACTGTGGATGGATCAGTAATAAATATGTCTCAATCCATCTTCGGTTTATTTATGCTTAACTTGTACAATTCCTTGTGCATGTAGTATACAGTCAGAGCCCCGAAGTGAAGATACGGTCAAAGTGAAGGGAAGTGCCACGGGAGGAGCAACAAATATTTGGGTGCCTGCATGCGCCAGGCACGAGCTGGGGAAACGAGGTGAATGGGGCAGGCAGGGTCCTCGGGGTGCTTGTGGTTGCAGGCGGAGGGCAGGCGGTCAAGCCTCCGTTTACAGTGCGGTGTGAAGGGCAAGAGCAGGTGTTCCCGGAGCTGCCCCCCGCTTTAAGGAGTGGAGGCTGCCTTGGTTGAACGGGGGGCGCTCCAGCATCCATGGGGTTGTGCTGTTTGACTTCGAGGATGACAGTGACATGACGGTCCACGGTGTCCACAAGATTGCGTCACAGGTCAAAATCCATTACCACAGAGCGCTGCAGGCTGACCCCCTTGCTGGATTGTTCCACGGGGTCCCCGTTGCGGTTGTGAATAGCACTTGACAGCTTGGTTGGCAGTCAGGGGCATTTTGTGGTTTGAATGTTTTGGGTGGGACCAGACTTGTTTTTTGTGAACTGTGAGCCTCGAACTGTCGTCTGGAGGAAATGGTATCTGAAGGTTTTTCGTGTTTTATGGGAGGTTTCCCTTGCAGTCCCTCTTGGGGTGTAGTATATGGTTGTCAGATGGTTAGTTGGCTCCGGGGAGTGAACTGGACAAGGTGGGCAGTTAATCTTCAGCCTTGCCCTGGCTTGTGTGAGCAGGTGAACAAACTCCCCAGGGCAAGAGGTGGTTTAGCCGTTCGTGCCAAGAAGGAAGGAAGGGAGGTGTCAGCTCCTGGAAATGAGTCGGTGTGCTGGCGATATTGCATGGTGAAGGGGGATGAGCCTGTGATGCGGGGGATTGGCAGGAGCGAGACTTCACCCCAACAGATAACATCTCTGCTCTCCCATCATGGAAGGGGCCGGTTCCCACTCTTCCGGACCCCATGCAGGTCAGAGATACTGAGTGTGGGGCACATGGACAGAGTATGGCAGGTGGTAATTCTTTAATTCACCAAATCTGTATTGCGCCCCAGCCTCACTGTCCTGGGCATAAGCCAAACCCCCTGCCCTCACGGAGCTTACAGACCAGTCGGCCACACAGGTAAAAAGCAAGGCGAGTGAGGGAAATGCTGAAGACCACAGATGATGATGATGGCTACGGAGAAAAACAGGGCAAGGGAGGGGCTCAGTGGTCCCAGGCGGGCTTGCAGTTTCAGATGGAACCAAATAAGGCATCGCTGGGGATGCGGCCTTTGAGTAGAGGTTTGAAGGAGGTGTAAGGCACCAGCCAGAAAGACACCTAGGGGAACGCGTGTGGCAGACAAAACATCAAAGGCCTTGGCCAGGAACGTGCCGTTTAGAGTTGAGGACTGGAGAGAAATGGATGGAGCAAGGGGACGGGTAGGAGAGGGGCCAGGGGGGTCGGGGCCCTCCCAGTAGCAGCTGGTGCTGCTGTCACGATGGCCATGGCCACGGGGCCTTTGCACAGGGGCCCCTCTCATTGAACTCTTCAAATATCTGAGCCATCTCCCTGGCTCTAGCTTTAAAGCCTCCGTTCCATCATGCACATGAAGCCCTAAGCGATTCTGTAAATTCATAAACAGCTGGAGCTACACAAGCCCCTTAAAGACCATCTTCCAGAGCGGTCTACACGGCTTTTAAAAAGAAAAAGCAGTGGAACCATTGCTTGCCTGTTTTCTGGTAGACTCTTACACAGGTTCCCAATACATGGAAACAGGTGAATGTGGGGGCTGTTCCGACGGACATCTGGAACCAGGCTGAGTGCTCACACCAGCTCCCCTTCCCAGGGTGGTGCCAGGGGCTGCTCTGTGGGGCCCGAAAGCCACCAGAACTAGGCCTGAAGGTTGATGACTTGGACCAAAGATGCAAAACTTGCTTGCACACATGGCTCACCTGGGGGATTCCCCCCCCCCTTTTTATTTGCTTTTCTTTCACCAGTTTATTATGAAAATTTCAAAACATACAGAAGAGTTGAGAGACTCACGGTGCACTCTTATATACTTGCTACTTAAACTCTGCAGTTACTGTCATAACATTTTCCTTGCATATCTGTACATCTGTATGTCTCTGTTGATTCAATGCGGACATCTGTGTAGCCACTTGGGGGATTTTGTTTTTTAATTAAATATTTTCAGGCCTCTATTCTCAGGCTTACTAAATCAGGATCATTGACGGTGGGGCCGGAGTCATTTCAAAAGGACTCCCGTTGATTCTGGTGTAACCACGGTGGAAACCACTGGTCTAGTCTAAATCTTTGTCTCTGATAAGGAAAATGAGGCCCAGAGAAACTGCCTTTCTCAAGTTCCCATGGGGAGCTGGTGGCAGGGATAGAGTTAGAACCCAGGTTCTATGGGGTCCTGCCTCCTCCCTTCCAAGATTTTGCTGTCCCTGCTCAGCAACTTCAGCCCTTTCCAAAATCAAATAATATTCTCACCGTACTGTAGCAGTTTGCTGAGCCACTGTGATCTGGGGAGTCGTGAGGAATGCTTCGTTTTCTCATTGGTTGGAATTTTCAAGCATTCTTGAGATGCAAGAGCGTAAGTGTGGAGCCCTGAAGTGCAGGATGAAGGTCTCCAGAGTGCAGGTGTCTGATGCCACCCTGGGTTTCCTCAGTGAGATGGTAGGAGAAAGAGGCTGGACTGGGAGCCCAAAGACACGGCGAGAAATCCAGCCCTGTCCCCCACTGAAACAGCCGAAAATTCACGTCCCTCTCTCAGCCTCACTTACCTGCTTTGAAACAAGCAGAGTTAAAAAGACCTTGTTAGCTGATCACAAAGATGTCTTCCAGCTCTGAAATTGAGTGGCCATGAAATGAACATCCAGCCAGATGACCTGGCCCGTCCACTCCCTGCACTCCTGAGGCCCTGATCTATGTTCTTCCCCTGTCTTCCTGGCCTAGATGCCAGAAGACAGATGAGACGCCTCAAAGCAGCTTTCGCGTTGCCACCTCTGCCAGCCCTGACGGGGCCCCCAGAACCACCCTGCAGGGCTTTCCCAGGGTCCTGGGCTCCTGGTGGCTTCCAGACTGCCCTGTGCTGACCTCCACTTCCTTCAGGCCCCGGGGGCCCTGATTTGCTGGTTCCAGCACTGTGTCTGCCACCCAGATATTGACTGAGCATTTTCCAAAGCTTAGCTTGTCTGACTCTAAACTAGCAGCTCACAGGTTGGCGGGAGCATGCAGGTCTGGGTGGTGGGCACAGCCCTTCCCTTAGTATTGCCTCGTGCCCTCCACAGGAGCGGCAGGCTCTCCTCTGCCCTTTGGTTGTAATCACTGCCCTCCCGGGGCGCCACCCACTCCTGCTTGACCCCTACCACCACCATTACCGTTGTAACTAACATTACTACCGTTCTCGCCACAGTTAGTTACCACCGCTAGGAGTCCTGCTGTGACCATTACCACCAGTGTTACTACTAGTACAATGTGACCACCAGGAGCGCCGCCACCGTTAACACTGCCACTGCTAAGACTAGTCCTACCACCCCCTCCCCCCACGACTGCTGGTAGCGCTGCGCCTCCCACCGCCGCCGCTGTCGCTGCCCACCCACCTCTCAGCCCGTGGAGTTTCAGGTCTCCACCCTCTACGCTCCGCACGCGTCCAGGTTCCCTTTGACTGCTCCCTCTGGTCCCCACCCGCCACCAAAGGAAGCAGTTTTCTTGAATCCTGCCTTAGGGAGTTCACTGCCTCGCTTCCCCTTCCTCCTGAGGGAGCGGGAGGTTTTCTCTTGGTCACAACTCCGTATGGTTTGGATTCAGGCTCTGATTCAGGCCAGCTCTGCGCCTCCGACAGGTGGCGCTGCTGTTGGACTCAGCAGTTGTGTGAATTGTGTGAGTTTATGTGGGTTATGGAAAAAAAAGATAATGTGAAATTTAAAGTTAGGTATAAATCTAAAATAAGATTTTCAGGGCGTGGCTAAGGCAGACCCATACCTAAAGGGCACGTGTGGGACTCTGGGCGGAGGAAGGTTCAGGACACAGAGTGGCATGGCGTTCAGCGTGTGCTCTGGGAACTCCCGCGGGCCTCAGTTGGGATTGTTACAGCTGCGCAGCTTACCCCCTGACTTTGGGCAAAGTACAGGATCCCTCTCAGATGAAGTTTGCTCGTCTATATGATTAAAATAATAACAGCCTCCGTTGTGGAACCATTAAGATTGCTTGAGCAAGTGGCTGTAAGGTATTCATCTCCTGTGCCTGGTATTAAAATAGAAAAGCCGGAAACGCTAGATGTTGGTGAAGATGGCAGTGTTCAGAGCCAGGCAGCCTGGGTTTGAATTCAAGCTCTGTCACTTACTGTGTGACCTTGAGCAAATTCCTTAACCATCCTGTGTGTGAGTTACCTCATCTGTAAAATAGGGGTCATAACAATCTCTCAGAGAGTCCTGTGAAGATTAAATGAATGAATTCAATAAAAAAATATTTGCATGTCCACTGTTTTCCAGGCACTATTCCAGGAACTAGGGACTTAGTTACTGATGGAGCCTCTTGGAGCTTGCAATTTAGTTGTGGGTGGAGGTGGGGGAGACTGGTAATCAATAAAGTAACAAAATGTTGGAAGTGTTTAGACAAGTGCCTGTCTGCCAAATGGAAAGCATTTAATGAATGTTAGTTATTAATATTGATTTTCAATATATTATTATTGCTATTACTACTGATTCTACAAATAGAGTTTGCCACTTTAATATAGCTTCATTTATATTTTTTAAAAAGATGCAAGGTAAGATACATTTCACATTGCAGTATAGATGACTTGAATGTGAAAGGGCTGTGTTAACTTTTGGGCTGCTGTACAAGTGTGTGTTATGGACTTTTTGGATAGCATCCCTGAGCTGTTTTAGGATCCCAGTGTGGAGTACAACTTAGCCAGCGCTGCCACCAGGTATCAGCTCTGGACTCCAGAATTCTGTTCTTACCAGATTAGATCTGGACAGCAGTTCAAGTCAGCGTCCTCTCTGAGACACTGTGCAGTGTGGGCTGGGGGTCTGTATAGTTTACAGTTATACTTTAGGTACTTTGGGGGCACACTAGGCAGCCTCTAATACTCTTTCCAGCTCTCAAGTTTGGGGATTTTTTTTTTTTACCCTAGTGTTTTGGGCAAGCAGTGGTTGTCTCTAAGTAACACAGAAAAAGTCCTTTTTCAGCAAAGCCCTTGAAAAAGCCTCCAAGCTCTCAGGCATTTCACAAACACACACTTTTTCTGCTTGCTAGACTTAGCTATAAAGTCAAGGTCATGCTTCCCAGGGAGCTCAGCATCACAGAAGCCCTCACGTGCCCTCAGCCGCCCCGCTAGACCCCGAGCCTGCCAGACCCTCTGCCCCTGGCTGTGCATGGTGCCCAGCGCTTGGCCCCTTGCTTTTCTCTTCCAGGCAATAAAGAGGCTTTTGAGGTTGCAGAGGAGGAACTCATTCCCTACCGTGGGCCACTGGGCCTGCTGCAAAAACTGGATTCATGCAATTAATTTTCACACTGATTCAGCTCTCTGCCTGCTCACTGCCCCTCCCACTCCCTCATTTTGGATCTCTTCTGTGTCACAGTTTGTGTATTGTTTTTTTCCCTCCCCTCTGTCTTGTTCTTTGTGAACTGGAGCTGGCAGGTCATAGCCATAATTGCCACCAGTATTTCAAGGGCATACGTTCCCTCTTCCAAACGGGCTGCTCTGGTTCTCAGTGTTGATAGGTCATCTGAAAAATGGCTAGACTGTATTAGGCTTTTTTTCAAACCCTTCATGTAGATAAAGTCTTATAACAAAGGCCCAGTATATGAAACAGATAAGAACATTTGTGGTAGAACACGCTATATGGCAATTAATGGCACAGATTCTGGAGACAGCCTAGCTGGGTTCTGGGCCTGGCTCTACCATAGTGCTCTATGACCTTGAAAGAAGTTCTCAGCCTCTCTGTGCCTTTGTTCCCTTAACAGTGAAATGAGGATAATAAAAGAAGATTGGTAGAAGGATATTAAGTGTAAAATGCTAAGTATAGTTCCTAGCACCTAGATGAGTGTTTGTTTTTATCAGTATAATAATAATGATAGTTACCGTTCCCATCATCATCATCGCCCGTAAACAGTCCCTCAGGTTTTCCGTGGGGTTGTTAAAAGCCGTCGTACAGTACTGTGCTTTCAACACTGTACTTTTCACGTGGTGCTTTTGCCTATAGAAGGCATCGAATAAATGTCAAATAAAATGGACCCAACAAACCAGTCTTCATGCTGTGTTCCAGAAGGGATGTTTAATCATTTAGCTTACGAGCAACCTCCCAGGCAGGCTGACTTTGTTCAGGCCGCAAGACTGGCTGTGTTGGTGACTGGGCAGTGACGCCCTCTCGCGGCTCTGTTTGAAGACTGAGTGCCGTCTCGTGGGATGCTGCACCTGGCTTCCTGTACGTGTCACGGCCAGTGTGACCTGTTGCTTGGAAGGCTGCAGTGTCTTCCACATAGGAACACCCACATGGTGTGGGTTACCCGTAGAGCCTTTGCGGGTGACGGTGCCACACCAGGAAGAGCTAAATGCTGCTCTTTTGCAGGGCCACTATGCTTTCTGCAGCAGATACGTAATTACACCACGACAAAGCATTGATTACTACTCAACTACATTTCCAGCAGGCAGGCTTCTGGTTGACCTAACATTTCTGTAAGAACTCTCGGGCTTACCACCCTGGGGAGGCCTGGCGGCAGCACAGTTGTACACACGTGTGTAGTATGGGTGGGTGAAGATGCACGATGCATTCTGCAGATAAGTATGTCCAGGGTTAGGCCTCCAAGAAATCAGACAACGGGCTTAAAAAGCTGGACAAACGCCAGCTGTCTTCTCTTTCATCACTTGGCATCTCACAGGAGTCCACACCTTGCCGCATTTATCTTCAGGGATATACTGACTTCCTCCACCAGTGTTCTCGGACCCATGTCCCCCCAAAACAGACTCTACCCATCCTCTCCGCGCTCCCTGTCCTCATCAGCCCCTTCCTGCTGGCTGCTTCCCCTCTGCCTGCAAATGTGCTCACAGCTCCCTCATCTTCCACAGAGTCTTCAGAGGAAGCAAGGCCCCGCCCACCTCTTGATTTCAGACTTTTGGCCCCCAGAGCTGTAAGAGAGTAGATTTCTGTTGTTTTAGGCCACCAAGTAGGAGGTAATCTCCGCCATCCTAGAAACACACACCACCCTCTCTTCCCCGTTCTGCCGGCTGGAGGTTGACAGACCAGGGTGGCCTGAGAAGCGTGTGCCGAAGCAGGCTGGACACCGGCAGCCTGGTTCCCCAGGTCGCCCCTGCCCGTCCTGCGCCCCGCACCCTGCACCGTAGGCTGGATTTCATAGGTCACATTAACACACGGTGTGCTAAGCCGCTGAGACGTGGAGGGTTTATCTGTTACAGCAGCTAGTGTCCCTTGACGGAAACCCCCACTTACAGAAGATATGACCTTTCCTTCCTGGAAACAATCCCTCTGATGCTTCTGGGATTTCACCACCTCACTTCCTCTCTTCTTTCATTGCTGATGGGTCCTCTCCACACCTGCCCCTGAATGTAGCCCACCCGCAGGGTTTCCCCTCCTGCCAGCTTCTCCGCATCCCACTCCTGAGTTCTCTCATGCCCCTTCGCCTCCCACTTACCCCCGACGCTGCCGAAGTACGTCCGCCCAAACCAGCCTCTCTCCCCTACCTTGGCCCATGGCCACCTGCCTCTGGTCGTCTCAGTGTGCCCCCTTCTCTGCAGTGTTGGGCGTCTAGGGAGGCGGCGGCAGGTTCGGCCTTCTTACTCTCCTCAGATTTTGTCATTCCTCTTCCCTCCACGTCCCTAAACCTAACTGATTTCCCAAGCCTCGGGCTTGGCACGTAGGGTCATGGCTGTCCGGGTCTCTGTCGGGTCAGGTAACCACGAACTTGCTGCCTCTCAGTGTTTTGAAAGGTTCTGTTGAGAGAAACAGTGCAGAGGGAGGATTTCCAGTCCTCACGTCCCTCTGGAAATTCCAAGTCTGTTCCTGGGTGCAGGCTGACCCCGACACGTGGGCCTGCCCAAATGGTCCTCTGCACTGCTTTCTGCTGCCGCGAGCTTGGACAGGGTCCCAGGAGGCAGCTCTGGGAAACGTGCTGCTGTATTTACTGCAGGGACCCTCTTTCCTAAGTACCTCAGAGGACTTCTCTCTGATGTGCACTTTAGGGAAAGGCCTGGGGTGAAGCAGGAGGGGAGGGACTGTATTTCTGGACCCTGAGGTGAGTAGACCTATTGTGATGGTTTAATTGCTGCCTGTCAGGAAGTATTTGTGACTGCTTTCCGGACACTTAAGCGCCTTACAGCAGATGTTTTTGGTATTAACTTAATTCCATGTTTCCTCTGATCTTCCTTCATTTTATTTTCCACATTATTTATTTTTTGATTTGTATCTCGTACATACTCCTGTAATCTCCATTTAAGTCCTTTCTGGAACAAGGTAAAGTCTGAATAAATAAGGTTTCCTGCAAACTTAAAAAGTGTCTGAAACTAGAGGAATTATCTTTAACCAAGTGGTACCCTTTTCCTGTGTTCTCAATTTTATGGTGCCACCAAGCAGCCCATTTCTTAAACTAGAAACCACTCTTTCTCTTTTTCCTTCTCCCCACCCTTGGCTGCTACCAGTTCTTGTCAGTAGCCAGCAGCTTCTTTGGTAGACTCGGGACAGGAGGCTCCTTACAGAGATTGCTGCCTCCCCGATGCCCAGTGAGTCAGCAGACCACGAAGACACCAGTGGGCACGCCAGTTCCCTGCTGAAAGCCCGCCAGTAATTTCTCATCTTCAGAATCAAGTCCAGATTTGTTGAGCTTTTGTCAGCCTCTCTGCACTTCCCCCTCCCCCTCCCCCCCCGCCCCTGTCACTTCCTAGCCTCGCACCCCAAGCCCTGGCAGTACCACAGCACACACTCACCTCCCTGAACTGAGCCATCCTCTGCCCCGTCTTTACAGCTGCTGAGCGGCTCCCTGGGATGTCTTGTGGAAGATTCCGCGTGGCATCCTGTCTTCCTTGAGGTCTTCCCTGTGTCCCCGGTGCCTTCCCAGCAGAGACCTGCCCTTGGCGCCCTTCTGTGTGCCGCGTCCCCAGGGTCCCTGTGCTGACGCTTCTTTCCTTTTCAGCCTGCAGCATCATTGCACGTCTCTCCCTCTTCCCTAATAGGCCAGAGCTCACCTGTGGCAGGAATCAGATGTCATCTTTGTGTCCCCTCCAAAGTCTGCCAGGAGCAGGCTCAACTCTGCTTAGTCTCTTGAAAAAAATGGCTTATAAATAGTATTGTTGTTTGAAAAGACCGTGACAATGCTGATACCATCGTGGGCTTTATCATAGTCTTTAAAGGGGCCTAGCAAGTCGGTGCACTTAGACTGGAGGTGACACGTGGTGGTGGGGACCTGCAATACGAAGGAGACGGCCAACTGGGGGGCAGCACCCCAGTCCCAGGCACATGGAAGCACCTAATGAATGTGGCCTCCCCACACTGTCCCCAGTTCCCAGTCCTGTCTGACCCAGTCCTGTGCTTCTCACTCCGGATGACACCGGAGATAACATCCCTTCTGTTTGCTCCATTGCCCCACCTTCGGGCAGGACCGGCCCTTCCCTTGCTGAAGCTTCAGCGACAGACTCCTGTTTCCCTCAGGAAGCTCCTGTACCGTCCACTCTCCACACACAAGTGCCACCTTTGTAAAAGATAAACTCTCTGCTCTAAGTCCTTCGGAGCTTGCTGATCTCCATTGGACTCCTTCAGCGGCCTGCCGGGTCCTCCAGTGGTCCAGGCCCGCCTCTCCAGCCCCCCAGGCCCCTCTGGCCTTCTTCACCGAGCTTCCTCCAGTCCCTACACGTGCTAGGCGTCCCCGCCGGTCTCTGCACATGCACTTGCTTCTGCCCACACTGCTCACCCCCAGCCCCCGGCTTTGCACGTGGCTCCTCCTGCCAGTCCTTCAGGCCTTGTTGTCCCCTCCCGGCCCCCCTGTCTGAGGCCCCCACCTTCCTACTCAGATCACTGCTCCTCCCAGGGCCGTGAGGGCCGTGCAGCCACGATTATTCTCTTGGGTCCCCTGCCAGATCCCTGGGTCCGGCACAGGGTAGGCACTCGGGGAATATATGCCCAAAGACAGACAGCAAGGGAGAGGAAGGAAGGTCCTGGAAGCTCCAATTTGATCAGCCAAAGTGTGGTGTTACCGGGGCTCCCATGACACTCAAAATCACGTAGGTTTGATCTTGGCCAATTTTTAACAGTTGAAAACGTCCAGCTTCTTTGGAGGCCGAGCCATGCATATGCACAGAACGTTGGTGTTCAGTGGAGCTCTGGCCTGATGGTTCAGACGGATTGGCTTCAGATCGGGAGTCTGGCTCTGTCTGGCATTGGCAGCCACGATCTCTTCTCACGAATTCAGGGCATACCTACATTTCCAGTGCACATTCCCCCCTCTCGGTAATGTAGGACACAAGCCGGGGGACTTGGCTGTCCCCAGACTGCACCTCCCTACACGCTGGCTCCAGAGTGAGCCATCTCTCCGGGCGCACACTCTCTCTCCTTCTGGGTCACTCCCATTTGTTCTCATTTCACTATTTTTGTCCCTGGTAATTGTCTGGAGGGGAATTCACTGGAGTTCGACATTTTTTGTACAACTGGATTTTTCAGAGGAGCGAAGTAAAGAGGTGGTCGCCACTGCCATGGAGTGAGAAACCCAGTGCAGGTGAAAAAGTTGGCAGCTGCTTTAAGGCAGGGATCTGGGACAGGGAGGACCCCTCAGCCTTGTTAGGGGGCAGCAGAAGGCACCAGCAGGGTCTCTAAATGTCCCCAAACCACCAGGAGTTTAGGGGGGAAGTGACGGTTCTCCACGGGCAGGCGGGAGGACGCACAGCAGGTTGAAGGAAGAACCTGCTGTGAACGTTGAGACCTGGGTTTCCGTTGGGGCAAACCACTCGCCTCCCTAGATCTTGGGTTCCTCATCCCTAGAATGAAATGACTGAACTGATAGGATCTCTAAACTCAAACAATTTCTGTGAAGAAGCCTCGTGTATTGCCTCTCCGCACTGTGCCCCTCTGATAAGCGTTGAATGATCTGCGGTAAGTTTTGGAGTCACAGGAGTGATGTCAGCTCCTCGTGTGTGACAAGTGTTCTCTCCGGTTCCCCCTGAGCGAGGAGGTTCGGAAGAACTGGGCTGGGGGCTGGGAGCGGTGGTGGTAGTTCATCTGCTTTGTCACATCGTGAACACTTAGACTTGCAGCCGAAAGGTGATATTCTGCACGAGACGCAGGTGACCGAAGTCAGGTCCCTCTTGGGAGCATTTACGCTGGCTTCCGTGCTCAGCCCTTGGCTCAAGCCCACACGTGTACTCCCATAGCACACCACGCACGAAAACATAGGTTTTTTGGTCTAGCAGAGTCAGACTGGCCTGTGGTTGGAACATCACCTTCCACCCAAGACTCAGTGCTTATCTCTCACAACTACTCTAGGTCATTTGGCCATTTTACCACCTATTACAGGAAAAGTCGGGTTTCTTTTAAGTCATCCTGGGGCATGGCCTCTCCACCACAACTTTTCATGGAGAAGCAAATCCACTTAGCTTCCAGGTAGTTCCTGAGTGTGTGAAAATTCTCTTGGGTCTAATGCCCCCTTTTTCCCTCCACAGTTTAAAGATATAAATAAAATGTAGCCAGTGTGAGGAGAGAGATAAGAAGTTTGAAGCTTTGGCAAAGCTTAGGTCCCACTGCTGAGGCAGAACAGACACGGATTCGGTCAAGAAGCTGGGTTTTGGGGGTTAACTGTCCCAATAAATTCTCCCACATTCGTTCTCTGAGGATCATGCATTATAGATCATCTTTAAATTCTTTAGACCTCAAAAACTGGCAAGAACAATTTTAACTACAAGTAAACATATAGGCCGTATAAATACAGAGACCCCTCCCCACAAAGGGACCTCCCTTTGATGAGAACGCTGTAGGCTCTGATGAATCATGCTCAGAGAGTTTTCATCTGTGAGGTTTATGTGAATTCTGACGCCAGTAGACCTCAAGGCAAAAATAGATGCCCTTCAAAGACTTTGTAGCTTCCAAGAATTATTCACGTGGAAACCAAATGAAGATGTTGTTGCTGGTGAGATGGAGAGAGATCTCACAGCGACCACGAACACTGCTGAGCAATCCCAGCCAAACACAAGAACGTGTGAACTTTTTCATCTGTGATTGATGGGATGCGGTTGTGACTAGGATGCTTTACTTGAGGATTCTGGGGCAGTTCTAAGCACTTAGCTTCAAGCACTACAGTTTCGCCTTTTGAACAGCAAACTCATGTTTCAAATTACAACAAACATCTCTATTAATCCTCTCTCTAATTGCTTCTGAACCTCGCTCCTACATTGCGCCAGGCTGAGGCTGGAAAGGTTTGCGTGTGGAAAGCCTCCATCTGCCTTTCCCCTCAGAGGGGGTGGTTGTGAATCAGACCAGGCCAATGGGAGCAGGACGATTGTGCTCCAAGAGCCTCTTGTGCTGCGCAGCGTGTGACTTGCGGTCTGATGCTAAACATTTGAGATGTAAAATTGAATAGGTCCATGGAAACTGGGATTTGACGGCTTGTTTGTCCTGAGTGTTTTGTGGAGTGACGTTACCGTCAGAAGTGCCTCTCCATCAGCGTTATTTGTTACAAGAACAGCTTACGACTTGAACCTTGCTCCTAGAAGAACGCTGGGGAAGAGTGAGTCTATAGTGACATCTTTCTGCTGGATTTACTAGGCTGTGTTTTTCTTCCTGTGAATTTACCTCTTCATTAATTTGTTTTCTTCATTCCTGTGAGATCTAGAAAGGTGAACTGGTTTATTTTTAGTTTATATTTTGAGGAAGAAGTTAAGCTATAAGTAATGAGTTTATCTAGAGCATAAGATTTTTTACAATTCACCTGAAGATTTTAATTTTTCCAGTGCATTAGCCCATAGTATGAATACTTCCCATCCGTTGTGGGGTGGAAGATGGGAATGGCGCACCTGGACTTTCATGGAAGCTAAGTTTCTACTTTTGGCACGACGGATCCCGGCAGAAACCGGAAGTGGTTTATCTGTTGAAAATCATGCTTCTGAAGTTGTTGGTGATGTTCTTTTTCTGTCCTGTGAGTACTGTCTGCACTCAGATAATTCAGATTCATAACCGGACCTCAGCAGAGTGGGAGGGCGAGCAGGGATTACAGGCCGTGCGGCCGAGGCCCCTCACACAGGCAGCCAGAATGACTCAGTGGCCAAAATGCTTGAAGAACCAGACCGTGCCCATCGCTCCCTTGGGCCACAGGTCTGTCTTCTGGGCCTTGCCTGTGGGATTGCTTTCTCTGGTCACTCACCCTCCCCCATATCTCACCTCAGCTGGGCCAGTGATGGCATTGTGAACTCTGGAAGGAGGAGGTTTTTCTTCTCTGAGTTCTTGGAGATACTCTGGGTGAATCTTGACTGACATCTCAGCCACCTCTTAAGCCATTCCAGCTTAACTGGGTCCAGCTGGTTTGTGGTGAGAAATCCTGGTTTCTGTCTCCCTTGTGTAGCAGTGGTTCCTGGCAGGGGTGGTTCCCTAGGTCTCCAGCCTTTTACTTATACTGTCCCTATCCTTTGTTGTCAATCAAAAGATCGTCAGAGATTCTGTTGGTTTACGACAAAGGCTTGATCTCCAGAATATATAAGCAGCTTATACGACTTAATAAGAAAAAAAACAAACAACCTAATCCAAAAATGGGCAGAAGACCTAAACAAGCAATTTTCCAAGGAAGAAATACAAATGATCATTAGGCACATGAAAAAATGCTCAATATCAGTAATTATCAGAGAAATGCAAACCAAAACTACAATGAGGTATCCCCTCACACCAGTCA
Organism: Vicugna pacos; assembly: GCF_048564905.1. Lineage (NCBI taxonomy): Eukaryota > Metazoa > Chordata > Mammalia > Artiodactyla > Camelidae > Vicugna > Vicugna pacos. The sequence goes on from NC_132998.1 coordinate 2,036,310, forward strand.
GAATGGCCATCATTCAAAAGTCCACAAATGACAAATGCTGGAGAGGCTGTGGAGAAAAGGGAACCCTCCTACACTGCTGGTGGGAATGCAGTTTGGTGCAGCCACTGTGGAAAACAGTATGGAGATGCCTCAAAAGACAGGGAATAGACTTACCATATGACCCAGGAATCCCACTCCTGGGCATATATCCAGAAGGAACCCTACTTCTAAAAAACACCTGCACCCCAATGTTTATAGCAGCACTATTTACAATAGCCAAGACATGGAAACAGCCTAAATGTCCATCAACAGATGACTGGATAAAGAAGATGAGGTATATTTATACAATGGAATACTATTCAGCCATAAAATGACAACATAATGCCATTTGCAGCAACATGGATGTCCCTGGAGAATGTCATTCTAAGTGAAGTAAGCCAGAAAAAGAAAGAAAGATACCATATGAGATCGCTCATATGCGGAATCTAAAAAAAGAAAAAGTGAACATAAATACAAAACAGACTCATAGACATAGAATACAAACCTGTGGTTGCCGGTGGGAAGGGGCGTGGAAAGGGAAAGACTGCGAGTTCGAAATTTGTAGACACTGGCAGGCATATGTAGAATAGATAAACAAGATTATACGGTATAGCACAGGGAGATATATACAAGATCCTGTGGTAGCTCACAGCGAAAAAGAATGCGACAATGAATGTAGGTAAGTTCATGTATAACTGAAAAATTGTGCTCTGCTCTGGAAATTGACAACATTGTAAACTGACTATAACTCAGTAAAAAAAAAAAAAAAAGTATTTGGGGACCAGAAGAAAAAAGATTCTGTTGGTTTCTATAGTCCCAAAAGGTACTCTGCCTCTGGCATTTCTTTTACGTGCACAAGTAAAAAGATGGGGGGGGGGGGACTAGAAAAGGATGTGCTGTCCTCTCTTGGCAGACCACCAGGGACCACTGCTTTTCTTCACTAGCTCTCAGGAGCCTTTTCTTTAATGACCTACTCTAGAATCTTCTTCGAGATTGATATCAGGTCCTCCTCCTTAGTTTACAGACTCCACTGTCTCCTTTGTTGGAAAGGTGGACCTGGTTTGCTGGTCTCTGATCGCTGGGCACGTCTCTCCTTCACTGCCATCCTCCCGACCCCGGACAGAGCTGGGGCAGCTTCATCTTCCAAGACTCTTTGGGCCCCAAGATGTCTTTTGTTGAAGGTGGAAGACTCAATTCCATTTATCACAGCACAGTTCCCTTCTGTAATATTTTCATCTGTCTTGGGCCTTAGATTATTGTTTTTTAAAATTCGTGGTTATTTTCTCCTTCTTCCCACATGACAAGTAAAATGGAAATAGAATAGCACTTCTCCTTCTTCGTCATCTATCAGTTTTACACCTTTGGTCTCCAGCAGCCAGTTAGTCTCTTCCTCAATCACCTCAATTTTTCAAATCTAATTATCGAAGGTCGTTTCTGCTGTCTTCACCATGTTCTGTAAACATAAATCTATTCTGGGCTCTAAGGATGTGAACACTTTTGATTGGGGGGTGTTACTGTCCATCCTTGGCCAACTTCCTATCAGAAATCATGTCATCTTAAATTAACCCCATATTGATTAATTTAAAATGGGAAAAATAAAAGGTCCAAAATACATTTCTTCACTCGTACATGTCAGAAAGATTCCTGGGCTCGAAATAAGACCTACCAGATAAGCCGTTGAGGAGCAATGACATTCTGCAGAGATGAATTAAAACAACTCGATTTCTGGAAGGTGCTGGGGGGCAGTTAGAGGCTATAGAGCCGAGACCTGAAAACTCTAATTCACAAGTCCTCTTTTGGACGCTGCCGGCCAGTCCCCAAAAGCTGAACAGGGAAAGACTCGGACAGAGGAGAAGGCAGAGGAACACATTTTGTAAGTAATACATTTTGACCTTAAATTACAGTGCAGCCCCTGCATGTGCCAGGCTGGAACATGCTGGAGTCTTCTTTTGTTTAAGCTGGAATCAGGACTAGAACAGTCTGCTTGCCTCTTTCCCCCAATCCTGGTGGTGAGGGGACGTCATTCCAGAGAAGCTGCAAATACGAAAATAGAATGTGAACCAGAACAAGAGAGCCCTCAAGCTCCCAGTCAGAACTAGTTGAAGTCAGGGTAGCAGGAGCACACCTTGAGCTCTGCATACCTGGCGAACTATGTAAGAGACGAGCTAGAATGGAGAAGACCTAGGGGTGGGGAGATAGCTTAGTTTTCCTCCAAGCACCCCTGTCCTGGTCTGAGCCCCCTTTATCTCTGAAGCTTTGTGAATGAAGTGCCTCTCAAAAAAGAAAGTGGAATCAGAGATGGAGGAATGGTGGGGCCTTTTCCTAAGACAGAGCAGCCCTGATTTTTCACCTGACAAGGTTCTTGAGGGTAGAGGGTGGGGCTCTCAAGAGTGAAGCCCGCTGTGTTGCTGTGTTCCTAGGCCAAAGCTCAGCCAAGTGCATCCAGCCCTGAACTTGGCCTACGCTTGGTAGAAAAGTGAAGATACGTTAAGAGATGTTCTTCCCCTCGTGAGATTTGGGGATTATTGCACAGTTATCTGGTCTTGGAGAACAACGACACATTTTAGTATATTAAAGGCTCAGGAAAGTCCTGGGACAAAGGAAAGTGTTTCCCAAATTCTTCTGAGCATGAATTTTGGGGGGGACTTCCTGCTATCACTCAGAAGAGTCTTCCAGGGAAAACACTGTAGAGGCCAACTTCAATTCATTGATTTATTCTGTGAAGAGGGTTGAACAGGTAAATGATGGAATGGACCCATTTTTTATATTCTCACTTAATACTTATCGCCACATTTTCTACATACATTCCCTGGAATATTTGCTTCAATCCCATGCTTTTAACGACCGTATACACGTAACTGTTCCCAGCTCTGTTTTTCTAGCACTGATCTCATTCCTGAGCATCGTACCCATATTACTCACGAGCCCTGTTCCCTGGGCGTCAGGCATATGCCCCAATCAAAATGCAGCGTCATCGCCTCCGGACTGGCTTCTCTGCCCAGCTCTCCGTCTGTTAATGGCATCACCACCCTCCATTGTGCAACCTGGGAATTTCAGCAGATTCCCAGACCTTTTCATCTCCTTTACTTGGGAGAATGTATTTTAAAGTTGTATACATTTGATAAGTACACATGTAATGTACAAGGTGTAACGTATTATACCACTGAGACTTTCCTGTTTCCACAGACATAGTCCAGAATCTCACTTTTCTTTTGGACAATTGCAATAGCCTTGGGTAAATTACGGGCTCAGTGGAATTTTTTCAGGGAAAGGGGATTTTGCACGGAACATTTTTTTATATCTGCTTGTCAAAATACAATCTTAAATTACAGATATACTTGGAAAAATCTGCAGGAAATTATGGCACTAATATTAATGAACAGTGTGGGGTTTTAAAGCTAGCGATCACTCCACTACTGCCCTGTCAGTCTCTCTTTTCTGCTGAGTTCTGGGGGTATCTGAACACGTGACTGGAAATGACAATGGGAAGTCAGCGTGCCATTTTATCATTAACGCTTAAGTGAGGTCACTAGCTGGTTTTTTCCTTCATACTGTTCCTTAGGATCCCGATTGTGGACAGCTGTTGTACAAAGTAACAAAAGTTCCAAGTAGTGACTGTTCTAGTTGGACTTGTGGATATGTACCTTTCCTGTAATGATTCAAGCAGCTGTACTTAATTAGCCATGCTTAAAGTCCTTTTACACATAAACTCACTTAGTCTGAAGAAAGAGGTATTGTCCCTTTTTCAGACAGGGGAATTTGAGTGTCAGAGTGGCTAGCTGATTTTCCTAGCATAGCTAGTTCATAGTTTGAGCTAGACCTTGAACTCTGAGCCCTGATTACTTTCCACCACACCTCACCTGGCTCCCCAAACCCACCTGATGGTTAGATTCAGTGGATGAGAGATGGGCTTCCCAAGCCTTTGCTGTGTGAGGAACTGACACGGGGTAACCAGCAGCAGGTGGAGCCAGGAGGCCCTACAGGTGAGGCATCCAACCTGTTATCTAACCGTGGGCTGCAGGTAAGCCACCTGCCCTGCCGGATGAAGTCGGGTAGCTTATTTTGAGCAGGGTCGTGTGGCCCCGAGGATGCTCTGTGTATTTCCACAGTGTAGGTTATAAGACTTTCTAAGCATGTTATACAGTATTCAGTCTCGAGTTAATTGTTTATGGATCAGGCTTTGCCCTCACATCACAGATGTAGTTCCTGATTTATAACATCATAAGGAAGCAACAATAAAGGATGCCTCAAGATTCTTGCCAGGAGAATATATAGACAAAGCTCCCTTATGTCTTTTTGAATTCCAGGGACAGAGACCCATGGGCTTCGATCAGTGTATATTGGGAAGATCAGGAAATTCTTTTCTTGTTTCCAACCATAGAATCTTACTGATTTGATTTAAATAGAATTTCTTCTTGTTTGTTTTCTTCTGAGCATGAAGAACTGGTCACCCTCCATTCTGTCAATAAAACTATTTCAAATTGCGGGAAGGAGAGTGTGATCAAATCACTCCTCATTTTTTCCTTCCAGCTAAAATACCACAATTGCTTTAACCTCCTTCAGAGCGTGTGTTTTCCACCCCTTGCATTGTTTTTCTTTCTTTTCTTGGAGGTACGTTCAGTTGCTCCGTTGCATTGCCCTTTTAAAATAGAGAGACTGGAACTGGACACAACTCTAAAGAGGGTGTGACTAATGCAGAGCATTGGTAAAGAGATTACTCCCTAAGCTCTGCATGTCCTACCTGCCTTGGCACATAAACAGTGAGCTATTGTAGTCATCAGTTATTAAAAAAGGGGAGGGGGGAGAAGAGATCCGCCCTGTTCCAAAATTGACTATAGTAGAGAAAAAAATACATGCCTTTGGTGGCCTCACCCAGTCTGGCTACTTGTTAGGGAGAGAAACATGTGCTCGCCTTGGAGCTTGAGGCGTGTTTGTATACATTTGTGCTGGAGGACCGTGCAGTGGTGTGGGTTATAAGTACTGATCCTGCACTTGAGAAGAACAGAATATATATCCCCTGACCCAGATGGAAGAGGAACCACTAAGTGTTCAGTAGGTGCATTGAGATCAAAGCATACAAGGAAAACTTGGCCGGCCAAGTGCTTTTAAAACTGTGCAACATAAGAAACCATGGTGGGATTTTCAGAAATAAATTTAGTTGAAACTCTGCGGTCCTTCAAGAGAAAGTTTTAAAACCCAACAACTGGGAATGCAAAACGGTGCTGCCACCACTTTTGACAACCGATTGGCAATTCCTCAAAATGTTAAACCTGAAGAGTTACCATGTGAACCAGCAATTCCACACCTAGGTATATAGCCAAGAGAATTGAAAACATATATTCACACAGACACTTACTTGTACATGAATGTTCATAATGGCATTATTCATGATAGCCAAAAGAGCGGAAACAACCCAAATGTGCAACAAATAACGAATGGATAAACAAAATGTGGGGTATCCTTACAGTGAGATATTCACTCAGTCGTAAAAAGGAGCGAAGTACTGATGCATACTGTAACATGATAGACCTTGAAAACATTATTTTAAGTGAAAGAAACCAGGCACCAAAGGCCATATATTATATGATCTCATTTATAGGCAAATCCATAGAGACAGAAAATAGATTGGTGGTTGCCAGGGGTTAGTGGGGAGAATGAGTGTTAGGGGAAGGGAGAGTGACTGTTAATGGGCAAGGGGTTCTTTTGAGCTGATGAAAATGTTTTGGAATTAGTAGTGATGGTTACACAACCTTGTGAATATACTAAACACAACTGAATTGTACCCTTTTAAAAGGGTGAATTTTATGAAATGTAGAATAATTTCACACACACACACAAAGAACAAACCCACCATTAATTTATAGATGGACCCCTTGTCATGTCGTAAGAAATAATAAGCACCTCAAAAAGTTCTTTCATGACTATAAGGCTTTTTACCTTGTGCAGGAAATACGGTGCTGGTGCATTTGGTTTCATGAATGTAGAGCAAGATCTTTGTAGAAAGTGGCTGAATTATGATATTGAGAAATTATTCTGGGTGCTATGAACACAGCCTGGCTGGTGGTGAGGAAAATGGGAACATCTGACTCAGTTATTGCACTGCAAGTGAGCATTTATTTTTGCTGCTACTTAAAGATCTGACTTTTTTTCCTGACGATTTTTTGTGAATGTTTGCTGAGAAATGTGCATATCTGAGGTCCTATTAAATGAATCATCGTATTTGCAAACTTTTTCTCTAGTATCCATTCTGGAAATGGAATGATTAAAAACACACCCAAACTAATTCCAGGCTCTTGGGATTATTATTTCCCTTCAGCTATTTTTTGACACCTCTAATTAGCACCGGCAGCCTGGCTGTCCTCTGACGGTGGTAACCCCGCTTGTTCCGTCAGCTGCCCTGCTTTCTTTTCCATCGACGCATTTCTAATACTTCTGAAGGAGACAGACGCTTCTGCTGCACCCGAAGAGAATTCACAAGGTCTGATGCTTTTTGACAAAATGGGTGCCTCCTCCCGGACTTTGGAATTGATACACACTGTCAAAAAGGGTTTTCCGAATGGTTTCTCTTTGTCACCTTGTACCAGATTTTCTCCTCCATTCTGGAAATGTGCAGTTTAATGTTGCGTTTCGAATCACTTTCAGCCGAAAAAGTGTGTAATGGAATCAGGGCATCCGTGAATACTGTTAACGCTGTCAGAGATGCCTTTTGTTTGCAGCTCTGCGTTCCAAGGGGACTGGTTGACAACAGTGAAATTACAGTGGGGGGCTTGCTTGATAATGGGCTCCTTGTCCTTCATGATTTCAGGGAAGCACTAAGGGTGACTTCTTCCATCCTGGCACATCTGTATTGGTTTGTATTTATTAGAATCTAAATTGTGGTGATCACCACCTCCTGAGAAGGAAAGTAGTAGCTGCAGTGGTTTGTCCGTATTTTTCCGCTCAGGGGATACTCACTTAAATTTAGACCTGGGAGGTGCCCGAGGTGCCATGATCTGGCCCTGCCCCTGCGTTTTATAGGCGAGGACACAAGTCTAGAGCCAGTGAGTGGCCGAAGGTGGGGCTGGCGCCTGCCAATTCTGGTCCCCAAGCCCCGCCCCACCCGGCCTCGCCACCACCGATTGTGCGCATGTGCGAGCATCTCTCCAGGGTCGTGGACCCTCTGAGCTGGGAGAGGGCGGTCCCTGGCCAGCCATGGCCCCATAGTGTTGGTCGGGTGGTGCTCTGTCTTTCCCATTATACTCTCCCGAGTAAACTGGCAGAACTTACAACAACCCAGAAAGGTTCCTCCTGCACATTTGCGCGCCACAGGCTTACAGCCGCTTTACCACACACGTGGTGGTGGTGGTGCGGGGGGGCTTCCCTGCCGCGCGGCGGGCCGACCCCTAAGCTGTTAAGAGACGGGAATGCGGTTCTGTGCCAGCAGGACGCTTTCATACAGGAGCCTCGGAGCACTTTGCCTTGCTGTCAGGCGGTTCCCGCGCTGCAGGGAGAAGCAGCGCAGGTGTATGGCACAGTGAAGCAGCTTGGTTTGGATTTTGCATTCAGGAGTGAGCTTGAGCTTGAGCTTTATCCCTGAGTTTTTCGTCTTGCTTCACCTTTCACGCCATGGAAACTGGACTGCTGGACACTTAACTGCTTCTCAAGTCAGCAGCCTGGTGACTTTTGGGTTCATTTTCCATTTGTGCTCTACAGAGAGATTGTACCTTTATTGTTAAGCTTGGAGATTTTCATAAGTATATAAACATATGTATTTATAAATGGAGATTTATATATGGAGATTTTTTATATAAATATAGATTATATAATCTACAGCTATAACTGTAAATCTGTGTATCTATATATCTATATCCCTTTTCCCCCATTCTTTGTGCCACTCGGACAAAGCCTTTTATTGAGGCTGAAAAATTATATACTCATTAGTTATCCCTATACCATATTTACATAGCACCTATTTGCAAAATCATTTGATTGGGAATTTAGGATTTTGTTTAATGCCAAAGGTTTTACCTTGAGGAGGAAGAAGGGCTAAAAAGTGGTCTGCTCTCAAGTGTACCTGGCAGAGCCTGGCTTTCAGACTCCCCGAGGCTCACAGAAAGCAGGTGCTGACCAGAGTTCTCCTGCCTTTGTCTTAAGTGATTCTCCAGACTTCATCTTCCTCTTACAACTTCGACGTGTTACTCCTTTGCTTGAACCTGAAGCTTTCTGTTACAGCCAGAGACAACAGCGTAAGAGCTCTGGGATATCCTGAGGTAACATCTTCTCATTTCGGTGAAGGCTGGACATGAGGGCACATGAGTGAGTCCCTGCTGTCCCAGCCCAGTGTCAGCCTGGGGCAAGGGGAGACTTTCAGAAACACTCCAGGAGGGGAGTTCCTTGTCCTGCACAGTGAGACTCCTCCACTGTGCACCTGTGGACATAGCTAATGGCACATTGCCCACAACACACACCGGCATGTGTTAAGTTCTGCCTGCCCTGGAAAGAGCGAGATGTCTTCTAAGCGATAGAAAGTGTAGCTGGCCGCTTGCTGACTCCCAGCAGGAACATCTCCTACCCCACTTACTCTCAGTAGTGATCTTTCTCTCTCTCCCAGCCTGCGGCCAAATCCAGACCCCTGGGTGGCTGCCTCGGGGCCTTGAACTCTGAAAGTTGTTTGGTGGTAGGTAGCCCACCGGCAATGGATGCAGTAATTGAGCTGGGGGTGGATGTGGGGGATGTTTTGTTCTGTTTTTGGTTTATCAAAGTGTCACAGATTTAACACATTGAAAATGTCCCTCTGGACTGAGAAAGTCATACACATATGCGTGTTGTCAGTGCCTAAAGGGCATAGTTTCAAGTTCCTAGGTGCTCAGAGGAATGTGTGTATCAGACCAGCATGGGATGCCCGAGCTGTGGATAAAGGAGAGGATTGCACCTGCACAAACCCTTCTATGTGCCTAAAATTAATGGGATCTCAGCATCCAGAGGAGGGGCTTATGAATCCCCAGTCACCCCGCTCATTCCTCATACAGAACCTCTCTTTATCCTTTTTATTGGTGAGCGTGATTGGCAGTTCTGAACCTGCCTCTGTGGGTCTCCTTCTATAAAACAAGTGATGGAGAAGGGTACAGACATTTTCGGCCTTAACTAGTTCTTATTTTTATAACAAAATTCAGCCACTGGCTTCTCAGTCAGTGGCTCCTGACGCAGCTACAGGATACTTTCATGGTCACGCCTAAGCTCTGAGATATGACTGGGCCCCTGGAAGGATTCTGTGGACACTGAGTGCTTGGGTCACACAGGGTTCATGCAGCCTGGAGTGTGACAAAGATGAATCAGCATTTAGTAGGATTCGAGGTCTTTTGTGAGTGCAGGGCCAAATCGAAGCAAAGAAATTCCTCTTCAGAATTTACAAAAGGGACATTCCACGTTTGCTGTTACGTTAAATGATACAGAGATGTGTAAAGGAAATTTAAGTCTTCCTTCCACTTCCATCCCTTTCTTCCTACTCTTTCAAACATAATTTATGCTATCAGACAGCCTGGTGTCAAGGTGGCCAGTTAGAAAAGTGAGCCAAACTGAAAATAAGATTGAAACCTTTATTCACTCACTGTGATGGTGCAGGCAGGAGGCAAAGAGAAAGAAAGTGCTCCGTGTTCCCCACAGAAGGACACCGGGCCAGGATTGGGCAATGGCATGCAGCAGAGACAGGAGGAATTTTCTCAGGGCTGGTGCTGGCAGGGGTGGAGTGGCAGGTGGGTGGTGGAGAAGGGGAAGGACTCAGAGTGGAAAAGTACTGAGTCAGAGTGGAGGGAAGTGTCTTTGCCAAGACTCCCGGTGAAGGTGCCTAGGCGGGGAAGGCAGAAATGTGTGTACAGGTGACCTGCGGGGGACGGTGGGGAGAGGGAGCCCTGGCCTGCAGCCCACCCCCTCTTCCTCCCCAGAGACCGCAGAGCACTGGCTGAGCACCAGGTATGGGGAGGGCAGCTTCCCGGCAGGCCTGCCCAGGAAAGCCTTTGCAGAGTCCGAAGGAACACACACAGGGTTCTGGCCTGGAATCAGACACCTCATGTGTATAGGGCATCTGTGTCTAGTTTTTGTTTTTACAAAAATGGGGTTATACCACACATTACTCTACAACATGCTTTTCTTACTTAAAAGTACACAAAATGTAGACTCAACTCTTGGTTTCGGATTTGTGTGTGTGTGTGATTGTGTAATATCTCACATATTACAAACCATCCGCTCAACAATTCCCCTATTGATAGACATTCACACTGTATCCAGTCTTTGCCACAACAAATAATGTTAAGAATGAATCGCTGACTTGTACTGAGCCTTTTATTTCTTTAGGGCATATTCCCCAAAGTAGAATGGCTGAGGCATTGGTTATGTAGTTACAACTGAAGGAGATTTAAAAGGGGTCATGATTCACATCCCCTTTAATTATGAGAATGACTTTTTCCCTTCACCCTAGGAGAGCTGCTGTATGTTGTTAATTTTTGCAATAAATGTTTACCAACCTGATGAGCAGAAATTACATAATTTTTACTTTAAGTGGCCTTTTCCTGGACGAGTGAGGCGGAGCTTCCTTTCACGTGTTGATTGAATGTCTGCATTTTCCCTCCTGTCACTTGCCTGATCGCATCTTTTATATCTGTTTTCTTTTGCTTGTTTGTCAGATGCCTTTTGGAGAAGGTCCCTCCTGCTCTGAGATGGGTTTGACAGGAGTGAGTGTGATCTCCTGAAGAGAAGTTGTACAATTGATCAAATACCTGAAACGCGCATCCCATTCGGTCCTTTATTTTTCTCTTGACCAGTTAACCTTTTGACAGTGTGTGGAACAAAAAGTAGGTCTTTTTGACCCCATATGGTGACACTGGTGGATATAAGTAGCAGAATTTTCTAGAACCTGTTTTCTGAGCTCAGAATTCTCATCAGTTAGGAATAAATTGTTCTTATCCTCTCGCGCGCCTTATCTTATCTTGTGCAGCGAATGTGGGGAAGTGAGGGCTTAAAAACTGTTAATGTTTTTGCTTTACCTCCTCTTCTCCCATCCTTGCAGTTGACTCACAAAATGCGTTAAACCTTATCACTCACTGTGTCACGAATGCTGCCCCTTCTGTTATACTGGATAAGAAATGAAAGCATGGAAATATGAATCACAGTGTCTGTGAATGAGAGGCTTAGCTTTGGGGAATGTGTTCAGGAGCCGCCCACTCTGTGTGGTGCTGGGTACCAGGTGGGAGGTGGTTACATCACCTGGTCTCTGGCCAGACACTGAGTAGGTAAACGCAGTGTCACCCTGACCACCGTCACATCCCCAGATCTGGACCCGAGGCCCCAGAAGAAAGGTCAGCCTGTACCTAATTCTCCTTGATGCGCATTGCTGCCGTGGCTTTCTTGTTTTCTGTTTAGGAAAAACATTTCGTAAGATAGTGAAGTAGAAGATATGACGTCTATAAGGATCCTATGATGAGAGAATGTGGCTTTAAAGGCATCTCTCTACTTTATTGGTTGTTTAGTACAGGGTTTGTCAGCCTTCACGTGCACTCTGTTCCCTTTGAAACCCCTTCCCTCTCACTGCCCTCCCCCGAGGCGGGAGACTATCTCTCTGACAAATTGATCCCAGGATCAGAGGGATGAGAGATCGAAAGGAAGCTGGAATCACGTAGGAAGAGACATCATGATGTAGGGACTGGAAGACTTGGCTGCCTAGCATGCTGCCATCTTTACTCCACGGACGTCTCATAAAGGAGGAACTTGGCAGTTCAGACCAAGTGAAGACTGTCCTGTACATAGATGGATTCAGACACAATGACCTATTTATGCAAGTAGTTAGGTAGGGTTACCCTAGTAGTAAATATCAGAACTGAATGCTGATACCTTACTGTGTGTGTGAATTTGGAATTGAAAACCAGTAACCCTAGTGGTGGCTGTATTCTCCCCGCTCCCGCTAAGGACAGGGCCCTGCCTAGTTTCCCTTTATCTTTCAAGTCACTCTTCAGTGGTCCTGCAGCCAGAACAACATCCTTTTAGGCCCATTTGTAAAACCAATGAAAACACGTACGGATTTTTGAGGGCTCAGACTGTAGACAGACAGTTACAGATCTTGGTATTAAGAAAAGTCTTCTTTAGGGTCTTCTCTTCCGGGAGCCTCTCTTAGCCCATCCAAGTCCAGCTTACTCTTCATGTATTTAGTCACTTAACCCTCAGCAAGTAGTTACTGCGTGTCTGTCACTGGCCAGGCACTGAGTGCTGGAGATTCAGAGACCACGGCTTAGACTCTGCCTGGAAAACGTCGCCAGGTGGTTAGAGACAGGCCACAGAGGCCGGCCGTCGCCGTGACGACTGGGACGGGCTGGGGTACACCGAGCATGTGACACTCTGGGTTCTCAGAGAAGGGGTGTCGAAGGTCGACCGGGAGGGCATTCTCCTGGGCTGACTTGGAGAAGGGGTTAGGTTGGCCAGAAGAAGGGAGAGGTAGGGCGAAAGGAATAGCTAGCGTGACGCTCGGACCAGAAATACAGGTAGAACCCGGGGTGGAGGAGTGTGCACAGCTCAGTGGTAGAGTGTGTGCTTAGCATGCGAGAGGCCGTGGGTTCAATCCCCAGTGCCTCCTCTAAAAATAAAGAAACCTAATAAACAGCCCACTTCACCCCTAAAAATGGAAATATAGACAAAACCCAGATGATGAAGGAAATAGGGGAAGGCTGGGACAGCGCCCCTGGTTTGAGGTAGGGGATATGACGTGATGAGAGTAGTACTTTCAAGTCACCTTGGTGACCCTGTGGTGCCGGGGTCAGAGGAGGGCAGACCAGGGAGCAAGGAGAGCAGAGGAGAGCTCCTGAGGCAGGCAGACGAGCCCCGGAGGGGACCTGAACCCAGGCACCAACAGAAGGAACCAAGGACAGGGACAGATTTGCATGCTGTGGAGCGGGCGCCAGCCCCAGGACCCGCTGCCTGCGTGGATGTGTGTAGGGTGAGAAAGGTGAGAAGGCTGAGATGGCGTCTGAAATGAGCCCTGTGTGGAAAGGAACGCTGTTCCCTGAGACAGAAAATACTGGAAGGGCAGATTTGGGGGTGTGGTGGGGGTAGCATCATTAAGTTTGAAGCATGTTGAGTCTGAGATGCCAGCGAGTATCCCAGCGCATATCCGTTGGCAGTCGGCTGCTCCCGGCTGGAGCGCAGCAGGGATGTGTGGGCTGGAGAGCATATTTGGAATCATCAGCATATGTTGTTGTCGAAGCCATTGATTCATTCAGTAAATATTAAGGGCATGCAGGCAGGGCCAGCTTCACGAGGGTGGGGCCTGTACTGTCACACAGGACCCCCCACTCAGGAGACCCACGTTTGGCTTAGTGCGCTGCTGTCACAGTCGTAAAATTCTCATTAATTTTTAAGCAAGAGGCCTTGCATTTTCAGTTGGCACTGGACCCTGGAACTTAGGTAGCCAGTCCTGCTTGTAACTGCTGGACACCGTATGCAGTAGTGGGGCCCCGGTGTTGAGCAGGACAGACGTGGTTCTTGCCTGAGGAGCTTACAGGCTAGCGTGGAAGGCAGACAGTTAAGTGATGAGCAACAGGATGGGATATGTGCTTTATTAGAAGGAATTCCAGGCTCAGGGAGCATGTGGGAGAGGCTTCTAAACCAAATCCCGGGGACTTGGGCATCAGGAGGTGAGTGCCCAGGGAGCAGGGTAAAGAGACAAAACGGCAGTCCCCCGGCACTAGAGGAGGAGAGGAGTCTGGGAGGGAGAGTCCTGGGAGGTAGGAGGGAAACCAGGAGGAGCGGTGTCCCAGAAGCCAGGGCTGGGAGAGACCATCAGAGGCTGCCAAGGAGATAGGGAATGAGGTCATGCCCAGTGGGTTGAGCAGCAAAGAGGCCGCTGAGTGTCGAGTGAGAGCAGTCGGGTGAGCAGAGGGCTAAGAAGTGAATTTACCTGTGTCTGAGGGCTCAACAAGAGGGGAGGAAGTAGAGACCCGAAAGTGGATTATTAAGTGTAAACCTTGGCTGAGAAAGAACAGAGAACAGCCCGAGAAGGTGGGTTTCGGATTGGAGAGTGTTGTTCATTTGCTTTCAGTTTCGGTTTCAATTTTGTTTGATTTTCAACAGTGTTTTGTTTTTTAAAATTGGTGTATAGTCAGTTACAATGTGTCAATTTCTTGAGCATAGTTTTGAACTCTGGGTAGAGAGCGCCAGTAGGGAGAGGGGCTGGGAATACAGAGGGAATAAGCGACGTAGGGGAGACCTCTGGGGTTGGAAGCGACGGGTGGACTCGCACTGGTCAGGAGGAGAAGGTGAGGGAGAGGGGGGTTCGCAGATGAAGGCTCCTCTCGCCTCTGTGAAGTCCGCCCCACTTTCCTTGTGTAAGTGGACTCCTGCCACCTCCTAGTTCCACTCTCTTCCTTGCTCAAATTCAAGGCAAAGCTTCTCCTAAATTCTCTCATCTGTTCTTATATTCAGTTATAGTCACCAGGCTCCTGCTATGTGACAGGCGTGATGTCAAGCATTTGGAATTGAAAGAGTGAACAACCAGACCAGGCCCCCGACCTCCTGACACTCCGGTCCTGGAGGAGGAGCTCCTGTCGCTTGGTTGGGCGTGTGACGTCTCCTCCCGACAGGCCCACTCTGACACCCCATCCTCCACCTTCCCTTTCTTCCTTGTCTTACTCACTGTCTTTTTCTTCCCTCCTAATATCCAACTTTCTAAGCCTGGAAGCTGGAGTTCAGAGACCATGAAGGAAAAAGGAAGAAAAAGAGTTAAGAGTAGCTTTAAGCAAAATTTTGAAACAGAAGGTTGCCTTGGGAATTTATGGCATGACTTTGCTCTAGCCCCCCACGTTCTCAGGACCCTTCTTGCTGCTTTCAGGTTAGGCCCCACCCCGGCCCTTCCTGACACCGCCCCCTCGTTCAAGTTCCCCCAAGTTTCTCTGTCCTCTGCCAAAACCCTGCTCTATCTTACTGAACTTAGTCTCGGCTGATAAATAGGACAAAGACAATTTCAATTAACTTACAGCGATTTGTGAATGGTGGATATCACCATTTCTGGGGGTTGGGAGATGGTTACATTTTACAAGTTTACAAGAAAGAATCTTTAATTTGTCCTATTTTCAGCAGGATAGTAAGTGATATGACTGTTCCAGCAAGAGGCATCCTCTTTCCAGAGTCAGCCCCCCAAACCTTTCCATTTGCTCACAGGTCGTTTTTCTCCTAGATTCATAAATTCTTTAACGCCCCCAAGATTTGTGTTGTCACCTCCTCCCTTGCCTGCCCCCTCCACCAGTTTCTATGACAGCAGCAACGGGCACAGGCGGCCAGGGGGTGGGGGAGGGGTCAAGCGGCTGCAGCCATTTACAGGGATAGTTTCTAAGTCAGGAACTGCCTGCCTCTCCAGGGGGAGGGAGAGGTGCCGAGGGTTTCTTGGCACAAAGAATACAGCCCCCTAGGCAGCGAGGCGTCTACCCAGAGCTGAGCCCATCGATGGTATTTCCCGTGTTTGTGGGTCTTCACAGAGAAGTGCGTTGGTTCCCCAGGTCTCTGCGTCCCTGACACCAGGGAGCCTTGAGGTTTGAACAGAATGCAGTTCCCCAAGCCGCTTGCATTTGTCGTAGAAATGGTAGCCTTCGACCACAACAGGTCGATAACAGGGAGGTGCTGTCAGGAGCCACTGCAGAACAAGGGCTGAGCCCAGGAGGTTCCACCGGAAACAGGCTTAGGAAAGGTTGCTCCACACTTACCCATCCTGAAGCCTCTCCTTTAGACGTCTGCTTTGGGGAGCTCCGTTCTCCCAAGAGTCCTGGGGTCGGTGGTCACCCTTGGGCACGTTTTGGGGAGTGTATGGATTTCCTCCCTTGAAGATGAGATGAATGGTTTCTCCTGGACCCAGGATATGACCGTAGAATCTCAGGAGTCTAGGTCAGGTGCTCTCAGATGGTAATGTGCCTGTGAATCGCCAGGGGCTCTTACGACAATGCAGGTTCTGATACATTAGTCTGTGGTGGAACCTGGGAGTCTGCATGCCTAGCAAGCTCCCTGGGGAGGCCTGTGCTGCTGGCCCACAGTAACCAGTCACCTGGAGCTCTGCCTTCTACTACTTCAAACACTAGCCCACTTACGACTGCTTAACTTAAAGCTGAATTAATTAAATGTGAATAAAATTTAAAATTCAGTTTCTTGGCTGCGCTAACCAGAATTCAAATGCCCAGACCCAGATGTGGCTGGTGGCTGCCATACTGGACTGCACAGATTGAAGCACAAGTTTTAATGATCACAGAAAGTTCAATGGGAGAGCACTAGTGTAGAGTGAGCCTCTGTGCATGAATCATTGACCCAGCCATTTATTCACTGAGCATCTATTACGTGCCAAGTAGCATGCTTGACGCTGGGCGTTAAGCTAGCAGGAAAAGTAAATGTCAGCTAATGAGAATGTCATGCTCTTAAAGATACCTACAGTGTGGTGAGGGATCCAGAGTTGGTGACGGTGAACTGGTGCCTTGAAGATTGGAAGGAAGACTATCCCCTGAGCATGCATGTGTATTCTGACCTCGCTGTGGCGTTATCGCGGAATCCAGGTGCTTACGACATTGGCCGCTGACATGCATTTTCACCATTGCAGGGCTATAATCATCAGAAACGGAGAAATCATCCCCATGTCTTCGGAATTCACCCCCGAGACTGAGCGCCAGCGGCTTCAGTACCTGGTAAGAGTCCTCTGGGTTTGGCAGACACCTCGTGGTGTCAGGGATGGTGTCGGAGCTGTTGGGGAGGAATGTGTTGCTATTAACATGAGTGCAGGCCCACAGCAGTAAAGTGACATATGGTGTTAACTCCCCCTCACGCACCTCCTGGATCACACATCCCGGCTCCGTGTGCAGCGACCCACTCCGTCTCCATGCATTTATTACCGTGGCTGATTTTCTCCCATCTGTAACCAATCAAAGACCATGGTACGCTCTGTTTCCTTTAATGGCTTAACACGTACAATATGAAACGTCGTGTTAAAGAAGGCAGCTATCTTCTTCCTAGGCCTGCTACTCACTTTAACTCAAATAGAGGGTTCAGACGAGGCTGAACCTCGCCACGAGGAGGGTGGCAGCCCAAGAGGCTGATGATACACCCCTGCTTTGTGCTCAGGTACGAAGTCTCCAGGGCTCTCGGGCAGAGATGCAGGTGGCAGAAAAGTCTGTGTGTACCCTGAAAACACATTCATGTAGATCCCCCTCTTTGGAGCAAAATTACGAGAGGGCTATAGGAGGGCTGTTTGGTTTTTCAGATCTTAGAAGTTTTGCTTCACTGAAGATTTGAGTTTTCTGGGAAACAGAATAAATTCCCTGCCCTCAAACCAGGGGATCGGGTGTTAGGCAGAATCTCAGTTCCGTGACTATGGTCATCGTCCTGGATTACTCTGGGGTGGGCATCTTTGGGGATTATCTGTAAAGAGTAGTTCTGTGGATGAAATATTTCCTGCCAACCAGCTGTCTTCTTAGACAGTGTGGCTAAGTTAGTGACCTTCTGCTCCTAGGAAAGAATTAACCCAGCCTTCTCCAGAAGGACTTGGTTCATGTCTCTAAATTCTGGCCTTTGGGAACAGCTGGGCTTTGAGGACTTTGGTCAGTTTAGAAAGTAGCCGTGCACTCCCCTCAGTTCCCTTCTCTGTGTTGTGTTGGTTTTACCCAGTAGCTAAGCTGTGTGGTTTTTGGTAGTTACCTGGTACATAAGACAGCAAGAATTTAGAACCAAGGTAAAAACGTTTCTTTAGGCTTTGGCCAACAATTATTTTCAAATTTATCTTGCTGTTTTCAAGTGGATAAACCTGGAGCCACTCTGGGGGGCCCAGGATTAGAGCCCTCCCTGTGTTTGGCAGTCTCGGTGGGAGGAAGGGAATTGCAGCCCGTGGGACCCCATCCTCATCCCACTCTTACGCACCAGCTGGGCAGCTTTGTTAGCTTTGTTGCAAGTGTCTTAACCTTTGCAGACCTTGACCTGTCACTTATAAAGGAGAGAGCTACAGGGTCCTTGCAAGTAGAGTTCATAACCTCCAGCCCCCTTGCTACCTGCTTAACTTTCTCCAATCCACCTTACACAAAGCCCCATGTGACCTTCACATGGACCTTGTCATGGCTTTGCCTAAAAACCATTGGCTCCCATGGTGGACAGAAGGCTGGCCACACTTGGCCAACCCAGAATCGGGGTTCCCATCTGCCTCTCCAGCATCATCTCACCGTTAACCCTGCCAGTGCCACCGTGCATCCTGGGCTGCGGCTTTGATCTTTTGTTCTCAGGACACATTGTGATCTCTCCGACCTCCATGCCTTTGGAAATATGCTCTGCCAGGATGATCCTTCCCCTCTTCTCTGCCAGGAAGACTCCTTGTCCTTTGAGACTCCCAACAGAAATGTCACTTCCTCCAGGAAGTGTCCCCTTACCTCCCAGGGGTCCGTCCCCAGTGCTCACACAGCACCATGTAGAAGCCCCCAGCGTGGGGTATTGTATTGCTTCTTCTGAGCTCTGTCTCCCCTTCCAGACTGAGTCCTGGAGGGCAGGCCCCTCCCTTAGACACTTGATAGCGTCAGTAGCCAGCACAGAGGAGACACTGAATCAGAATTTGTTGACTGGAGGAGCCAGTTTGTCTTGATGTCTGATCATCACCACACAGGACTTCCCCGCTCCCTCTCCTGAAACCTCTCATGGAGGCACCAGGCCTTTGCCTCCCCAGCCTCGACTGCACCCTGTCTTCATCACCTCCGTGCCGCTTAAGAGAAACCATCTCCTGTTTACTCTGGCTGAAGGCAGTGAGTAATAGCAGATGGACTTCTTTGTTTTGAAACACTTTCACATTTTCATGTGGCAAGAACGGTACCAAGAGCTTACAGCATGAACTTTTTGGGAGGGAGGAGAGGCTGGCAGTTTTCAGATTCACATCCCAATACTGGTGGTCTATTTGGAGATGGTTGGAATAAGAGGCGTGTGGCTTCAGAGCTCAGCTTCGTCACACGACTGTGTCTGTGATTTCTACCGGGCCCCTGCCCGATTCCCCAGCGGCACTGTCGGTAACGGGCACAGAGAACCCCAGAAGGCAGCTGTGAGGATGAAGTGGCATAACATGTGTGGACTTCTTTGGTGCCGCATAACACTCACTTGGTTATTGGAGAATGAACCAGTCTTGCCACTTCAGATTCTGCTGGCCTGCAAACCACAGTGGCATTTTCCCTTTATTTTTATTTAAGAATCACTCCTGATGTTTCTAAAATTAATGTGTATTTTGGTGTCACCCTTGCATAATCAGCATGGACACCATGAACCCACAGAACTGAGCCTAATATCTGAATGTCTAGAAGGTAAAAGCACTGCCCCCATTCTTTTTAACCCTGACTCCTAAACTACGTAGGTTTCTCTAATTTATAAACAAAAACTTTTCTCCCCAGGCAACAGGAGTATAAATGACCAAAACATAAGATACCCTGGCTGTCCAGCCTCCTGTCCTGTTGGGCGTCTAGGAATGTATGCTTTGAAATGGATAATTCCAGTAATAATATTCACATGCTCTGTGATGTGAATCTTTGGGGTGAAGTATTTGAGAGAATTAGGGGATTGACAGACAAAATAACTTTGTGGTGAAATCTTTATGTAAAGTTTTTGAGAGTTAGGCAGTTTATAGCCTAAAATCTTGAAAATGATATCAATTATGAAAGGAAAACAGAAGTGTGATGTGGATTTCTCCCGGCCCCGCCCAGGCAAGAGCTGTGTGACCTCAAGTCCCTCACACGATGTCTCTGAATCTCCTTTTCTCCTGAGTGAAATGTATAGGAGAAATATTGAAATACTTATTATATATTCTGAGATCAAAATAAAAAGTAATCTCATAATGACATCAAATACAGGAGATATCTTACAAATTTAGGTGCATCTAATCCTACCAGTTCATTTTTTGGAAACATCAGTTCCCTTGAACTAGTTGTGAAACAGTTCTGTTTAATGATAGCTGTAGTCTCCTTTACGCGATCTAAACGAGTTAGGACATCACTGGAAGTTAACAGTGTACTCTTTATTCTGAGGTCAAATCGAGTTTTATTCTCATGATGTCTCAAGAAACACTTGTGAGAGATCATGAAAACTTCTGGGTCCCCAGGGACTTGCTTTGAGCAGATGCCTGCAGTCCCAGGGCTGTTTGACTTGCAGAAATGGTTAATGATTTTCTTGGAGGTGTGGGGAGAGGGGTCAGAGCCCTTTGTACATGAACCGTTTGATCCACGTCAAGCAAGAATGTTCTTGGTATGCACAGTCCAGACGCTCAGGGATTACAGAGCTGGAAGCAGATTATAAAGTGATGGATGTGGCAGGCACGTTAATTTTGTTTGGTCTTGAATCCTGACCTCAGAGGGCCCTTCATAACAGCTCTCCGGGTAATGTGAACTTTGTTCTGTAGATTCTTGTGCTGGGTGATTAATCAAGCAGGCTTGAGGGTTTGACATGTTCACATGGCCTGTGGCAGGTGTGCGCTGAGAGGGTCACGGGCCATGCACTTGTGCCCCAGCACCCGGGGAGAGCTGATGGTCCGATAGTCACGAACATGCCTTGTTCTTCTCTTGCTGGGTTTTAGGTGACTTTATTAACGTTTCCAGGGTGATTGAAATGAGATATTTAAGGGGTCCACCAAGCTCGATGGCTGTTTTGATGGAGTCAAGGCCCAGATAGGAGGGAAAGCAGTCTGGTTTGTGGGTGTTTCTTGGCAGAGTTTACTGCTCTGATACTGTGGCCTCTAGAAAAATCATGTCAGCCTGGAGTGATGTGCTCCAAGTGACAGCCAGACATGGATCTCCCTTGACGGGGAACCTTAGAGCCCCGAGGTGTGGGAGTAGCGGCTTCCCCTCCGTTCTGCCGAGACAAATTTATAAACTCTGATTGGATTACATGAGGATGTGCCGGGATCATCCAACCTTCAACTAATGCACGTCTGTCCTCGTAGATAACTCAAGCCTGCAGCTGTTTATCATCAAGGGCAGTGGAGAGAGGGGATGAGAGTGGGTTTCAAATGCGCATTTGATACCCGCACGTGCTTCGTTATCTGAGGTGCCGTCTTGCGTTGTCCTTGGGACCGCCCCCAGCCTTCTACACTGCGTCTGGTTTGGTTTGTCTGCTGTTTCCCTGGTGCCTGAGCTTGGAAGGGTTTCGAGTGGACAGTGTGTGCCTCTTGGCTCTTCGGGAGTTTTTCATTCTCAAGAATTATCTCCCAAGAAGAATATGCTTTAAGCCTAAACCTGCTTTTAAGACAGGCAGCTATGATCGAGTGTGTGAGTGAGTGAAAACAGCGGACCCTCCACTTCGACCTCACCCCTGACCTTGGGAGCAGGTTGTTAAGCCCGAGAGCCTGGCTTCAGTCACAGGGAGGCAGCTTCCCCACCACTCTGCTTTGCTTGATGACGCAGTCTTGGACAAATCCACTCCAATCGCACCTCTTTCCCCGTTTAACCCCTTTCGCAGAACTGCGTATGAGTCTCAAAATCTTGAATTAAAAAATGGCAGGCTAGAGTGGTTGACATTTTTCCTATTTACTATCGGCTGCATCAAGAAGAAGCCAGAAGAATTTTAGTGTGAAACTGGCACTGCCCAGGGCTTCAGAGGCAGAACTGACACTTGGCTGCCCTACGAGCACTGCCTGGCTTTAGGGAAGACTCTGAAGACATTAGCCTTTATAATTGAACCTCACCACTTCCAGCGCCTTATTTTGAAAATGAATATAAATGCGTGTTTCGTTTATTCCAGATTGGGAGGGTCAGAGACTTGGCGTGGAGGCACTCTAAACCTACTGTGCAGACCTAAGAAAATGCATTCCACACAGCGGAACAAAATCATTATGAGAAGGAATTCCTACTTATTCTCCTTTAAAAAAAAAAGAAATCAGTCTTTCTGTGCAGTTGCTACACATATGGAAAAGCCCTGGTCCTACAAAATATTCTGAATAAAAAGTTGGGCGCATAAGCTGGAACCATCTACCCACAGGGTCCCTTGAGAATTGATCTCAGTGTGAGGAAACAAGATAATGTCATACATCCTTTAAGTATGTTGAGGCTAAATATGCTTTGAGAGAGGCTGGTAGGATTCACTGAGGTTTACTTGGGCAAAAACTTATCCACAGATTGTCTTCCGTGCTTCAGCTGCTTTATCTGTGAACTAGGGTAATTACAGGACCCTCACAGGATTGGGATGAGGATTAACAAGTGAACACTTGTAGTGCTTACAACAGGGCCTGGATCGGAGACAAGATAAAACTTCGTAGTTTTCAAATATAACTATATATGAAGAACTTCTTCATGGCCATCCTGCCATCGGGACTACTGTGGCCTTTTATAAAATTTCTCCATCCCACTTGCAGAAGCAAAAAGAGATTGAAGATCTGCAGGCGAATCCTTTCTGCTGACTTGAGTTATTCTCTCTACAAATGAATACCTTTCCCCAGATTTTCACTTGGAAAGAAGCAGCATTAGGCATATGAATATGGAAACCTTATATGTTTTATGTAAATGAACACTTTTTACCCCTTATTCTATACATTAAACTGTTATAGAGTTGACAGATCTAGGCAATTTTGTTTAATATCTCTATCAGTATTCTGGTTTCCATGTGGCTCCTTTATCTTAAGATCTACATTTTACCATTTTAAAGCTGTTTTGGGGGGGCATGCTCCTTCTCTGGCAAATGAGCGCCCCCGTGTAGAAATTTAAATGTGACTCCTCCTTGACATCCACAGAAACCAGACGGAATTTTATTTAATATCCAATTCTGTAGCTGCCTGTATATACAGGCTTGGCTTTTGCTGCTTTGAGATTTTTTAAGGAGCAATTAAGATGGAGAGTATTCTTTATGAAAGACTCTGACCCCTACATATTTAGGCCTCAGCCATTTCACATTTTTCCTTCATTATTGTCTTAAACCCAAACCAGAAAATTCCGCTTCTGCACTATAAATCAGGCAGCCAGCCTTGGCTCTGGAAGAGCCGTCTCATTTGACCGTTAGTGTGACCGTTAGTGATCACCAGTGGCTTGGCTGACATTATTAATTTCATTTCATTCATGACCTTAGACTTCTATCATGATAAATCATCTTGAAATGCAAGGCTTCCAGTCCTCCTCTATAATCTGATGAGGTTCTCCCCCTCCCAAGGGCAAGAAAGAGGAGAGATTATTCAATTTTTAAAAAAGATTTACGTTGAATGCTGAAAATCCTCATTTTGATAACTTCTTCTCGTGTACTGAGAGGTCTAAACATTAAAACAATTAATTCATATACAGTTTTTCTAGTTAGAAGATTTTACAAAGCATTTCCTGCCCTGGAGTGTGCCTTCTCGTTTCACACAAGAATATTTTTACTTTCTGTATTCTGCTGATGGGAGTGGAAATGGGAACAGCTAACTACCTTGGAAAAGGATTTTGCCCAGCAGTTCCCCTCCAGGGTACACAGCGAACGAAGTGTGGACCTCTGTTCACACCAAAAGGCTAGAATGTGTGTGGCAGCCCTGTTTGTAAGAGCCAAATCTGGAAGCTACCCGAGTGCACATGGAGAGCAGGATGATAAATAAACGTGGCACAGTCACAGGGTGAAATAAACAAGTTGTAACTACGCGCAACGACGTGGACGCATCTCGCAGAGTTAACCTCCAGCCTCTGGATTCCATGGGAAGCCTAGAAACAGGCACGCCCGACCGGGAAGTGTGGGGACAGTGCTTCGCTCGGGGGCAGCAGCAGGGATTGAATGGAGTCCCGACCCCAGGGTGCTGGTGATGTTCTGGTTTTTAATCTGGATGCTAGTTCCGTGGGTGTGATTAATTTGTGAAAATCCATCCCCCTGCATACATGTGGTCTGAGCGCTGTACTGTACATATAAAATACTTCATTGAAAAGCTGTTGTTGTTTTTTTTAAGTACATTGACTTCATTTAAGTGTATATCACCCTCTGTAGGAGGGGCCTTCCTGCGGGAGCTCCAGGCCAAACAGCAGGACAGGTTCCCCAGAAAGCCACGCCCCTGCTGCCTCTCTGTCCCGCTCTGCTCTCTCCCCTAAGAGTAGCTCCAAAAGACCCCGCACCTCGCCGCCCCCTGCTTCCCTGCCTCTGCTCTTGCCGCCCGTGCCCCAGCACCCTGAAAAGCCTTTTCACATAGAGGAAAACATAGGCAGAACACTCTTGGGCATAAATCACAGCAATATTTTTTTTCGGATTCATCTCTTAGGGGTAATAGAAACAAAAGCAAAATAAACAAATGGGTCCTATCTAATTAAACTTAAAAGCTTTTACACAGCAAAGGAAACCATCAACAAAGTGAAAAGAATGGGAGAAATATTTGCAAGCGATGCTGCCAACAAGAGCATAATTTTTAAAATATATAAACAGCTCATACTACTCAATATCAAAAAGCAAAACAAAACAAAAAACAATCAAAAAATGGGCAGAAGACCTAAATAGGTATTTCTCCAAAGAAGACATACAGATGTCCAATAAGCACATGAAAAGATGCTCAGCATTGCTAATTATTCAAGAAATGCAAATC
This sequence comes from Vicugna pacos, assembly GCF_048564905.1. Taxonomy (NCBI): domain Eukaryota; kingdom Metazoa; phylum Chordata; class Mammalia; order Artiodactyla; family Camelidae; genus Vicugna; species Vicugna pacos. Next base: position 2,060,848 of record NC_132998.1, read on the forward strand.
AAAACTACAAGGTATCACCTCACGCTGATCAGAATGACCATCATCAAAAAGTCTACGAATAATGAATGCTGAAGAGAGTGTGGAGAAAAAGGAACCCTCCTGCACTGTTGGTGGGAATGTAAATTGATGCAGCCACTGTGGAGAACAGTATGGAGTTTCCTTAAAAAACTAAAAATTGAGTTACCATATGATCCAGCAATCCCACTCCTGGGCATATATCTGAAAAAGATGAAAACTCTAGTTTGAAAAGATACATGCACTTCAGTGTTCATAGCAGCACTATAATAGCCAAGACATGGAAGCAACCTAAATGTCTATTGACAGATGAATGGATAAGGAAGATGTGGGGTATGTGTGTGCACACATGCACACACATATGCATGTACACACAGTGGACTATTACTCAGCCATAAAAAAGAATGAAATGATGCCAGTTGCAACAACATGGACGGACCTAGAGATTATACCAAGTGAAGTAAGTCAGACAGAGAAAGACATGATACCACTTACATGTGGAATCTTAAAGTAACACAAACGAACTTTTACAAAACAAATAGATTCACAGACATAGAAAACAAACTTACAGTTAACAAAGCAGAAAGGAGGGGGATAAATTGGAAATCTGGGATTAATAGATATTACTATATCTAAACTAGATAAACAAGGACCTCCTGATTAGCACTGTATTCAACATCTTGTAATAACCTATAATGGAATCTGAAAAAGAATGCATATATATATATATACACACACATACATACACACAACTGAATCATTTTGCTATACATCTGAAACACTGTAAACCAACTATACTTCAATAAAAAATTTAAAAAGTTAAAATTAAAAAATCTGTTTAAAATAATGAAAACAAATCTTTCCCATTCTCTCTGACCCCACCCAGTGACCCCACTGGGCATAGCTCCTTGTCCGCCCATGAGCCTTCCTCGTTCTTGCCTGCTAGTGCGTGAGCTCCGAGCGGAGGGGCATCTTTTTTGTTTGAATCCCTAACCCCTGATACCCACACCTGCAGGAGTTCATGTGTTACGTGCTTGAATTCCATTGGCTGGCTACCCCAAAACCTGGGACAGTCCCCTCCTTGGCTGGAACTACTCACTGGCAAGCTGACGACAAGGCAGCAGTAGGACATTTTATTGAAAGGAGGAAGCAGTTTGTGTTCCCCAGCAGGCAATTTTGAGTAACCTCCAGAACCACGGTCTCAGTGTCCACAGGAAACCTGGTGCCCAGCCTCCTCCCAGAACCAGTACGTACGTGTCACTGCCTGGGGTCTGGACTCCTGCTTCCACTCCCTGGTTTCTTCCTGCCTGGCCAAGAAGCTCAAAGCTCTGCACAAGCCCAGGAGGATGGGGCTCAGATCCATGTGCTCTGGAGCAAGACGACCGGGGTTCAGGTCAGTCACACATTATGTGCTGGTGAGAGACTTCCTAGGGGATCCCAGGAGGCAGCTCTTCTTCAGGCCTGTCCCCTCCTGTTACGGCTCCATCAGAGACTCTCAACAGGATGGATGGCTGGGTTTCTTCAGTGTGGTGCTCACCTCCGGCCCCTTCCCTTGAAGCTAGCTTCTGCTCAGGGCTAGAGAGGAGAGCAGCTAGAAGACGTCTGCTCCTCCTCTTCGCTGTCCCTGGTGTCCCGCCACTTCTCGGCATGGCAGAGTATTCCCGCGTCCTTTCCCTAGAGAGGATGCCTCTTCTCGTCCCTGGCTGAATGTAACCATATCTGGAAGTGTGTTCTCATCAGCTGCCCAGACACCAAGTGGCAAGGATACATCTTACCCTCATGTTAGCAAACCTGCACCCTCCAGAGTCCTTAAAAGACTCTTGGTGACCTGCCTTTGGTTTTGCCGGGGCAGTGGTGACCACGCTTCCCCCCCAGGTGCCCTTTGTGGTTCGCACCTGACCCTTCCCTCCCCTTAGTTATGAGCACTCTGTATTCCTTGGCAGAAAGTCTCAAAATTTAGGTTAAAAATGGAGGTACAAAAAGAGGTCCAATTTTTCTTTACATGGGGCAGGTCAGCACACTTTACATTGGATCTTAGAATAAAATACATTTCTCGGTTTCCAGTCAGCATGCTTATTAGGCAAAGAAGAGACATAACATTCTGTAGACATTGTCAGGACTGCAAAGTTATCATGGGTTTTTTAATGGTGTGACTGCACCCACACAAATGTGGTTTTACAGGAAGGTGTCTATCGAATTATGAAAGGTTAACTAAATCCAAAATATGTTAACGTGTGTCCAAGATTGTTTTTATGTGCCATGGGCTTTAGTTTTAATTTTTTCTAAAGATTGAAAGCTATGTTGTATTATTTTGTAAAGTTTAAATAAAAACTAAAATGTAATTGTGGAAAGCAGGTCAAAATTTCTATACTCATTCTTCCAACAAATACTTACTTAAAGCCTTTGCTGTGTTTGGTGCTAGCCAGGGCATTAGAGTGTAGCTAAGGTCTTAAAAATCATTAATGAACACACTCAAGTGTAGCTAGTATTACTTGTGTCACCAGACAGATGTTTCTAACATACATATATCCAAATAGCAGAAAGAAAAAGCTAAAATACACCCCCCCAAAAAAAAATCTAAAAAGAAAGGAAGCCAAAGATGAGGATGGAGATGGTGATTTTCAAGCGTAGTAAAAATACGTCCTGAGGGGTATGTCCGAGGTACACAGGGAATACATATAGATTCTATGGTAGGCATGACTGTAGCAGAAAATGTCATGTGACATGTGAAATGTGCTGTGGCAATTAGCCAGAGGAAGAAAAATAACCTGAAAGAGGGAGAAATCCAAGGGTGTAACATCCAGATCAGTGGGGGATGAACATCACAGTACTTCCTCAGAGCTCAGGCACTTTTTTCCTTTTACGTTTTGACATATCTAAAGTGGGGACATTCTACAGTTGGCTGGGGCTGTCAGCCAGGTGGCAGGCAGGACACGGCTGTTACCCCCCGGGCGTGAGCAAACATGAAAAGAGCAGCTCCCGACTTCAGGCTGGGCGTCCAGCGCTTGGAGGAAACCCCTGCAGACAAAAAGCGAGGCGCCCTTTCAGCCTCTTTGGATCCAACAGTCACACGGCGGGGCCGGGGGAGGGGGACCAGACTTGCTCAGCCACGTTCCCGAAGTGGAGTCACGAGTAAGTGGGCTCCGGATGACTGCAGTTTGGCTTCAGAACGTCACACCCCTGCCTCCGAGGCTTGGGGCTTTTGTGGCTCGTGCAGGAAATGCTGCGTCACCCACGCGCCCCTGAAACACAGGCCGCTCAGGGGGGAAAGTCACCAACGCGGAATGATTCGGAGTCAGAATGTGATGGGCGCCGCAGGAGTCTAAATGCCAGAACGTTTTGGAACAACCATAGCCAGCACCTCACTTACATATCCCTTCCTAAATATGCATGGTAGTAACAGAATTTTAAGTCTACAAGGAGTTCTTTCAAAAATAATAAAAAATTGAAAAAGGCAAGAAAGCATTCTGCCTAGTTTAATTGGCAACTTTTTCCCTTCTTCGAGTACCAAAATAATGGCACAATTATAAAGGGCGTCGTAGAACCGATGAAATACAGAAGCCTGTTGTTGGGACAGGAGAAGCAGGTGGTTTGTGGGAACCTTGAGGGGCTCTGCATGTGAAGGGGCGATGGATGTCACAGGTGACACAGGGTTCCGGGTCCCTTTGAACCTGCTTATGCTCAGAGGAAGAGGCGAGGTGGCCCCTGCAAATAGCAAGTTGCTGGGGAGTTCCCACTACCCTGCGGACTTCTGGTACAACTGCCCAGGCAAACGTATACCAGCGCAGAGGGCACAGGGCTGCAAGATGTACTTAGGGATGGCTCTTGGATCCAAACCCGTTTGTTGTGCAATATATACGTGTATCGTGTGTCTGTATTTATACATGCGCCCTCATGTTTGTATACGTGTGTGTCACATACAGATCTGTGTATATATGACCCTGCTCACATAAGCTCGTACACATGCACATGCACAGATGGCACAGTGTGATAACCTGCTTTTTAGAAATACATCAGCACTTTCATGTGATTACATATTCTCTCCAGCACCTTTGTTAGCGACAGCGTAGATTCTTTTGGATGGATTTATGCTAGTTTAACCCCTCGTATCATTAAACGATTTCTCCTTGCTACTTCAGGAGCATCCTTGTGGCCAAGCTGTGTGCAGATCCGTAATTTTTTTGTTGACTGGATCCTTGTGGGAACTTGTCTGTGGTTCAGACTTCTCATGGCCCAGGAGCAACAGGACCCATTGTTGTCCCGTCGTTGCCCACTTACTGTCTGTCGTAAATGTGTGTGCAGGGTAAGGGCCAGCCTGAGGGTTAGGATGGGCGTTACGGGTGGGCTGTAGAACCGCCCAGTCCTGGCTGGTGACCTTGGGCGAGGGGTCCTAAGCTCTCTGGATCTTAGTCCCCTCATTTGGAAATTGAGTCGATGACATGTGCTTTAGTAGGGTTGTTGAGGTGTATCAAGTACCTGGTGTGTGGTGACCCCTGAATCAGTGTTAACTCCAGCTTGGAAGGTGGGGGGAGACAGAAACGCCATGCTCGTAGAGCCCCACAGTTCTGCGAGGTGATAAAGGGTGCGTAAAGGTGCTGCTGTTTGTTGGCTATTGATGCCTCTGGTCCTTAGTTTTTGTGGGTGGACCAGAATAAAGGAGAGGAAGAAAATCATGTCTGCTCTGTAGGCACAGCTGGCTTCATGGATGTGTGGTTCATGCCTTTGCCCAGGGCCCTGCACCTGGTTTAACGCTCTGCTTGTCACCATCTTGAAATTTTTCATTTTGAAGACAGGCTTCACATTCTCCTTTTTACACTGGGCCCCTCAAATTAGGTAGCCAGTCCAGCCCATGAGGTTGTTGCGGGGTGTGAAACGAGAGCTCACGGAACACTGACTGCAGTACTCAGGATCCAGGAGGACTCAGTAATCAGTGGATGGATAAATTCTTCTCTTTTTATGAGCAGAGACAATCATGATAAGTGCATTATAGATGTTGTTTCATTTCATTATCAAAACAGTGTGAGATAAATCTGCAGGTAATCTCATTGTACAGGTAAAGAAACTGGGTCCCAAGAAATGAAATCACCCACTAAAATCACGCAGCTTATAAATGCAGAGCTTGGATTCAAACCCAAGTCCATCTCACCCAAAGCCCACCCCACTGACCTGCTCTATAAATATTAGTTCCTTCCTCCTCATTCCCGGGGAGCCATCTGTAAAACCCAGTGTTTAAGTGTCCTTGAACCCTCAGGCAGCTGAAGCCTCATCCCCAGCAGAGGTTTCAGAGCGCCTCGAAGATGATCCAGAATCCTCCCCCCAACCCTGAACTGAAACCTGCTTGAGTGACAGCAGACAGGACAGCTCCCCTTCTCTCCCTCAGTCCTGTCCCCAAGCCTGCTGAGCATCACTAGCTCAGAGTTCCATTAGCCATCCCAGTCTGTCCAGCCTGGGGACAATTCAGCTGCTTCCTTTGACTCCTGATGCGCTTAGCATCTGATAACCAGCATCCAGCTACACCTCTGAACCACCATGAGAGTCAGTGGGGGATCTGCCGGTGTCGGGTCCTGGGAAGGAGGCTGTGGGAGGTGCTTGTTTGCAGTAGACTGAGGACGTGGCCATCTGTCCTGTGGCAGGGATCCCTCGCTTCCCTGCAGTGCCAGGCCGTGCTTTCTCTGCCCGCTCTTTTCCCTGCCAGAGAGAGAGAGAGAGAGAAACCCATTCCACCACACCACTAATAAGCAGGTGTACGTCTTGTACAGGGAAGCTCCGCTGCAGGTCTGCTTATGGTGTGTGGCCTCTGAGCAGGGAAGTTGATACTTGAGCAGTCCCTCTCTTGGAGAGCTGGATATGAATTTTGAATGTGACAATGAGACTGTTTGTTGTTTCAAAGCAATTCCCTAAGTGGCTGTTTGCTCAAGACTTTTGCAGTGTGAACAGAGATTTGGGGGAGGGGAAGAAGCCATCTGCTCTGGAATAGTCTTCCAATTACATGATCAAATTACTGCAGAGCAAAATGGAGGGAGTCCAACAGAAAGTTCCTGTCTGATGTAGCCAGCCCCAGCTCGCTTTCTCAGGCCATTGTGTTGACATTGAGACTCACAAGCAGCCTTCGGAGGAGGCAAGGCTGCGATGACTAGGAGTACTAGCAGGGGGAGCGCAGAGAAAGCCGGGGGGAGAGAGTCAGGGCAGGGGGAGTGTTCCTGCCTCCTCAACATGCCGTTCAGCAGAGCAAAACCATCTCAGATTTGAATCAAAAAGTGAACCTTTTCCTTACTTGAGAGAGGCATGTCTCTGATTCCAATTCATTTATTATCTCAAATGAAAAAGTCACATCCCTTTACAAATTGCATTCATGATGTTTTTACTTGTTGATATTCTCTTTGTGTTTAGATTCTTAAATCTATTTAGCGTCCTTAAATATGAGAACCATTTTTTAGTTTTTGAAAGTGGCCTGTCTCAATTTGCAAAACATCCTTGGGTTGTGTTTTTTTCCCTCTAAATATGTGTATGTGTTTTTTTTTCCCCCCTTTTCTTTTCTTTTTGCTCTTAGGCATTCATGCAGCCTCACTTGCTGGGAAATGAGTTCACACATTTGGAGTTTCCAAGGAGAGTACAGAGAAAGGAACTTGGAAAGAAGATGCTCTACAGGGACTTTAATATGACAGGCTGGTAAGACTGTGTCCCCCCTGCCTCGGCACGGCCGCAGCGTGTGTGATGGGGGCATCACCGCCATAAAAAGCCACTTACGCAGTTTGGATCAGGAGGGGCAGCCAGAGACCTGGGTTTGCGGGAAAGGAACAGGGGCTGTGCCCGCTTCCGCTGCTTTCGCCTGGGCGCCAGTCCTCAGATCGTGGCTGTTGGTTTGCCTCTCTGCTCTCTGAGGCCCTCCTTGGGGACTCTAGACTCACGAAGCTGTGTAACTCCTCACTTCACGTGGAGCAAGCGTTTGGGAGCTTCTGAAACAGTGAACTTGGTTATTTTAGGTCAGGGTTACTGAAGAGGTAGCGAGGCTCTAAGGAATGTGCCGAAGCTCTATTTGGCCAGAGTGACTTGGATTTGAATCATGACTCTGACCTTTCTGAATAGGCAAAGATGGATAAACGACTTAACCCCTACGAGTCCAATTTCCATGAATAAAGTGAAAAGAATACTCTGTGAAGGGTGACTAAGGACCGCAGGCGGTGAGCTAGCCTCATTATTGCATCACATGCAGGTTGCAGTGAGAGCTCTTGGCAAGGGGCATCTTATTCCCAAAACACACCTGTGTAAGACACAAAACCACTTCTGTGGACCAGCAGTAGCACTGATAAGACCTCATCTATTTCTCCCAACTGAAAAGCACAGCACTTCTACCTCATAGGGCTGGGGTAGGGATGCAGTGAGAGAGCCGTGCCTGGCGCAAAGAAGGGTAAGTGACGATCTGCTCTTAGGCTCTGTGATGCTGACCAGGGGCCTCCTGCCAGTCTGGGGACAGATGAATGAGACAGTGGCCTCTTTCCTTGCCGTATCCCCAGCGCAGGCGGAGCAGTAGATTCCGTTATCTCTACTTCATTGACCAAAATAGCTATAACAGATGGTCACAGCCCAGATTCCCATGGTGATGACTTTTAGGCTGGAATCTACTCCCAGGGTACATACTGTCTTAAAGGAACAGTTGAGTTTCTCCGGGAAAGGTAGGAGGCTGATCTAAGACACTTCCGATTGTACTTTGCCACCTGAAAGAGAAGAGTGGATACTGGCAAGTATCCACTCTTCTTGGATAGAACAGGCCCAGCAAATTATGGCCTGAGAGCCAAATTCCACCCACCACCCCTTTCTGTAAATAACTTTAAAAAATACAGCTACATTGGGTGGTGGTGGCGGCGGTGATGAAAAAAAATACAATCACCTTCACTTGTTTATGTGTGATCTGTCGCTACCTTCATACTACAGCAGGGCAGTGGAGTATCTGTAGCAGAGATGGTATGACTCACAAAGCCTAAAATACGTACCCCTGCTCAGAAATGTGATCGTAATTATTGGAAAGGGTTCGCCGTATTTGCAGCTCTGGGCTCTGGAGTTTTGCTGCCCCCTGACTAGGTTTTCTTGCAAATTCGCTTTTATTCAGTCAGCAAAACCAGCACTTAAAGAAAAGTTTCAAGTGACAACTAGTGTAGTTCAGAAAGCCATGGTGGAGTTTGGTCTGGTTTTGGTGGAATTTGGCAAGATGGAAGGAAAGGCATTCCAGGTTAGGAACCCACATGGTTGTAAACAAACAAAAAGAACAGATCAAAGAGACGGTGAGGAAGATGGCCAGATAGAGGGGGAGAGGCTTTCAGAAATCAGGCTGAGTTGGTATCGAGGGAACATAGTTAAGAATACAGGAAGCCGGGTGGAGAAATTGAGATTTTTCTGTGGGAGGCTACCGGTTACTCTTGTGTGTTTTTGAGGAGAATGAAATGATGAAAGCAATGTTTTAGGGAGGTTGTTGTCACAGTAGTTTGAAGGAGACGGACTAGGAGAGAAAAGAGATTCAGGTACCCAGAGGAAAACAGACATAGAGATACGTACGTGAGGTCTCTAGAGCCAGACAGAGAGATGGAAGCAGAAACAGAGAAGGCAAGGAAATGAACAGGACACCGGGTCATTTAGGCCACGGGATAAAAGTCAGGGCTAAGTCATCACTTAGTCCAATTATCTTTTAAAGAATGTCTCTTCAGCTAGTCTGTAAGCCTCCTGAGGGGCAGCCCAGTGCCTCACCCTGTGCCCGACAGGTAGTCGACAGGATGTGGTTTAGTGGATGAAAGGAAGAAAAGTGTGATTGACAGGAGTTGCTGACGGGCAGGCTGACGTTGTGGATGGTCCGTGAGAAGCATCGGAAAGAGGAGCTTTATTATGCACAAGCCCGGTGGAGTTTGCGGCAAGGATGTTTGCCTGTCCTGTCTGTGCCAGGAAGGCAAATCAGATCTCAGCAATCAAAACAAACTTGGTAAACAAATGGCTAAAGATTACCCACTTCTTACCATTTTTTTAAATGTAGATAAATTCAGGGATTAGATTACATCCAACTTTACGCACACACAGTTATTCTCTTTTGCTCTCTTTCTTGCTCACGTGCGCACTGTGCACACACACACACGCTCCATTAGCACGGTTAACAAGTAAACAGTCCATAAGTGGGCTGTATTTAATTGCACGGAACTCCACAGAAGGTCGCTAATAACTGAGGAGCCAAGACTGAGAATGGCTTCAGTTGGACATGATTTGCTCATTTGTTCCAGCAAAGTTCCCTACGTGGCTGTTGGCTCACAACTTTGGCTGCGAGCAGAGATTGATGTACATCTTTGGATATTTCCTACCTGGTGTTACTTTTGATTGGGAAATGATGCTTAAGAAAAGGAGGGCTCTTTCCATCTTCGTTGGAAGAAGTTGGGAAGCTTAAAACCGTTTGAGACCACTGCCTGTGTAAACTCCCTCTCCCTCACACCGACCCCCCAATGTAATAAGTTCTTTTTAAAATGTTTTTAGTCTCCAGAACCCCTCAAATCTAGCAGCTATGTTTTAGGACTTAAGAAACGTGGGCTCCCAGTTTGCTGCCTTTGTGGGTTGTCTATAGGAAGAGAAGGGCTGGCAAAATAATTCAATGGAAAGAGAGACAAGGATCTGCTGCCTCTTTTCCCACAAAAGCCTTCAGTTACTACCAAGGTGTTGGGTTTGGTTGAAGGTGGACTGGTGAGTATTTGGAGTGTGTCATGCTCAAGGGGACAGATTAGGCCTTACCTCCTCCCTCCTTCATGTTTCTTGGCTTCAGAATCAGCTTTGGCCCATGAACCTGCTTCTCTGAAACCTTTCTAACAAATAAGGGTGCACCTTCTGCCAGGCTGTTGCTCCCTTGTAGCAAAGACCTAGTTGTGAAAATTTTTATCTCCCCACTGTCCTCCACTAATCATGAGAGTCGTGGGCAGGCTGACAGTCAGTGGGAGAGCTAAGGACCAGACCCTGCAATGAGAGCTTTACATGGTTCCTCATGTTGAATAATCCTCTGTTTTACAGATGAGGTCTGTTTTACAGATGAGGAAGCCGAGGCACAAGGACTAAGCTGCTCAAGGTTACACAGCCAGTGAGCGGAGAAGCCAGGATGTGAGCCCAGGCAGCGTCACTTCAGGGCCTCCACCGTTTACTGTTTGGCGGTGGACTGCCAAATGCCCCATGGTTTTTCCTCTTGCTCCCATTTTGCAGTTGGGCAAATGGAGGCTCAGAGAGATTAGGTGGCTTACTCAGCTTCCACTAATGCACACATGGTAGAATAACGTAGGTTTCTAATTCTCGGTCCAGGACTCTTTCTGATACAATGCATCAACTTTGCTTCAGCGTAAGATGAGGCATAATTATTCAGTTTTGAGCTGCAGCGGAAATGTAAGCGGGGACCGCCGCCTACCAGGATTGGTGTCTCCTTGGCCTGTCCTTTGGAGGACAAGAGGGTGGAACAGAGCATTCCAGGGGCTTCTGAGGTAGGAAGCTTTCTAGTTCCTGATCTGACCCTGTGGACTGTGGGCCACATTAAACCTAGTGTTTCACGCTCATCACTACAAGTCTGTGTGTGGTTTGGGGGTTCTGACGGTGGGGAAGGTCCCCCAAAGAATGAAATCTCCTCTGCTTGGGAAAATTGACTCCTCTCCTCAGAGGAGCGTCCTGCCAGCCTTCTGCGGTGCGTCTGCTGCCGGGAGGAAGCGTGGGAGAGGATGTCAGTGCCGGGAAGCCTGTCTCAGCATTAGGGATGCGTCTGCTGCCTCCTGATGGGGATCCTTTCTGTCCTGCCCTCATGCTTTCTCGGAGACTGGGGAGCAGCTTGGCAGGCCCAGATTGTGTAGCGGACAAAAGGTTATTGTCACCAGGACTTTGCTAATGAAATCCATCTCTTCCCTGGTCCCCCACCGCCCTTTCTCCCTTTCCTCAGATAGCTCACACAGTGGTTTGATCGACAAAGGGGTTTTCTACTGGCATCCTCCAGTGCTGAGTTGGTCTCTGACGTGCCCCAGCTCTCACTTTCTCGCCTGGTGTCACTGGTCCTGGTGCTAGAACCCCGGCCTTGTGCTCAGGGCCAGCCGGTGCCCCTTGGGGTCGAGCTGGTTTTGCATGATGCTCACACACTGGCGCTATGAGCTGAGTGTCCAGCCCACAGCCCTCTGAGCCGTCTCAGGCCGTAGATGGCTAGCCAGCATCTGTTACCAAGTTGAAACAGCAGTTTCTCACAGCTGGCTCTGTGGCACCAGGTCCCTGCTCCTGTGACCATGTTCTTCATGCTCTGCGGGGTGACAAGCATGCTGGGGGCCCAGGAGGACGTTGATGCGGGAGGAGGCTGTAGCTTCACCTCTGGCATCGGGCCAGATTCCCCAGCAGCTGTTCCTGCACTGATGGGATTTGTAGAGATAGTGAGGGCCAAAGAGGACGAGACTCCATCGTGTGAATGCAAGATTGCTTCCAGATGGTTCTGGTTAAGAGTAAAGCACACCAGAATTCTTTCTTTAAACAAAGCCTTTTTAACATTTATGATGGTCTAATTTCAGGGGGCAGGCTGGGCTGGTAACCTGAGCTGGCATGGCTTACTTCTTCTTAGGAAGAGAGTTCCGCCTGGGGAGACACGCTCCTTGCGTCCTGGTCCTCACTCTGCCAAGGTTCTGGGGCCTTGGGCAACTCCTGGGCCTACGTCTGTTGTTTATAAAATACCTCCTTTGCTCCGCACTGCCAGCCTTCCTGTCTGGTAGGGAATGGGCTCTGCTCTGTTCTTCAGAGCTTCTGGAAAAGACAGATTCCATTAGGAAGATTCTGCCTCTCATTTTTCTCTCTTGCAGCCCTTAACTCTTTCTGATTCTAACTTGATGACGCATCTGGGTAATTGTTCCCACCATCTATTTCCCTTAAAACCAAGAGCAAATGAGACTCTTTCCCCCCGGGAACAGAGAGGAGTCCACCACCATTTTCTTCTCTCGGAGCTCACTGCTTTTCATGAAGGCAAAGGATATCTTTTCTGTTCTGTGTATGCTCCACCAAAGTGACGACTAACCACCTGTGGCCATTTAAATTAATTAAAATTAAATAAAAGTAGAAATTCATTTCCCCGGTCACACCAGCTACATCTCAGTTGCTCCGTAGCCACATGTGGCTAGCAGCTCCTGAAGTGGACAATGCAGACATAGGGCAGTTCCATCATCACAGAAAGTCCTACCAGCTGGCACTGCAGTCTAGGTAATGTAAGGGTGCGGGGCTGACTGGGATGGAGCTCGGTGCCAGGTGCTGTCTGTAGCTGAATGTCCCCAAAGCAAAGAGTTTAAAAAAAAAAAAAAAAGACAGCTGAGCACAGAATGGTGTGAACACTTTCTGTGGCTTCTGGCCCCAAACTGCTGGACTCTGAATCTGAAAGCGGGGAATGGGCCTCCCTCCACTTTTCAGATCTTCCGGGGCATCGGTCATTGTGTTTAGGGGTGACTCCTCCGCAGCGTCCCGCAGTGGCAAGCCTGTGGGCCAGCCTGGAGGAAGCCCCATTCCATCTGCGCCGTCAGTAGCACTCCCCTCTCGCCCAGCCGCCTCCCGGGCTGGTGCCAGCCTTTGGCACTTTGACTCCCCTTGCTTTTCCTTTCACTTCTTGGAGAGCATTTCAGACCTTGAGGATTGGAATAAAAAGCAGCTTCACTTCCCACCCTTCCCATTCTGTTTGCGGTGACCTTTATTCTCAGTCTGCGGTCTGGAGCCCAGCTCGGGGGTGGAGCCCCACAGCCCCCCAGGCATTGGGCTGCTTCTGGAGAAGCAAACGTTTTCTGGAGAGAATGTCACTGGAGGCAGCCCCGAGCGAGCGGGGTCTAGAGCGGCTGGGTGGAGTTTCAGAAATACTGTAGATCCGGCTTCTATCTTATTTTTTATTGCTCTTTTCAATGCCCTCGACAGCGCATTCAGCAGGCTCACAGGGAAGTGTATAAGCAGATTGAGAAATGCCACAGAATGCTTTATGAAGCCAGCTCTAGAGCTGTACCCACATTTAATATAAATTGATTTATTGAACCAAGCACAGGAGCACTGTTACAGAAACCCCAGGCTTTATCCCCAGGAGGACCACCTAGTAAAGCAGCCCCAACTGACACTCCTCATTAGCTTTTCCACTGGTCCCCAGGCAGTTTTTAAAGGGGCAGTGTCCCTCCTTTGGGCTGAATTTATATGTTGGCCGAACCTGTGGGTCTAATTAGCTCAGCATTATTAGTCTTACTTGGAAAGCCTGCAGTTTCTAACAGCTTGACTTTTGAGCTTGAAAGAGGACCTGGGAAATGCAAACCCTGGCCTGTTCCTTCTTGATTTTAATCACTTTTAACCCAGTCTTTGGAAATTTACCTGCAGATGTCCCTGACTCTCATCGTTGTGGCGCGGAAGGATTTCCCGGTCCCGCCTCGGCGCAGATCCTGATGTTGCTGTTGGGCCATAGGCTTCACCGAGGAGTCTTTTTATACTCACCAGAGAAATAGCACATTTTAATTTTGTAATTACTTCACAAGAGAGCGGGCCATTCCTGATTTAAACCTGGGATTAATTTCCCCCTAGCAACTTGTATTTTCATAATTTAATGATTATGGGCCACCTTGGCTGCAGTCTGATCGCTGAAAGCAATCTGGAAATCTGACTTTGTGGAGAGAGGAAGGGCTTGGCTGGTATTTCAGAGAATTTTAACCCCAAACCTCAGGAGATTGTCCAGGGCAGGGATTGGCCGGGACAGAGATGAGGTGCCTGAGAAGTCCTGGTGTTCCATGCTCCTGTGGGGCCCAGGGCTGAAGGCAGACTGGGTCAGCCTCACATCGGGAGGGACTGCTCCCGGGTTCCTGGAGCCGTGATGATGAATGGTTATTGGCGATGTGCATGTTCTGCATCTTTTCAAGACCTGCAGCTCTAGCTGCAGGAGCAGCAGGGAGGAAAGCCGGCCCTGCTGTGTGTAGCACATCTCCCGACAGTGATAAATGACTCCGTGCTCCCTGCCCTCCTCCCTGCTGCTCTGCCCATGAGGCCAGCGGAGGCTGTGACGTCTTTACAAATGGTTGGAAACCAAGACAGACAGACATTGTCGGGCCACAGGGAGGAGAAAGAAAAGAGAGGCCCAGCTGGCTTGCTCCCTACTGATCATCCAGGCACCCTTTACACACTCGCATGCCTCTCTCCTTTAATGATAGGTGTAAGCATATTGTCCTTAAAGTGGCTGAACTGCTTCTAAGCCTTTCTTTCCGCCTCAGACCCTCTGAACAGTCACACCACTCACCCATACCGGTTCATGTACTTCTCCGCCACTTCTCCCCAGTAACCATCGTTTGGGGTTGTACAGTCCATGTGTGAGGGTGACTTAGCTCCAAGTCATCTGGGGGAACTTTTAGGATGTCAAGTGCTTGCACAAATCCCTGTTAAAATAGCTAATGTCCTTTTAGCCAAGGAACCCCAGGGGACACTGGCTTCTGTGTTTGACAGACCTTTATTGCACACCTGCAGCATATCAGACATTAGAGTTGTAGTTTAAGAACAAGGGGTGTGAAGCCAAACCTCCTGGCTGGGACAAATCATGTCACCTCTCTCTGCCTTGGTTTCCACATATGTCAGTGGGGCTAATGACAGAACCTAATAATGGGCTGGCATGAGTTAGTATGTTCCAGTGCATCAGACAAAGCCCGGCTTGTCGTAAATGCTCTACGTGTCTGTTAATGCAGTCATCAGATGCGATGGAGGGTGGAAGAGTCAGCAAGGTCTGGTCCTTGACTCGGGAGGTTTGCACCCTCATAGTATGTGTTGAGGTGCTTGTTCCTCAGTTGTAACGAGGGGCTAGAAACTTAAAAGAAAAAGGGAGGCAGTTTATTTATTTATTGAAATATAGTGGATTTTCAATGTCATGTTTGTTTCAGGGGCACAGCAAAGTGATTCAGTTATACACATATGTATTTCAGATTCTTTTCCTCTATAGGTTATTACAAGATATTGACTATAGTTCTCTGTGCTGTACAATAGATCCTGGTCGTTTATTTTATATAAAGTAGTGTGTGTATATGGAAGGCAGTTCAAGAGAAGCAAGACACTGAAGCAAGGTCAGGGTGCACTGGCCACTTCTGCCGGGCAGCTGCTGTCCCAGGTGAGCACAGGTAACGGGGGCCCTTCTCTGTGAGAAGACACCCCCTTGGTACAACTGGAAGCCCTTCTGTCCCTAGGGGCTGCTGGGTAGGGTGTTTTTATTTTATTTGTGGTTTTTTTCTTTGTTTGTTTTAATTTTTTTTATTTAATCCATACACAGATTTTATGTCTTCCTCTATGCTGGGCACCTTTTGAAGCACCACTGCAGCCCTACTGAGCCATAGCCGAGCAGCTGGGTTACCCAGCCCCTCAGTGCCCGAAGCGTGTCCTCACAAAGGAAGGATCTTATCAGAAAAGACTGCGTCCACTTCATAGAGATGGCCAGCTAGCCCAGGGACAATCCCATTTTTCCTATAAATCTTTTCTTAAAATCTCAGGAGCGAGGAAGGTAGAGGGTTGGAATTTGTGCATTAATAACTAAAGCAAGACAGAATAGAGGGCTTATGAAAAGGGGGTTTGAAGAAGAGACCGTTGGCTCACTTGGCTGTGGAAGAGGGAGCAGAGGCTTTGAGGAGGGGAGACTGGGACTGGGGAAGACTACATGGGGGAAGTTGTGTTTGAACCAGAGGTCTGAAACAGAAGAGTTTCAGGAGGGAAGGACATGCTGGGCAGAGTGCATAGCGCAAGTGGAAGCCGAGAGGCATGAAGATAAGTGTCGTGTTCGGGGAATGTGGGAGGCAGAGGTACCATTCAAAATATTTTGACAGTCAGCATGGAGGAATCGGCTCCATCTGGGTCCTAGAACCCCCCTGCTGTGCCAGGCATTAATTTACATCATGGGGATTCCAGGGGAGGGTCCGGAGCAGCAGATGTGGGCAGTCAGGGGCTTGGGATAGTCATTACTTGTCAGCCAGCACAGAAGGATGTCGGGGTTTGAAACCCCTATACGCACTTATTAGTAGGTATTGGCTAGATAACGTTCCCGATGGCAGCCTAAGGCGTAAATTAGGGAAACTCTGAATGCCATGCTAAGATGGCAATAACATAATTTTATTTTTCCACCCGTAAGAGCTCTACACCTCTGTAAGGTCTGAAAATGACACACAGCGGGACAGAAATACAGAGCTAATAGTGTATTTAGAAGGACATATAGGCCAGTCCTCAGCCTACTTCTAAGATCCTGTTCTTAAGGAAATTCCAAAGAAGTGAGTGCTACAACACTCTGACAAAGTGCCAGGTACTTTGCCTCCCTGCCAAGGAGACGTTTCCCTGTGTCTGCCCTACGTGGCTTATGTTATAAAATTCCTCTCTTACCAGAGATAAAGTTTTTTCTTTTCTCTGCCACTTCTTCTCCGCTCACTAGGTTTCAGAGTAGGAAATCAGTGTTGCTGGGTTCAAGGTGACAGTCCCATAAAGGCACTAACCCACCGTGGCCTGGGGGCATCCTTGTCAGAAGCAGCTGGGGTGCTGGTTTAAAACCCTGGGTTCCGGGCTTACCTCAGGAATCCATATAAAATTGGAGGCCCACCACTCCACACCCTGAAAGATCTCATCCTGCCTTCATGTTCCTCTGACCCTTAGATGAATCAATCCAAGACTTATTCACAGCATGTGTAAAGTTTTAGATCTGTCCCTCGGTGAAGCACTAAACACACATCTTTTATAAGGACTCAAAATGCTGATAAGACATCTACTTTTTATTCTTCACTGTATTAATACTCTGCCAATTCTGGCTTCAGATTCCCCTGGGATTAAACCAGCCTTGTCAGTCTCCCGGGGTGAGCCAATGCTGTTCCTCCTGCTCAGTGGCGTAAAGGACAGAGCGCTGGGCGTCTTCTCTGCCAGTGACTGGTTTTAACCATCACTTACTCATTCAGCGAACTGAGTATTGTGTTGGGCTTTGGGGAAACGAAGATGAAAACAGTGCTTGCCCTCATGGTGCTTACAGTCAAGTGCAGGACAAACCCAAACCCAAACTGTCAGAGGAATGTTTCCCCACAGTGAAGCTTTTTCATCTGGGTTGATTATTAAACTTTCCAGAATCCCTGAAGTTCTGGAATCTGTTTTGGTTTTTTTGTTTTTTGTTTTTTGTTTTTTTAAAAAAAAAAAACCTCCCAAGTGATTCCTGTATATTCTTAAATACTGACTTTGACCGGCCCCAGGTGTTCTAACCAGGCCTGTGAGCAGCAGCTGTCAGAAACTAACCAGCACTGGGCAGGCTGGCTCTTCAGCAGGTTTGTGGCTCCAGCCCCCTGCTGATCCTCCTGCTGGTGCTTGGGAACCTCTTTGTCCCCTTCGCTTGGCCAAGGACTGTGCCCGGGAGGGGCCTGTGGGTGGGACCTGAGAGGGGGATAAGGGGCGATAAAGCCCATGGCGCTATAACAGGGAGTCAGATTTGAGTTGAGCCTTTCTTTTTCCTTATTGACGCTTGTGCCCGTAACCCGGCTCAGACTGAATACCTGGGCTAGGTCTGGAGGCCATGCTCCCAGGGCATCGAACTTGCTGGTTTCTCATTCCTGTTCATCCTGAGTAAGTGATACTCCCCCCTCCCCCGCCTAAATTTTTCTAACCCTCTGGGTGGCCTTGGGTCACCCTGTGAGAAGCTGAGCATCTAAGTGTGAAGACTGAAAGTCTCTCAGTTTATCATCAACAGAACTCCTTGAGAGCCAAACCTCAGGTTAAACCTAATTCTGCACCTCGAACATCCATCTTACTGCCGCGAAGCAGCAGCCTGAGCAGGTGGTGTGTTCAAACTTCCATGAGCCTGACTGCTGTCAAAACTTGGAAAGGAGGTAGACTTTAAAAATTTGTGTGGTATACTCTGAGGATGGAGATCAGTAATTAAGCAGTCCTGCTGCATATTATGCCACTTTGTGGTATTTACGCAGATTCACAGCTTTCCAAGAATGGGCAGAGAACCGTGGGCAAGAGCACAGGGCCCTTTGCAGCGGATCTGGCCGTGAGCGTCACCTCTGTTGTTTCCTAGCTGTGTGACCTCCATTTTCTTCCTTAGGTAATGGGCTTAATGTTAATGCCTGTCTTACAAGGTGGTTCTAAGAATCGTAAGAGTTGTTATAATAGAAGCGCTTAGAACCGTGCCTAGCGCGGCGCGAGCACGCCCCACGTGGTGGGCGTATTTGAACTCTCTACGTGTCGGGTGAGGTGATGGCAGAAACCTTAACAGGTCCTTTGCAGGTCCACCTCCTAAAGCAGTAGGACCACCCTGATGCAGGAGCCGAGGGTGCTGTGTGGTCCTCCCACCGCCAAGGCTGGCAGCCATCGCCCAGGCCTGTGCTTCTTACCCTGGGGCTCGAGTAACGTGGGGCTTAGCAGAGGATTCTGGAAGAGTATAGAAATCCACAGGATAAGCGTCAAATTTCCCAGAAGGTTTGGGAGGGGAGACGGTATTTGTGTGTATTGAAATAAATGATGGTGTGTGTGCATTTGCAAAATTCTCATGGCTTTTTAAGATAGAACAGAAGAGCGGGGATACTTGAGCTCTGCCCAGGGCGGTGTTACTGGCTCACAGGCGCTTGAGTGGAAGTACTGCCAGGACGTAGCACCGGTTGGAGGCCCCGTGTGGAAGGGCTTCTCCCTGGGGTGCTGCAGGGCTAAGTGCTAGGGACACCAGTGCCCGTGCGGCCGGGAGGGGAGCTTCGTAAGGCAGGGCTGCGAGCCGGCGTGGAGGACTGGCCTCTGCACTGAAACCCTCTTTGCAGCAGTTTGCTATTTTCTTCCCACTATTTGTAGACACGGAGTCAGTTTTGGTTATTTCCTGATTGGTGCATACTGACATGGTCTCATACAGCATAAAGGCCAGTGTCGATGAAATTCATGTTTGTTTCAGGATGAGTGGTCCCTGAGGAAGCGGAAATCATTCCATATTTGTGTGCTCATAAAACAAGGATCTCGGATTCGTACCTGTGGGAGATTTAAATGTTATTGATTAGAATATGAAGCTCTCCTCGCCAAGTGCTAATGCACACCAAGTGAATGCTGCCTCAGACAGAATTTCCAAACCTAAAATTTCCTTAAAAGTCATCCAGAATGTTTTACCCTGATGTATCATTGATCCTGTTTTGCATGTATGCATGATTGATTATATTTTCAAGACTGATACACAGCGTTGTCTTCTATGTGAATCCTTCTCCGCTGCTAACTTTGGGCCCGCAAGTCAAGAGACGGCCCTTCGTTTATTTAGCTCCCTCTTCCCAGCAGCTGTGCTAGGGCCCGGCGTCGGCGGGTGCTCAGTGAATACTGCTGGACGAATCCAGTGGAGCCTGTCGCGCTCATCCGGTCAAAGCCTGAGCTCCTAGGAGTGGGTTCTTTCCCTCTCCCCACATTTCCAGCTGTGAGGAGGGGCTCGCTCGAGGGTGGTGAAATCGATTTGGTGTATGGAGATGAGCATTTTAAACAAGTTAAGCAGCACAGGGAGAAAAGAAAATGTCAAAGTGGCTGTCACACGGTAAGGGTGGATACTGACTTTTGTGGTGTGTCTGGGTGGACACTGGGTTAGCAAGACTGACAGTGTCTTTGTAAGTTATGAAGTGTGAAACCTCTAACCCAGTGGAGGTTCCCAGGGAACAGGGAGCAGTGACACGCTCTGTTGCCTCTTGCCATCACCCCGAGGCCTGGCAGTAGGAAGAGGAGTGTTTAGGCCAGCAGAGAGACATGGTTACCACTCCCAGAACTCCAGGCAGGATCCGGTTCAGGGATGCTGAAGGGAGCAAGGGGAGAGGCAGGCTCTCTCCCAGGGCTTGTGGGCCGCCCCTCCTCATCGGTGGGGAAGGTTTCCTAAAGGTCAGCTGCAACAGCAGGAACAGAGCTTGGGCCCCAGCACGGAGAAAGTTTCTCGCAGAGAGGAACAGAAGGTTCCCCCTTTCTTTTGTTTCCCGTCACAGCTGGACAGACCCAGGCTAGGCTGCACTGCACCTGCCTGCTCTCTTCAATGGTATCACCAAACATGAAGCACACCCTTATAATTCAAGCATGCTGAGTGTGCCTGAATCCAGACTGTTGCACTGTGTTAGTGCTAGCACATCAACTCGTCTGTAGCTCAGGGCCTGCAGGCATCAACTAACTTAAATGACAGTCCAACGACCAAAAGGAGGAAAGTGAAGTAGCATTTGTTTGTACAGCCTTGGCCTCACAGGGGCCTTTCCTAGGAATCATGGAATCCAGATAACCCCTGATGACAATTCCTAGCACTTAAATCCAGGGACCTAATGCATCAGAATATGACCTCATCCCTCAAAACTTTGATTTACAAATAAAGAGGGCCTGCTGCCGCAGTGGCGAGCCCACGGCAGAGATGATTCTAGACCCTCAGACTGCCTGCCGGGTAGGGGACGCTTCTCAGCCTCCTCCAGCTCACCCTGGGACCCCACTGCCTGGCAGTTGAGGGGCATTTTTCCAGCAGATTAAGATTTGATCCAAAGACAAATTTAAGAAATTTGAGGTTAGGGAGGGTGTGCAGATTTCTTAACTTGAATCTTTAAAACCAGGAAAAGGGGCCTCTTAAAAGAAGACATAAAAAACGTAAGAGGAAGACCTGACAAAATACCAAAAGGTTAGAGGAAACGCACGCCCAGCGTTCCCGCAGCGAGGGGCAGAGGGGGCCGCCCGCCGCAGGGTCGCCCGCGGGAGCGGGAGGCAGCCCCCGCCAGCTGCGCTCTGTGGTTAGGCTTTGGGCTTGATCCCTTTGGCAGTACAGATGGCTGTCAGGAAAGAGGAAGCATGAGGTGACTGCCAATCCTGCGCTGCTTTTTCCAGGAAGGTCTGGGGAGGATGGGTGCAGAGAGAGGCCAGTCGAGGGAGAGCCTCAGCGGATTCTGTGAATTGCATAATTGGGGTCATGCCAAGCTCTTAAAAGCCACGAGTAGCATTTGGGCTCCAGGCATGTGTCTGTTCCTGACCAGCTAGGCTTGGGGGATGCTGCATCTCGGGTCTTCTGGGATTCAAACTTCTGCTGAGATTTGGTTGTAGGAGGGCAGTCATGGGGACCAGAGACCAAGACGCCATGTCCACCGTCCTCCATCCGAACGCGCTCAGCCCCTAGGAGATGAGCCTCTGTCTGCCTCGCAGTTGATTTCTGCTCTGGGTCAAATGAGACTTCCTGGAGCTTTTGCCTCCCTCTGACAAGGGCGAGAAGCTGAGGGAGGAAATTCTCCAGTTATGACTATTTTGGACCAAACCCGAGGCACGTGCTTTAGATTAGGAGCCCTGAGATATCCTTCTGAGTCTGAGTCTTCGCTCTGCAGTGGAAGCATAGACCTTTCTGGACAAAGTTGCACAGGGGCTGTCCTTTATGCTTTGCTGTCATTAGCGACAGTAGGGAAAGCATGAACTGGGGTGTCCTGGGCGCTCTGCAGGAAGCAGCTTTCCTGGGGAGATGCCTGTGGTGACCAGTTATCCACGCTCTACCTCTGCGGTGAGGAGAGAGGCTCCCAGGACCCCAGCAGCCGTGACTTAGAGCTAAATAGCACCTTAGCCTTCCCCAAGGGCTCTCCCAGACATATTTGCATTTAATCCTTGCAAACTTCCCTGAAGAATAAGAGCTGAAGAAGCAAGTTCAGTGCGGTGGTGTGGGACTTTCCCAGGTTCACAGGGCTGGTCCACGTGAGGACTGAGCTGTGACTTCCGAACCTCTGACTCTCCACCCACAGTGGGCGCTGCCAGGCGGGGAGAATCCAGGAAGAAAGACTCTCCGGGGAGGAGAGACATCCAAGACTGAGTCGAGAGGTCAGCGAGTGGAAGAATGTGACTCACTGGTGTGTGTCATCAGAGTCACACGCAGGGGTGGTCGAGAGGAGTTGGTCCCCGAAGGAAGAGAGTCCATCACAACCCTAAGAAGGGGTCACATTCGTACATGACTTTGAAGTCCCACTCAGGAAATTAAGACTGAGGGAAACAAGTGGTATTTCTATCCCTTTTTCTAGTTTAAAGTCATGACTGAGGAGAGAAGGGAGATCATGAGATGTGGTCTGTGTGGTTGATGCCAAAGCACGACCTTGGGGTCCGTGGTCTGTGGGTTATGAAGTCAGAGTGGGGGCTCTGGCTGGGAATGGAGGAATCCAGCAAAGACGAGAGAGAACTTTTCTAAGTGGGGGACTTGCCTTCACAAGTAGCCTTTAGCCTGAGTTCATATGAATGAAGAAGGTGTCTAGACAGCACCGTAGACCCTGGAGGACCACTGCAGCCAAAGCTACCATTTTGGAGGTGATACTTGGGAATTATCAGAAGGTAATAAACAAGAGGATCATAAATGCCATTTTTTATAGCTTTGTTGGTGATAAAAGGGAACCTAAAATTTTAATATAATGGGGTGAACAAAAATCCAAGGTATCACTGATAGGACTCAACTGCGAATTTCAGCCATAGAAAAGCTTTCTGTTAAGGAAAAATATACAGGGGAAGCCAAGACTCCAATGTATCTTCAGGGGGAAGCTCATGTGTGAAGAAGGACGCCTTCAGTTATTCATCCTTTTAGTTAGCATCTCCTTGACATCCACGATGTGCCTGCACGGCTGTCGATGTAAGGATGTAACAGTGAGTAAGACAAGGTCCCTGCCTTCGCGAAGCTACTGTTCTAAAGGGGGAGGCAGAATATCAACAAGCAAATTAATAAGTAAGGTAGTTTCAGATTGTGCTGTGTACGTGCCATGAAAAACTGAAGCAGGAGCCGGGAGCACCATCCTTTTAGAGGAGCAGTCGGACAAGGCACTCTGAGTGATGCCCGGGAACTGGAACCGGCGCTGGGAGGAGCTGGAGGAAGAATGGCCCAGGCAGAGGGAAGGGTGAGGCCCCATGGCTTGTTAAAGAAACAGCAAGAAGGCGAGCGTTCCGAGCATGTGGCAGAGCACAAAAGGCTTCAGAGTGGCGTCACAGGTCAGACCGTGGAGGGCCTGGTCGTTGGGCTATATGTTAAGGTGCTAGAAAGCCAATGGAGAGTTTCAGCCAAGGAGTGATGACTGGATTAAAAGAGAAACCACTGGGGAAGATGTGCTGGGAAGCCTGGCGGCCAGTCTGAAAATACAAGCAAGGGGTTTTCTGATAAAAATGACAAAACTGACACAGAGACAAGAGGTGTTCACCCTGGAGGAGTCCTATGATTGCCCCCCATCAGGAGGGTGAAAGGACATCGGTGTGGCTGCGGGGGGGGGGGGTCTCTCGGGTACAGATGTTCAGAGAATGTGTCAGAAGACTCCAAGGAGCAGCACACAGCCAGCCACGCCTGGGGCAGGAAACGGGTGCGCCTGTGAGTGAGCAGGGGCGGCGGCCAGCGCCAGCGAGCCTTAGAAAGCAGTCATGGAAAGCCAGAAGACTCTTTGCTTTTGTTTTTTAAATACGTAAAGGACAAGAAAACACATTAAGGGCAGAGTAAAGCCACTGCCTGGGATAAGTAGCATTCACTGATTTGCTCACTTAATCGAGTATTGTTGGGCTCCTGTGATACACGGGGCACTCTCTCAGGTACTGGGGATACCACAGGTAGCAAAGCAAGAATCTCCATCCTTGTAGAGTAAAGCAGAGGAGGACGGGTGCCCAGGGGAGCAGTGGAGAAAATGAACAGAGAAGGGGCATAGGAAATCTGGGGGTGGGGAGCGAGTTTTCAAAGAAGGTCATCCGATTACTTGGCTTTTATTTCAGGTATGATGGGAAAGCCGTTGGAGGGTTTGGGTAGGGTAATGACGTTACCTGACATTTTAAAATAATTACTCTGGTTGCTGTGAGAATAGAGGTAAAGGACAAAACTGAACAGTTTCCGACAGCTTCACTGCCGTCGCTCCAGCCCTGGCACCGCCCTCTCTCGCCCAGAGTATTGCAGGGAGGCCAGGTGGGCGGCTGCAGTCCTGTGGGTGGAGGAAGATGCTATGACATTTGTAAACAAAATACTCAGTTCCTACTATGCTTCCTTCTTATGAGAGGATCAAGAAGGTGAGGAATTCTAGGCTGTTAGCAAGAAGATTACTTTAAACATTTGCCACAAGTGGAGGCTGGGTCCCGAAACAGGTGTAGCCAGAAGGTATTTAGAAGGGGTAGGGGGAACCAAGCAGGGGGCCTGGCCTGAGAGCCCCAGCAAGGGAGTCCGAGGGGAGGAGGCTCAGAGTGTGGATCTCAGGGGAGAGGGTGGTCTCGGTGCAGCCCACGTGACCAGGTGCCGAGGCAGGTGAAGAGAGCCACCGGGAGGAAGGTGGGATTTGTAAAGTCGCGATTCCAGAAGCACCATCAAAACATAAGACTGCTGAGAATAACAGCAGGGGCAAGAGTGGGACAGCAGCCTGTGCGCCCAGACCCAAGTCCTCAGAGAGGGCGGGAGAGTGTGCTGAACGGTGAGAGGCGGGTGTGTGAGCGGATAGAGGGGCCGTGAGCGAGCCTCAGCCTGGAAGGGTGGGTCTGAAGGAGCAGCAGTCACTGCCTCCCTCTTGCCTTAGAAGTAAGAGCAGTTGGAAGGATCAGCATCCACTGGAAGTGGTATCATCTGGGGAACCGCTTGGATTCACTAACAAGCCAAACTCAGTTAGCAGTCTCCACCTTTTTGATGGGGTCCCGAAGCTGGTTGATCATGGCAGTAGTGTCCATGGACGTATTCTGACTTTGTAGGAAACTCAATGGTTTCTTCTTTTAGTCTTTGGACAAGATGGAGAAACACTGTGTTGATAATAGTTCAGTTAAGTTGCTTCATAGATGGCTTGAGAGCTGCACCCAAAGGGTCTAAATTCATGAGGACAGTGTCTCTCTGGATCAGTGTTTTCAGGTTTTTTAAATCCTGAATCTCCCCCCAACCCGCCACCCACTAATTAAAACATGAATATCTCATTGTCTCCCCTCTAGTCTTGAATGCTGTCTTCTGTGCCTTTCCACCAGACAAGAGCAGTTTTTTGAATTGCACTTCCCTTCATCCACTTGCCTTCAAGAAATGTTGGTACTTGTCTGATTAGCCTGGCCTGGAGGAAGGTCTCTAATGGCTTGGTTCTGCTTAGCATTTTTTTTTTTTCAATGACCCAGATAAGAGTTGCTTATCAAGTTTAACGTGACATAGCGTAGAAGGACAGGTGATTTTTTTGGATGAAAAGATACGAATTCAGACATCCCTTGGTGGGTTGGAAAAATGGACTGAAACTTGCAGGATGAAATTAATAAAGGCAGTGGAGTTTTCCATTCAGAGTAAAATCTTCATTGTCTAAGTGTCAGCTGGAGGAAGACGATGAGTCAGGAAATCTCAGGATTTTTTTCTTGTGGGCTGACTGGGCTTTTGTTTGGTTGGAGTTTTTGTTTGTTTTCACGCATTGTTTCAATCTAGGACCCTAAACCACACAGACACGTGTATTGCGCATAACGCCAACACGAGCTGCAGTCATTTTAAAGAGAGCAGGGTCCAAGCCAAAGAAGTAATCATTTCATTCTTTTGTGGACCACATTTTAAGTGTTTTCAGTTCTGAGTGCCATTCGTTGAGGATGCTGACAAATGAGGAGGCTCCCAGAGGGCCCCTCCCACAGCATTTGGTGCTCAGTTAATAAATATTGGCTGAATGGATGGTGACTTGAGTGATTAGGGATGATGCCTCAGGTCCTGTGAAGAACAGTTGACGAAACTGGGAAAGAGGAAACTTGGAGAAAAGAAAAAGGAAACAAATGTCTGCAGAGCTCTCAAAAGAAGAGAGACTAGATTTATTTCATATTTTTCCGGAAGACAGCCCCAGGGTACCATAAAGTCGGTCCTGTAAGCTCCCAGGACGACGACTGTCTCCAGCAGCCCATCCGATGACAGCGGTCAGGACCAGCAGGAGGGGTGTTGCAGGAGGGAGTTGGGGCACAGCTGACTTGGTGGCCTTGAGGTCTCGTCCAGGGCGCAGCATCTCCTAGGAGGCCCAGAGCAGTGGGGCCTTGTTTTTTCAGCTTTGCAGAATCAACACTGCAAGGGGAACTATGACACGTGCTTTAAAAAATGTTTAATGGGAACTGCTGTGGATGCTGCCTGGAATTAGAGAAAGCCCTTTAATTTATTTTAGCCCTTTTAAGCCTTGCGTTTCTTCTTTCACATCTCATCCTTTCGTCAGTTGGCCTCCTAAATATTCATAAAGGAATCGACTCCAAATAAGAGTTAGTCTAAAACTCTTTCCTGAGCTTTTCAGCTTTACTTTCTTGTAACGAGTAATTATTTGAATGCGGTGTCTGGTCAGTTATGTCGCTGTAAAACTCGTGAGTAATCTGTTTGGGGAGGTTTTTAAAAAATTAATCAGGATTTTAGACATAGGATCTGTTGTGGAGGAATAGACATTTTCTATTAATCTTGGGTCCCAGGGCCCTCTGTGTCTAGAGCTCTCTAGCTGCAGCCTCTCTGCCTAGCCTCTCACCTCCCCCAGCTGGGGAGAATGGACACTCAGGATGCGTTGGAAGCGGACATTAGAAGCCCGCAGCCTAGACATACATTATAATGTCATATGAGGAGCAGAAGCTGTGGAGGCCCCTTAAAGCATGAGGCCTGCTGTCTGTGGACAGGGCTCTGTGGGCCTCCGGGCCCCGGCAGGGAGGACCCGGGACGGGCTGGCAGGGCGGGAGCATGGACTGCTGCTTCCCCGACTTTCCTCTGTGCTCGCCTGTGGACTGTGTTGCAGGACAGCTGCTCACGGTCACCTTCTGCCCTGCCCCTTCCTCTTCTGCCAAGTCCCCCGTCATCAGAGGCCTGCTTTTCACCCACTGAGAGGTGGACAGGAAGGGTCTCATTTCAGACTCTTTAATTAGAATGACAAACCCCTAGACCTAAGTCCTGACGTCACATTTCTTTGGTGTGTTTTCTGGGACATTTGGGGTTTAGCTTTAGGGCCACTCACATGGGATACGATCTTGGGAGAGTAACTTAACCTCTCTGAGCCTCAGTCTCCTGCTGTGTAGGACAGGACGTTGCAGGGTCCCTAAGAGATTTTAGACACAGTACACGAACAGCCAGCCCAGCGTCTGGCCTGTAGAAGGGGATCAGTAAGTCGCAGCTTGCTGGCACTGTTACTAGCTGTCATTAATTTGCACAGTCTAATCACCTTGCCAGTTTTAACTCTTGAGTGTTTTATTCTTTATTCAAGACTGAAACTGTGGAGGGATGTCCACCTACCTTCACGTGCTGAACTGTGCTCAGGGCTCCAAAAGCCCGAGGAGGGGGGTGTGCGGTTCCTTCTCTGTTTATAGTTATTCATGCTGGTCACTTGTTGCGGTGGGTGGAGAGGGCTCATGTGGAACCAAATAAACCTTCCTTT
This sequence comes from Vicugna pacos, assembly GCF_048564905.1. Classification (NCBI taxonomy): domain Eukaryota; kingdom Metazoa; phylum Chordata; class Mammalia; order Artiodactyla; family Camelidae; genus Vicugna; species Vicugna pacos. Next base: position 2,088,180 of record NC_132998.1, read on the forward strand.
TCCAGAGTTGTCTTTTCAATTTTTATTTTTGCGTTGTTCTCAAAAATGCAGAACCAGAGGCTAAAATAGAATATTGGAATTTGCAGTGGTCTTGCTGCTGGGCGTGACAACTCCAAGGTGGGCGTCTGCCATTCAGAGCTGTGGGGACAGACTTCACTCTCCTGCAGTTCTCCACCCTGAGAGAGCTGGGTCCCCCGGGCTGGTGGTGGAACAGAGGACGGCTTGTTAAGAGTGCTCTTAGCCTGTCTCCGCTGAGCCCTAAGTAATTTCCAGCCAGTGATTCTAGAGCTGCAGCCATCTGCCTCCTGCGTGATTCCAGACTCCTGTGCCTGGATCTCCTGGCCCCAGCCCCTCCCCGGGGACAGTCCCCTCCGTGTCCTCTCCCGGTCTGAACCGTGTCCTCTCCCGGTCTGAACCTGTCTTCTAACTCTCCTCTGTTCCTTCCGAGCCCTGTTTATGCGCATTTCACAGCCTTTCTCAGGCCATTACCCCCCTCTCCTTTCAGGCCTGTAGTCTGTTATCTTTAGGGTCAAACCGATGAGGGGCTTATTGCTCAACCGATTGTGAATGTCAGTAATGACCTTGGTCTACGACAGTGGTTCTCAAGCATGGCTGCCCATTAGGATCACCAGGGAAGCTTTTTAAAAATTTCCTGGTGCCTGGGTCCCAACCCCAGAGGTTCAGATTCGATTGCTCTGGGGGGTGACCTGAGCATCAGGATTTTGAAAGCCATCCCTGGTGATCCCCTGTGCAGCCAAGACTGAGACCTGCTGGTCTACAAACTCATTCAGTCACCAAGCTGAGTGAGTTCTAATAATAGCTCCGTTTGTCCCGCGAGTGACTCGTGCACCACAGTGTTTGAAATAGTTCATGTGAGTACAGAAACATCGAAGTAGCTATTTCCACTCTGTGTTAATTTGGTAGATTAAGGGAGGGAAATAGTACGGTTCCTTTTTTGAAAATTCCATTCATAGCATTTGAATGGAATGGGCTTGCTTGACAGTAGCAGCAGCAACTAGCTTTTATCAAGCCTTTGGCATGTGCCAGGCACGGTGCTAATTACTTCCTAAGCCCTTTTTAATCCTCACAGCAAGGCCACGAGCGACCCCCACTGTTTGCCCTCTCTGATTAACGAGGATCCTCCGGAGGTCCAGAGAGGCTTATCCACTCCCCCTGGGCTGCACAGAAAGCAGTGCTCAACTGGGCACTGCCGGTGCCAACACCTCACTGTTCCTCTGTGCACCAGGAAAGAACCACTTAACCAAATAACTTCCCGGGAAATAAGGACGTGCCTGCTTTAGCTTTGGAGTCGAACCCTTTTTCGATTGGGTTGCATTCTTCTGTATATGAATCACCTCCATGAATTTGATGTCAGATTCACTCCCAGGCTGCCTAGATAGATCCAGAACCAGGAGGCTAGGTCACAGATGAGGTTTTTCCCATGCATTCAGGAGACATTATTTTAGTGTATATGCTGCCAAAGTGAGCACAGGAGGCATTGTTTTAGAAAGCATCTTGCTTCTAGCCTCTCATCTAGCAGAGCCTTCCCCATCTTTTACTTGTCTTCCTACTACGTCTCTGAGGAAGTGAATGGGCAATGCTTTCCCCATTTTGCAGAAAGATGTGCCAAGTATTACTTACCTACTGAGTATGATAGCTACCACTACGTGAGTACTTACTGTGCTAAGCTCTTTGCATCCTGTGTGGTTATCTTCACTTCACAGATGAGGAAACAGAGACCCAAAAAGGCAGAGCTGCTCGCCCAGGGTGATACTGCTAGTAACTGGGTCCCATGTTGTTTGCTTGGTTTATTTATTTATATTTTTAAACTGCCTTGTGAGTAAACTTGCACGACGTGGCCTCCACCTGCTCTCTCGCCGTAGCCTGGCCAGCCTCCGCTGTGTATGCACTGGCATCTGGACAACCATGTCTGGAATAAACCACTGAAGCATAAACTGGATTTTCTTTCTGTGTGTCGAATAGCCATTTAACAGTTGTCATGAAACAAAGGATTTTCTGCCAACCTTGAATATCATACTGAGGTCAAGTGGGCCCTACATATTCCTTCTCCAGCCATCCCAGCGTGGGGCTGCTTTGGCGTAAACAAGCCGGGAGGTGAGACCTGGCTGCTGGCTTTCGACACGGGCACTGCAGAAACGCTCAGGACAGAAAGCTCTCTCCCCTTCTCACTAAATGTGAATATGCCAGCTCATTTCCTCTCTCTTCAAGCATATCAAGACTTGGTATTTTCTGGCTTGTTAAAATATGTACATGCACACGCACAATTCTGTAGGGAGAATAAGTCTTTGTACAGGAAGAGACTGGCAGTGTGCTGGGCGGATCGCGTCTCGGGGAAAGCGGAGTGCCTGGCGGGGCAGCAGGTCACGGACTGAGTGCAAGCCTTTTTTTTTTAATGTTGTTTATCCCCCTACAGGGCATACAAAACCATTGAGGATGATGACTTGAAGTTTCCCCTTATATATGGAGAAGGAAAGAAGGTAGGCGCTGCCCTCCCGGGGCTGGGAGAACGGGGCTCCGTCTCTACGGAGCCCACGGCAATCTGTGTGTTCCCCTCAGCAGCTTGCGATTTTCCAGCCCTGACAGCTTGAAAGAATGTCCCCTCCATCATCCTTCAGGCCTCCTGTCCTGAGGGTCCCAGGAGAGGCAGGGTTAGGGGGCGGGGGTGGTGAGCACAAGGGACTAAAGTCAATTTTGTGAAAGTAACGTCCCCCTTCCCCATCCGTCTGAATAAGTTTTTACAGTGTTTAAACACGGCCACTTTCACATACATCATCTCATTGTGTATCTGACAACAAGCCACGAGGCAGGCGGAGCTGGCTGTCTTGTATCCCTGTGGTGGATGAGGCAGCTGGGATCCCGAGGTTAAACCCGCTCAGGCGGAGTCACACGGCGGGGAGGGCTGGGACCTGATGTGGAGCCACGCCCCCCCACTAGGGTCCCCACACCCCCCGCCGTGGAAGCTCGGACTTGGCAAGGCAGCTTCTCCACCCGCCAACAGGCAGGGATCCTGAGCTTCACCCTGATGAGACTCTCGGGGCCCACGGACCAGGTTCCAGACTGGGATTGCAAAGACCATCCATCACCAGCTCCCCGGGCCCCAGTCAGAAGCGAACATTGTTGAGCCCAAGGAAGGCTGGCGATCTTAAAGTGGTCTCTGAGCAGGGTGGGAGGGGGTTGCAGTCCCACAGCCGAGACAAGGAAGCTTAGAAGCCATTTCCCAGGGAGAACAGATACCTTCTGAATCATTGCATTCTTCCTCCAAACACAAACACGTTTCATCTAGGTGCTGAGAGTTCCAGTTAGAAGTGAAAAATGTGGCCATGTTAAGAATCTAAAACTGAAATTCTTTCAGTATTTGATAGCTTTTATCAGAAAGAAGTGACTCATAAGAAAACTGAAGGATGCCTTCATGGGCAGATCTTGAGTGTGTAGGGGGGGCATGTACGTGTGCATGTGTGTGCGCGCGCGTGTATGTGTGTGTGTGTGTGTGAGAGAGAGAGAGAGAGCACACAGCATTAGGTTCTGGGCTCAGTGCAACCCAATAGTGATTTCACCACAAAGAGACACTTCACAGAGGGAACTAAAACATGAATGTTTGACCAATATAGGCGTCACTTTTCAAACTAACTTGCCCCTGTGCTGGAGATGGACACCTTTGAGCTCTCCATCCTTGGCTGAGTCACGACAGGGAAAGGCTCTGTTCCTGGTGGGATTACGTGTGTTCCTCAGCCCAGGGCGCACCTTCAGCCCAGCGATCTAGGTCCGCAGCTGCCGTTCTTTGTGGTGCCGAGATTCTCAGTATTGCCCTGCTGCTACTGAGTGCGTTCCAGTCAGCTCAGGACCACATCCTGTTGCCCTTGTACCCCTCGTACCTGTCTAGCCTGGTGCTTGATGCATGGCAGGCCGTCAGTAAATGCATAAATATTTAATAAGCTATTCAGTTATGTTCATTACACTCTCCTCGGTTCAGCGGAAAAGTGGATAAATGTGTTCTTCGAGGATTCTCAGCAGTGAGATTTAAAGGAGCGTGAGTGTTCCCAGTTCAGCAAAAAGTTCAGTTCCCCAGGACATCATGTTCCTCCAGCATTTCAGTTAACTGGGGCTTGACATTTCTGGCGAATTCTGTCGCTGTACCTGTTGACCTATTTAAAAGCCAGTGCGACTCCAGATGTGCCCTATGCCAAAATGGCACACCACCTCTGTCCCAGGACTCCGTGATCTCTTGAGATTACTTTACAACTGCCACACATCAGCCCTGTCCAGATCCTTTGCAGGGCTTTCCTCCTCCTTCTCTGCACACACCTCCCCAGAAGTTTCAGAACACTTCCACAGCTGTTAGTTTTCATTTGAGTTCTGCCAGTGCTTTGAAGGACTTGTGCGGGCAGCACCTCTGGGCTTTGTCAACAAGTGCAGTAACTAGCAGAAACGGCAGATTTCTTGGGACTACAATGCCCCCCGTGCTTTTTCCAGCCGGAGAAGGCGCCCCAGCAGGGAGGGGAGCAGGAAGGATGCAAGGGAACGTTCACGTTCCGAGTTGAGCGCTTCTCAGCTAGCAGGCAGCCGGGCCAGCCTCCCAGCAGGGCAGAGGGTTTCTGCCGCTGGCCTGACCAGCGGTCCCCAGGTTTCACATCTTGTGTCTACATTTCACCGCTTTTTATTCTCGCCTTTCAAAAATGTGTTCTGGTTTCCTTTCCACTTGAATGTAAACCTTCCCACCTTCCGATGTGAAACGAGCTGCAAAATCCACAGGCTTTTGGGGAAAGTAGGATGAAGATAGTGATAATGCGTTAGATTGTACTGTTTCTTAGCACTTATGAGTTACCCTTGGTACCCCCGCATTAGAGTGAGGATTCAAGTTCATGTCTTTGAACCACGATCCTACACCAGCTTTGGTGTTTATGATCCAAGTGTTCAGTCAGTGGGCTTCATTCTACCCAGAATGACTTTCCATCTATCCTGCATTTACCTGTCCGGATGCTGCCCATCCTTCTGCACAAAAATTTAGTGCCACTTCCTTCAGGAAATCCTCTTAGCAGAATTTTTACCTCCTCTGACCTCACGTAACCCATTGTTTACGTGTCTTTCAGCACTTGGCCATATTCTGTGTATGGTTAATTAGACATATACCTCTTAATCTCCCTTACCAAGTTCCTTTATAGTAGGGACACGGCCTTAGATATTTGTCCCCCACAGCGTGGTGTCTGCACATAGTAGGTACTCAGTTAACGTTTGGGTGAAGCAGTTCTGTGGCATCCCAGGTGGTAAGTCGGCTGATGGTGTGGGCGTTAGTTATAGCAGTGTTGCTTCCTTCGAGCATCTGGGAAGTGTTTAGAGAAAGCTGCAGGTGATGTGGCCTCAGCCGTGAGGTCCCTGTGTACATGCAACAGAATGTTTTGTTCCTTTCCACCCAGAGGGCGTTCGTGCGGATGTTAACAGGACAGGTTACAGAGTCACTGACCGTTAATTTTCTTCAGCCATAAACTGTAGCACAGGAGCTGTGGGAGGGCAGGGGCTGCCTCTGACATTCTTACATCTTTTATCACAGAACTAGGGACATAGCTGGTGTTCAGTAAATATTTGAAGAATGAGTGTATTAAAAAAGAATGAGTGTATAGAAGATGGGGGACTAGATGGTTGGGATGGATGGATGGGTGGGTGGGCTGGATAATGGGTGGTTAGATGGATGGATGGGATGGATGATGGGTGGTCAGATGGATGGATGGGTGGGCTGGTTGATGGGTGGTCGGATGGATGGATGGTGGGCTGGATGATGGGTGGTCGGATGGATGGATGGGTGGGTAGGATGGATGGTGGGTGGTCAGATGGATAGGTGGGTGGGTGGGCTGGATGATGGGTGGTTAGATGGATGGATGGGGTGGATGATGGGTGGTCGGATGGATGGATGTGTGGGATGGTTGATGGGTGGTTGGATGGATGGAGGATGGATCCTGTTGGATTTGGTGTGAACTGATTTCAGTAGCTGCAGACATCACGGGTGTATTGTATTTAGTTTATTGGACACCATTGTCTCCAGTCTCTACAAAAGACATCTGAAAAGAGATGGCAGCAACCCATTAAACTCAAGATAATTGCTAGAGAAGCCAGTTGTCAAGTACATAAGTGACCTTGGTGGGCCCTTCCTTGGGAACAGCTACCCACAGAAGTTAGCAGCCTGGGGCCCAGAGAGGGGCAGGAGGGAGCGGAAGATGATCGCTTCTGTCTGCCCTGGCAGCTGTATGGTGGCGGTGTACAGATTTATATATGTGTGCTGTACATGTTTCTCTGTATGTGTGAGTGTTTCTGATGACCCTCTGCTTATACTCCTAGGCCCGAGTAATGGCAACTATTGGAGTGACCAGGGGACTTGGGGACCATGATCTGAAGGTGCATGACTCCAACATCTACATAAAACCATTCCTGTCTTCAGCTCCAGAGGTACCACATGAGGTTTTGGTTTCTACTGTGTACAGTAAAATGTTTTCTACATTATTCCTCCCATGACTCACATCCCATTTCCAGACGGTAGCCAGCTGGGGTCACATGTATTTCTGCGGTATGTCCCATGGCTGCTGCTTTTCCCCACTCCATTCTCTCATTGAGTGTCCTGCTTCCCACCCTCCTCGCCTCCTGCCCAGATGGCTGCATAGCCCCCTAGTGGCATCTCTTGCCTCCTCAATCCAGCCCACATACTACCATCGGGCCAATTTTCCTAAACAACTACTCTGACACCTGTTTGCTCAGAAAGCTTCAGTCACACTCCAGAGCTCAGAGAATAAAGCCCAGACTCCTTCATGGAGCATTCAGAACTTATAATTTGGTCTAACTTAAAAAAAAAATCTGATCTTTGTCCCTGTGCACCAGCCAGAATGAACTTGTTACTCCTTGTATATGACCTTCAGTTTCCTGTATCTGCTCAGACTATTCTTTTTGCCTAGAATACCCTCCCTTCCCATCTCCAAACATCCAAATTCTTTTTCTTTTTCTAGGGCTTAATTCAAATGCTTCTCCTGCTTCCCCTTCCCCAACCACAGTCATGTCTCCCCTGCTCCAGATGCACACAGAGCAGCTGCCTCTGCACTGTTTCCACTTTCTGCCCGACGGCATAGCAGCTCACATGTGGGCTTTCTCCCCTCTTGGATTTTAATTGCCTGGAAAGCTTTTATCATTCAGTTGATGTTTGGAGGAGTTTGTTGAAAAACAAGGTGTCATGTATTTGGTTAAAATTTTTTCTTCTTATAATACAGAAAACAAGTTCTGTTTTAGGTTATATTATTTAAAAAAGATTTTGCTTCTGAATTATAGAAAACTCTAAATAGTAGTCGTTTAAGGGTATAGTTTTCTCACAGAACAAGGAGGCTGGAATTTGGTGGCTGTTTATGGTGGTGTGGCCCCTCCAACATGCCAGGGCTGGCACCTCTGCTTTTTGTCCTTCGTGGTTGTAAGATGGAGGCAGCAGCTCCAAGCATAACAGTTTCTTGCCAGGCAGGAAGGAAGGACAGCCTGTCTGTCCCCGCACATGCTCACTTGCATCTCGTTGGCCAGAACCGTGTCATGCAACCTCCCCGAGCTGCAAAGCAGGCTTGAGGAGAGAGAAATGTTTCCAGTTTCTACAGCAGAGGAGAGCCAGGGAGGGGTGAGTTGGGAACCAGCAGTGTTTGTATACTGTGTAATTAATGGTTAAAGCAGTGCCTTGCACCGGAAATGCCCAGGATGTTTAGACAGAGCCCCAAGGGTAGGTGCTGTGTTCTTAGTGAAGGTTCTTTCTGTTGGAGGAGACAGAAACCCACTCAGGCTGACTCCAAAAAAGGAGGTGTTTATTTTAATAATATCAGAAGAGATGCTTATGGTGTCCACAAGAAGAACCCTTGGACAGCCAGGCTTTATGGGAAGGAAGGTGGTTCTGGAATCAAGGCAGCCTTAAGAACCCCAGCAGTGGGTGTCCACCTGCATGAAGTCATTCTGCCACTGAGGTGACCCGCCACCTTCCATATGTCTCTGCTACCAGACACCCCGGTTTCTCACTCTCCCAATTGCACATTACCAGAGAGGACTCTCCTTGGACCAACTCCCCCTTTCTGCTAGGTCACCAGTGACTTCCCAGCCTGTAGACTGCCCCTTCAGATTGCACGTCCGCTCCAGAACCACCCAGCAGACACCCAGGCGCACCCCCTTGGCAGGGCTTGGAACAGGGCTGGTTCCTTCAGGGTCCTTTATTCCTGTGGCCGGCGTCCAACAGGCATCCTGCAGCCACAAGAGGTTAAGAAGCTGCTGAGAGGGAGCGCCTAGTCGAGAAGACAGCACACTTCCTGGTATCACCCAGGATTCCGAGTGAGGCCGGCTTGGTGGGGATAGTAATCACTGTTTGCAAGAGCCTGCGGAAGTCTCTCTCACAGCAGTTGTGCGTGCTGACAACCATGATGACATAAAGTGTGCGAGGTTCCCTAGAAGCTGGTAGATCCCTGTTCCCTCTATTCTGGCCAACGAAAGGATCCCTGAATAATGGCTGAAACCCCTCCTGGCCAGAGAAAACCAACTAGACTCATGCATGTCTGTATTCCCCACCTTGGGAAAGAGGCATTTATCAGGCATATTAAATAGTACTGTCACCTTTCTACTTTCCAAAACGGACAGATGAAGTGTGACTTCCGTGGGGGGTGGGGGGAGATGTCTCAGGAAATCAATTAGGCATTTTGCTCCTTAAAGTAGAGTGAAAACCTTCTCACCCTGTACCCTCCTCACCTCCAACACACACACTCTCTCTCTCTCTATGTATAAAGTGAGGAGTTTGGCCTTTCAGGAGAATGATATCTATGCAGACAGGTTATAGATCTTCCAATCACTGAGCTTCTGTGGATCCCAAGAAGAGACTGTGTAGGTTTAAAACTTGGGCCTGTATGGCAGACTCCCCAAGGACTGATCAAAAATCCCATTTGGCTGATCAGAAATTTCATTGCACCTGTCCAGAGTGATGCTAATTTGCAGGGAAATGGGTTGGTCGTTTCCGTGTTGGTGAGGGATGATGGGGTTGGATTGAGAAGGAAACTGGCAACCTCTAGAAAAATTTAAGTGCTCTTAGGAAAGTTGTAGAGTTGAATGAAGTATGGAGTTTTTATAATAACAATAACAAATAACATTTATTAACTACTTAGGCCAGGCCAGACAACATACTTTATATATATATATATATATATATATATGCACAGCATCTCATTTAACTCTCACAACAGCTCTGTGAAATATGTATGATTATTATACCCATTTCATAGATTGGGAAACTGAGGCCCGAGGAAATGAAATAACTCCCCCATGATTGTACAGTTATTAACTAGCAAGATGATTCTTGTACTCAAACTTGTCCAGTTTGGTCTGGCTCCTTAGGGTACAGAAGCTGAGTTCAAGGAAATTTCTTTGGACAGTGTCTGAGGGACCCACTGAGCACAGGTTCAAGGGGCCCTGAAGAGAGTACCTTTGTCTTGGGACCTTAGTGACCAGAGTTTCTCAGAGAAATGTGGCCAGGCTCAGACTGAAGTTGTAGGAAATGATGGTGTAGTAGAAAAAGTAATTGGGAAAGACAGTAATGGCCTTTAGCGTTTGCCAACCTAAGCCAGACAGAATTGTGCAAAAAGATGTTGCGCACTTATAATTTAGCTTAATGGGCGTGTAGTGTAGATCTCAAGATTCCTTTGCATGAGATTAAAATTGTTGTACATTTTAAATGCTTCCAGCTGGAGAGGACTTAGTTGGAGCCAGGAGAGGGGGGAGGAAGGTTAGAGGGAAGAGGGGGAGCAGCTTGGATCAGCTACAGTGGAGGAGGGCAGAAGAAACAGGATGGATACAGGGGACCCCTCTTCGCCAGTCTTGGGGCAGAAACTCCCTTCTCCTGGGTGGTCGTGGTCAAATCAGACCCTAGAGAAACAGCTAGGGGGCTTCTGTTGAGAACCCACAATGCAAGGTAAACTTACGTAAACCATCTAATGCAGAATAACTGACCCCCTTCCTGACTTCGTTCCCCTACCCCCACCAAGCCTGCCCCGGCTTTCTAACCGTGACTTCCTGAGAACATCCCCTGCTGTGCTTCGTCTTTGCCAAGCATGCGTCTTTATTTCACATTTGGGTTCTAAATTTCAAACCCAGATCCGTCTGGTAGTTTGAATGGTCGGGGTGGAGGGGGCCTGGAATGTGATTTAGTTCTAAGAAAAAAGGCTCAAAAATCTTCTTGGAAATCAGCATTGTTCCCATTCATCATTATAGCTCCTAATTCGATTGGATGAGTTAAATAAAAATAAATCAGAACCATGTGGATCAAATTTACGTAAAAAATGCACAGGGGTTTAAAAATTAGACAAGGGTTTCTAGCCAAACACATTTTTGGTTTCGCTGAACACAAGGCGTTGGAAAAGTCTCGAGTTTGCCAAAGCCGGAGAGCAACCGCCAGGTTTGCTGAGCCCCCCTTGTGTCTTCTGAGGTTGAAAGCAGGGATTTCTGGCCAGGAACTGAAATCCACCAGAGGCCCCCACCAACTGGGCGCAGGCCAGTTCCTCGAGTCTAGGAAGCATCTTGACCCTCCCCTGGTCCACAGCCTCTCTGCTCCGCGTACAGCAGCCTCCCCCGGCCCCCAGGTCTCCATCCTCTTGCTCAGTGAAGTTCATCACCGCTCAGCTTTTTTATATCATCCTAAAGAGTTCAAGTGGAGAAGGAAAGAGTTTGTGAATTCAGAGCCACCCCGCACCTTCTCTTCCAGCAGCTCTCCCGCCCCGTCCAGCACACACCCTGTGTCCTCTGACTCAGGCAGCGTGGCCCAGGCCTGCAGCCTAAACCTCCAGATGTTCTGCACTCTGCGCCCCTTTCTGGCCTCCACTCCAAGACTGGGCTGTTGACTGCAGGCCCCTTTGGGCTCTTGGGAGAACAAGGTCTTTTTCTGCATGGGGCTGGTTTGCAAACCCCACTGCGTCTTCTCAGCTGGGCTGATGCCCCCTTGGGGACTCTGTGCTCCCCTCCCATCACCAGCACCACTTTGAAAATGTCTAGGGGAAAATAATCACATGTTAAGAGTGTATAGACACTGTTTTCTTAGATTCTGGTACCATCTGACTTTACGCGCAGGAAAGACTTCCTTACCTAGCCCGTCCGTCTGCACCTCTAACTCTCCAGTCTCGCTTAAAAATCACTTGTCACACACCTGTGTGTGTCAGTCACGTGGGTGGTTCCCACTGAGAAGTGTCTTGAGATTTGCTAACCAGCTATTTAAATAAAGCCAGAATTTGAAATTTACTTTGACACCCACCAAAAAAAGTTAGCTTGGCAACTCATGAAGTTTGTGGTCACACAAGGGGAAGCCAACCTGCATATGTGTCAGACATTTCTTCTCATTGGAGATTATTCCTCTCCTGAAAAATAATCATTTCCCTTGAATGTTTCGGCTAAATATGCATATATCTGTTTGATGACATTAATGCATGTAAGAGGAGTTTGTTAAAAAAAAAAAAAAGCCAAGTCCCTAGAATCCACTTCCTGACAATCTGAATCACCAGGTCTAGGGTAGGTCCTCGGAATTTTCATGTTTTTAGATAATTCTGAGGTTGTTGATCCAAGGACCACTCTTTGAATGACGCTGTGGTAAGCTGTTCTTCCCTGTGCTTCAGGAACTTTAGTCTTATAATCCTAAAGTGGGTTTGTGGTACATCCATGCTCCAGTCCTGGACTGCATGGTTCGTGGTCACAATGCCTGGGGCTCTGTTCCAGGCTGGTAGGTTAGGGGTGCTACACCCCTCATTCTCCTCTTGACCACAGGTCTGCCAGGGCCGGGGCTGCTCACCACCAGGACAACTGCAAGCAGTGGGGTCGACCTCACCACACGGCCGGTGTCCCGTCGCTTACCAGGGGTGACTGGGTCTCCTCTTGGAAGGCAGGATACAAAGTAACTGGCTCTCTTGCTTACTTGAGATCCCTGAAAAGCTGCCATTATGAGTCCCTGAGTCCTGTGGAGGAAGGAACACACTGAGGTTATGTTCAGTCCCAATGGCCAGAAGTAGCAGCTGTAAGGATAAAGAATAGTAGTCATTTCATTATTTCTACACCAGGAGGCCAGATAACTCACGGATCCTCTCACCCAGAACATTTCTGATAGTCAGTGGGGTCACCATTAATAATTATGCTGGGAAAGCAGCACCAACCAAAACCGTCTCAGCCAAACAGGGATGTACGGCCGCTCTGTGTGTGCTTCCCCCGCCTCCTAAACCAAATGAATTTGACACGACCCGGTCCATCTACGCTGCACCCACGTCCTGTCACTCACAGGCTGGGACTCCTTCTGAGCCTGATCTCTGCAAATGGGCATCTGATGAACAGAAGCTTATTCCTCAAACGACTAACGAGCTAGACTCAAGGTCATTTGTTCGCTGATTCATTCAGTGAGCCTCTGATGCAGTGGTGAACAAGCCCAGAGAAAGGACCAGGTCACAGAGGTGCCCCCCCCCCCACGCACGGAAAGGAAATTCCTTCTCCGAGCTTCCCTCACTGAGTTGTGAAGTCCTGGCTTCCTGTGGAGAAAATAAAAGCCCTGCGCTTTCTCAGGGCCAGGCGCTGGCGACAACGTCAGGCTGTCTCCGTAATTCCCAGTATTTTAGCTGGTTGGGAAACTTTCAGGTATTAGATTGTATCCACCCTCAGAAGTCAAATGTTTATTTTGTCTGAAGTCTCCAAAAGTAAAAGCCAACCCTCAAAAATATCTGTGGTGCAGTTCAAATCGAAAGTTACACCCACAGCCAAAACAACCAGCTCCTTCTGGGGTAGCAGGAGCTGCCAGCATATTTGTCATCCTTAAATGTCCCTTGATTCATTTGCAGTCAAATGTCCTGGGGTCCTGTGGTCAGTCACAACCAGGTCTAATTCATCCTGTGACGAGAGAGTCAGGGAGCGTTAGAGCCGTGAGCCTCCCCAGGGGCCTCGCGTCCTAACCCTTCATTTCACAAGGGGAGACGCTGGAGATGGGAGAGGCTCAGCCCTCACCACTCCCCAGTGGAAATCCAGTCCTGCAGCCAAGCCAAACCAGGTAGCGCCGCCCTCACACACAAGTTCTCTCACGTCCCGGGGCTTTGGCCCCCACAGTTCCCTCTACGTGCCAGGCATGGGGTGCCCAGACCCCTCCCTGACACTCCCCATCTCATGAATCAGTACTTCATTTCACGTTCCCAGCAGGTGGTCACGGGGCTTTTAAACGGGAATGAACGAAGTGGTCTTGCCTAAATACTGAGGGGCAGAGGTGGGTCTCAAAGCCAGGTCTTCTGCCACCAGGTCCAGCGTGTGTTTCACGACATCGTCTAATGTAGACAGAATGACAACAGGGAAGCTGGGTGCAATCTTGGTGGCCTGCCAGAATGCCAATATTGAAATAAATCTACTCGGTTTCCTGGACCACAAGGCAGTATGCTGGAATTTTGTTTTCTTCTGGTACAAGTGCCGTGTTCAGAGCACTGCAGGTTGGCCACAGACGGTACAGAGGACTAGAATCCCTGCTCCTCTTATTTCCCACCATCTGTTGGCAGCCTTGACCTTGGGAACCACCTGGCTTTTCTGCTAAAACATGACTGAGTGTCCCGGTCACTGTCGTTTCAAGTGAGACTTGGAACTGAACCCCAGATCCCTCAAGCGCGCTCTTCACCCCCTCCTCCCACCCGCTAGCTTACTTCACGGTGCTACTGCCCTGAGATCAGAGCCATAAAAACAAACAAAAAACCTTGCTGTGCACGAGAATTTATCATTTCCTTCCACATCATCTCATTTGATCTTTGTAACAGCTTTGTGAGACAGGTAGAGCAGATGTTATAATATTTATTTTTCTGTTTTCAATTTTTTAACAATGATTTCAGGGATGAGAAAATTGAGAGCTAAAGAAAATAGATGACTTGTCTCAAGTCCCGGGTGGGTTAGAGGCAGAGACGGGACGTGCGGGCTCCTAAGGGCCTGGGCGGGGATGGCTCCTGCTCCCGTAGAACCCCAGGGCTCAGCTGCAGGGACCCCTCGTCCTGCCATGAGGACTTGAAAGGGGCAAAAAGGGTTTGGGGAATTTGCTGAGTTGATAAAGATGGGAGAGCTGTGAGGACATCCTAGAGGAGCAGCCAAGAGTTGGCAAATGGAAGAATTGATGGATTCTTTTGAAAAGCAGCTTCAAGAAACAGCCTCAGCTTACTGTAGTATGAGCTCTCCAAAGAGGCCACTGAAATTTCATCAGTAGTAGAGCAAGGAGGCCAACAAGCGTTAGCCAGACGCCGGCGGCTGAGCGCTGAGTGGACGTGCTGAATTGAAGAGTCGTTTGTCCCCACTCCTGTGTGAAGCAGGTGCCCAGGGACGACGGGGAGGGCGTCCCTAAGTGCCCTAGAGGGCACTTGGCTCATTTGGAGGCACGTTAGCTAAGACCCTCCTGTGCCCCCGGGCCCCTTCCTGCCCCCCTTCTTCCGCCAGCACCGAGCTTTTGTTAGCGGCTCCACGGAGGGCAGGGCAAGAAAAGGCAGGAGGCTGCTGCTACTTTTAAATATCCGTGCATCACATTTTGCTGCCTGCCTGTGAGCGTCGGAGTTTACATGCTAAGGCTGCTGGGTCACCAGATCGGGGGGGTCCTCTGAATGGATCTCATATGCTGAATTCTTTTTCTTCCTCCCTCCTTCCCATTTATTCTTTGTCTCGGCAAGTATGGCTAAGAGGGATTTACTAGATCTAGTGGGATGTACTCTATGAAAGACACGGCAAGGCCCACAGAAGAAATGCAGAATGAGATCTCCAGCATCCAGAAGTTGAATTTGGGGTGGGGACGGGGTGCAGGGAGATAAGGTGACCAGTTCTCGAGTGTTTACTGTAAACAGGACAGGGGTCAACGTCCCGCAAGGGAAATGCTTCCCGTGGTGGTTTATTACATGGTCTCCAGGTGCTAGGCTCTGCGCTCTGTTCTGGGGGCAGAAACAAACAAGACAACTCAGACCTTGTCCTGAGGGGGCCCTACTGCCTGGGACAGTGTTTTCAAGGCAAGGCTCCCCCGCCACTTGTAGTAGAATTACCCTTGTTTAAATAGGCTGATGCCTGGGCTCGGATCTACACAATCTGAATGTGTAAAGGTGGGCCCTCGACTCTTCAGTTAATTAGCTTAAAGAAGTTAAAGCTGGAGAATGACTAATGATGGGGAAGTGCAGCCAGTCTGGGGCCAATAGGTGAATACTGTGTTCCTGGATGTGGAAGGACCGTGACTGCAGAGGACCCGGGAGAGGAAGGGGAGATGGCTGCTCTTTGGGCTTTCTCCTCAGGGCTGCACTGTGTCCCCCTCAGCCTCTCTTCATCACCACCACCAGTCTGACGCTGTGTCCACACATTCTTCATCCAGAGTAGTGACAGGTCCCCAAAGGAAGAGGGGGAGGCCCAAGAAGGGGCCTGTGGAGAACCGCTCACCCGTTCAGTCTCTGTCCACAAGGTGCCTTCCTGGAGAGGCCCCCCCTTAGCCATATCTTCCGAAGTGGCTCTCTGGCCACTCTCCTTAAACCCTGCCTGACTTTTCTTCAAGCACCTGCCGTCTTCTGGCCTTTGTGTGTCTACCACATCTAGTTCAGAGGTTGTGAGGGACACGGTCACGTCTGTGCACCGCGGCTGGCACGCAGTGAGCGCTCAGTAAACATGGCATGAAGGGTCCAGCAGGGCAGACGGATGCACCCTGGCCTTGTCTCTGTGCTGCTCAAATTTCTGCTGCTCTCAGAAACGGCAAGCAGCTCAGGATTCCCGAGAGACCCTCCCTTTCTGGGCAGGTGGGAAGGCGGGAAGGAGCCCCTGGACACCCTGCCCGTGCTCTCCGGGCTCCCTCCAGCCCGAGGCCTTTGCAGATCACGCCTCTCCCCTCCCAGAGACGCTCTTCCTGACGCCTGAGTCCTGGGGAGCCTCAGAACCCACTACTTTTGATGTGAGTCTTCCCAGAACATGAAGAAACCATCTGAGGAACTGCACAGGGAACTTTGGGAAGGCGAGTGTGGTCTGATGGAGGAGGGCCCACACCAGCGTCGGGCAGGGCCGGGCAGGTCCCCAGCGCCCGCTGGAATCCTTTGAAGCCCTTGCCCTGGGAGGATAAGCGCGCAGTGGGCCGTCTTGCAGGGCCGTCCAGCTTTCCAGAGAGCATTTTCACAAAATGTTCTGCATTGCAGGTTAATGTACAAGACACGAGTTATAAGTGGAAACTTGGCAAAGTCCTTTGGAAATTGGCTAAAAGGCAGGAAACAAAGGGTGGCAGTAAAAAACCTAAAAGGATGTTAATTGGGGAGGGCCTCAGGGAACAGGGTTGAGACCAGCTTTTTATTATTTACATAAAAATTGCTTGGAGAATGGTATTGAAAGAGGTTTCATGCTGGCTAAGGAAGCTGCATTAGAGTTGTGTGTAGACACATGAATAGTGGAATTAGGGAAGGATTCAATTTATTGATGGAACTGAAGAGGAATATTTTCTAGTGTCTTCCAATTTATTAACCCACACCCATTCAGTTGGCCAGATTTCCATTTGAGCAGCGGGCAGGACAACTTCAGCTTAAAACAACTCAAATCTCCATATTTTGGGGGCCAGCAGAAAGTGCATGAAGAGATTTCGGCACCCTACACCCAGGGCCGGGCCTGAAATGAAACAGACGTTATCTTCAGCCCTAGAAATCACTCTTTTTAAAAGGAGCTGAAAGGCAGGTGGCATCTCCTGTTTGGCTACAAGCATAAGATTGGGCCACCTGACATCCACATCGCCCCACCTCCCTTTACAGGTTCTATCATATGGAGCTCAAATTATCACAGAAATTTATTGTCAATCTACCCCAGCAGGAAGCCAGCAGTCTCTCGTAAGCAGTCATTGCATACTGGACGTAACAACACAGCAAAACAGGACTTGAAATTGGGAGCCCAGAGGCGACATTTGCTGCCCTTGCTGCATCCCCCCGAGGGGATGGTCTGTACAGGCATCACGGAGGCCCACTGGGCCCTTGGTCTCCTTGGTACAAACTAGTCGGAATCCTCTCCGCCTTCGGTGTTCGAGGTGTGGTCCGTGGACCTGCAGCACCAGCGTCACACAGGAGCAAGTTAGACACGCAGGCTCTCAGGCCCTACCCCAGAGCTGAATTAGACTCTGCATTTTTGGGCGGTGGGTATAGCTCAGTGGTAGAGTGTGTGCTTAGCATGCATGAGGTCCTGAGTTCAATCCCCAGTACCTCCATTTAATTAATTAATAATAAATAAGCAAACACACACACAAACAAACCTAATTACTCACCACCCCCCCAAGAAAACCCCAACAAACAAAGAATCTACACTTTAGTAGGACGCAGCCTGATTCCCACACGGAGTAACGTCTCAGAAGCACTGCTCTGAGACACCCGGGAACCACAGAAGGCGACACAGAGGGGATCTGGTTCCTGCTATAGAGTAAAGATCGAACCACATGAGTTCAGTGGCCTGAGGACAGGACTCTGGCATTTGGGACTTCCCAGGCTGCTATAAACTTAAGATTCCCCCCTCCTGTTTTCTTTAATTGGCCTCATAAGGCACAGCGCCTTCTCTGGAATGTAAGCTTGCCCTGAAGTGAATGTGCCTTTTGAGAAGATGTTAAAAGCCAGTCTGGTCTACCCCTGAGAGCTCTACCCCCCCCCCCCCCAGCGTGGTCCCTGTGCTGGGCCATTAGCTAATTGTTACCATCCTGTTCACCGGCCACAGGGGCGGCTTTTCATTTGAGCTCATTTTCCAAAAGCTCTGCGGGCAGGTATGAGTCTTTTTGTTGTTTTCTGCTGCTAAGTGTCGGCTGTTGGTCCCCATGACCGGCCCTGTGGCAGGACATCACTGGCCTGGGCAAACCTTTCTAAAATGTGGGAGGCTTGGCTTTTAAAGCTGTGGATTTGAACACTCTGTGGGCCTCTCAGAACTGTATTCTCCCTGGATCTGAGATGACATGACAGTGACTGTGATGGGACGCGGGAACAGCTAAATACACACCACCCTCCTCCTGCCCCGCCCCCCCTTCACTCAGACTTTTAGAAAATAGGATAATGAGGTGGGGTTGCTGAAATCGACCTGCCTCTGCCCTCGGCTCACGAGGTGGTGCAGGCAGGGGCTGGTTCTGTCACACTGGTAGGGAATAGCACTGAAATCCCCAACCCCCCTTCCCCCATCCTGCCCGGGTCAGGTGAACACAGAGTTGTGGCCTGACGGAAGTAAGGCTGGATTTTTATTAGCAGTAGCTTTGCTAAGGTTACTTGGTTCTTTTCCAAGAGTTGAGGTGGGTGTTGGAAATATCCAAGTCATTCCAGGTACCAGAGACGAGCAAAGAAAGTTTGCTGAGACACACTTTGGAAATTGAGACCTGGCACGTGTCCTCTGTAATTTAGGCTAGATTGAGGCTCCTCAAACCTGAGTGTAGCATCAGAGTCCTGTCCTAACCTGGGACGAGTCCAGCCCCAGGGGCCTCAGAGCAGATAAGCCAAAAGGTGGCAAGTGAGTACATTAAATAAAGTGTGTCTCCTTCACCTAAGACCAGTACATGCAGGGCAGCTACTGTGGATCCTTACCTCCCCCACAGACTGAGAGCTCAGAAGGAGGGGAATCTGCTGTTCATCCTTATTCTTAGAGCTCCTGGCACAGAGTAGGCCTTTGAGACACATCTGTGGGGTGGATGTGCAAAGGCAGGCAGGCTGCAGGCTCCAGCTGCAACACCAGCTCCCTCCCGCTCAATCTATTGTAAGTCATGGCTCAGCCACATCTCAGGCATTGTGCTTCAGGTTGATTTCTTCCTTGTCGACTATTAATCTTTTGGGCTCATTCACAGTTGTGTTTGGGGCCCTTTATGTCTGTATAGCAGGTCTCCAAAGGGTACCTCTGGCCACAACGCTCACTGCATCACCAAGTGCCTTACAGTGCAAAGCTAAAAACCGCTGGGCTGGGCAGGAAGAGAGAAGGGAACTCAGGAGCCAGTCCGTCAGGAGGGATCACATGCTCCCACCTTCTTAAGCAGGGGTATTCCTGTTCTTTTCAGGTAAGAGTCTACGATCTCTCCAGATATGAGCATGGAGCCGATGACGTGCTGATCTTGGCCACTGACGGACTCTGGGATGTTTTATCGAATGAAGAAGTGGCAGAAGCCATCACTCAGTTTCTTCCTAACTGTGATCCAGATGACCCTCACAGGTTTGTGCATTTCTAGGATTGCGGGGTTGTTCCTCAAGCAGTCTTCCACGCTGGGGATGAAGTAAATGGTAACCGTGCAGTTTTCATCATTCACGAGCTGCTGGGGACGGTTTAGTAACCAAACTGCAAAAGGGACTACCTTTCTTAGGAGGGGTGTTTTCACAGCCAAATGAAAATCCGTCTTAAGTTAAACCTAGATACAAGGGGTGCAGAATTTGATTTGTGAGATATTTCAACAGGCTGTCTTCCTCACACTGTTACTTCCTATCCTGCGAGGTGGGACTGATCCCATTTGTGATGCTCCTAAGAGTGATAGCAAATGCTTCCAGCATTGATTCCCCTCTGCTGGGAAACTTTCTTTCGGAAACATTGGGAAAGGGGAGAAAGACTGTAGTAGGGATTCCTTCCAGCATGACGGCAAGCTAACTATCCTGAATAACCCTCGCTGACTCAGAAATATCCAGCCCCTCTAGAGAAAGGCAGCTGCCACTTAGAGCACAGGGAAATAAGTCCCCCTGAGTAAAACCAGCAGAAGCAAAGGATAGCAGAGTTCGACTTGTAAATACTTCATTACTGGATATATTAGCCAAAAATATAAATAAATATTTTAACATCCTTCAGAAATGTTTTTAGAAGCTTTGAAAATACGTATAAGGACAAGAGACTATAAAATGACTGCACAGACTTTTTAAATTAGGGAATGAAATTTCTGGAGATGAAAAAATATAGAAGTAGGAACTAAAAAGTCAGTGAATTGAACAGATTGAGGCAGTTGAAGAAATACACTGGTGCACTGAAAAAGTAATCTAAATAATCCAAAATATGCTCAGAGAGACAAAGAGAGGGAAAATATGAAATGAGACTGAGACTAGGAGGATGACCTAAGATGCTGTAAAAATAATTGTATAAAAGGAGATGTTACAGAAGATGGGAAGAAAAAGAACACGCTCCAGTCCAGAATTGCTGAATGATAGTAAACTTCAGATCCAGAAAGCCCAACAGATCTCAAGCAGAAGAAATAAAAAGTTGTAAGTAGAGATTCAATAATTAAACTGAAGAACTCGAAACAAACAAAAAACATACTAGAAGAAGCCAGAAAGAAAGACAAAATAGACACATAAGAATTTAGACTGATAGCTGACTTTTTAAAAACAACCACAGGAGCCAAGATAATGGAGTTTCACCTTCCTCACTTCTCATATATTTTCCTGCAATACATACATGAAAGAAACACTCAACTTCAACAGTCAGAGAAGTACAAATAATTAAAAACCTGTAGAACAACTGCAGATGGATTTGTGAATTTGTAGCAGGACTCTGAGGACAGCTCAGCATATGCACATCCTATACCCAGAAGCTCCACTCCTAAGTCTGTTCTCTGGAGCAGTGGTTCTAAAAGTGTGGTCACTGGGTCGGTCACATGGGATCAGCATCATCTGAAAACTCGTTAGAAATACAAATTCTCAGGCCCCACCCCAAGATCTACCAAACAAAACTCCAGTGGTAGGACCCAGGGATCTGTGTTTTAACAAACAACCCAGGTGATTCTGATGCTGGTATAATTCAAGTCATACAAAAAGATATGCACACAATTGTTTTTATTATAAAAACTGGAAGCAACCTACATATCCAGCCAGAGGATGGATTAAACAAATAGAGTATGTTACAGCCCCCAAATGGAATGAACCAAAGCTGTGCTCTTTAGCAGGAAAGAATCTTAATAACACAATGTTGAGTTTAATAAGCAAGTCATAGAAGAATGCACATATTATGATTCTATTTATAGAAAGTAGAAAACTAACAACATTTGACTATGACATATGATATAGATAATAAAATTATAACGAAAAAGCAGGACAGTTAACCCAAAATTCAGGATAATTGCTACCTTGGGAGGAGAGGTGGCAGAGGGGGATATGTGCTTGAGAAGGGGCCCACAATGAGCTTCTAAGATATTTACTGGTAATGTTCTGTTCCTTTAGTTACGTAGCAGGTACGTGATTGTTCATATTATTTTTAACCTTTCATCTGTTACGTATATTGGTTTGTATGTCAGCTGTGAGGCACTGTAGTCCAGTGGTTAATGGCATGGATCTAGTTACACTGCTTGAGGTTAAATCTTGGTTCTGCCCCTTCTAGACTTTATGACCTTGGGGAAGTTTCTTAACCTCTTAGTGCCTCAGATTCCTCATCTGTAAAATGGGGATTCCAGTAGTCCTAACCTCCCGCATGTTTGTAAGTGGAGCGCCTGGGATGCAGAAGCACTATTGGGTATTTGTGATTGTTATTCTATGTTTGTTGCTATTTTTATGTTTCAACATATTTCATAACAACCAAAAAAATCCCTTCAGGAAAAACTTAAAGCTAGTTATTCTTTCTAGAATTGTTTGGTGTAATTTGGCTCAGGTGCAGAGGAATGGATGGTACTGTAAACAATAAGATTCGTTTATTTGAATTTGAACGAATTTTTTTCCTGTTGAGCTATTAGTTTCAATCTGTGTTTTATGTCCTGCTTGTTAGCAACATTCTCTTGTTGATTTTCTGTACTGTATCATTTGCATAAAGCTTTGCAAAGCCAGCAGACAAGTATGAGTGAAAAGGAACCCAATGCTTTTTTTTTTTTTTTAATCTCTCCAAGCTGGCTTGGTTTTGCTTACCAGCCCCTGTCTCTCCATGGCAACAAGTCTGCCCTCCAAGGGTGGGTAACCTATGGGCAGTGCTGTCGCTGGGCAGGTGCATGCCAGGTCAGAGTGGGTTCCTAGGTTCGTGAGACCTGTGACCTGCAGTGGCAGGGCTTACAGGGATCTCCATGGAACAGAAGGGCAGGAAGGAAAAAGGTTTTGAATTTGCCTTGTAGGGAAGATGGCAAACCAAAGCCTGAGAAAGAATCCTGTATCTGAGAGATGAATGAGTGAAGGGGAAAGTTTTAAGATGGGCACAGTTTCGTTGCTAAGAGATGGAATATCCAGCTGGAGAGTCGAAAAATTCTGGTTGGTTTTTGAAATCTTGAGACCTTATGTGGGGGGGGGGGAGGTGCCTTCTTTGCCAAATAACTCCCACTTAGATTGATTATCTGGGAAATACTGAGGACCTATTTTACAAGCCTGCTAGACACTGGGGAAGAATCTGTGAAGAAAACAGACGAGGTCCCTGCCCTCTTGGAGTTTAAAATCTAGAGGTTACGGAAGCATATGGAAGTTACAATATGGATGATTAAGTAGGCAGCACAAGGGACAGCCAAGAAAGCTTCCCTCCAGAGGGGACATCTAAACTTAAACCTGAGGAACAAATGCGTGTGCGCCAGGCAGTGCGGGCTGGGGAGGCCTCAGTGTTGCCTTCAGAGAACGTGTTGCCTTCGAGGAGCCCAGCAGTCAGTGTGGCTGGCTGGGCTTCCAGTGGGCTAGTGTCAGCGGATGACGTGTGAGATTAATGGGTCAGCTCACATTGGACCTTAAGCCCTCACAAGATGAATAAATGCGAAGACTAGCTGGAGGACGGGGAGTCTGTGATAATGATATGGACTCTGTGTGCTTCCTTCATTCTGATTCATAATCAGAAAATAGTCTGTGCAATCCGATGATGAAAACATGAGATGTGGACTGCTTCTCTACTCCTGGGCTCCTTAGTAATTTAAGCCATACTGGGAAATCAGAGAAACTTAATTTATTTGAAACTCACGACTTAGGAATTATGTCATTCCTGTGTGTGACGTGTTTGCACGTGTCTGCATGTAACTGGGAAGGAGGGCACCACGCTCACGCCCAGGCCTAGTGTGTCTCCTTGGGAGGCCCGTGGGGAGTTCAACACCAAAGTCGTGGCAGTGGGTTCCCTGGCGGTGCCTCCTGACTGGGAGCTGTTCTGATCTTGTCATGCAGAAAAGAAATAGGAGTAACATTTTAGCCTGAGGCATAACTTCTGTGATGACGAAAGCCCCGCCATCATCCCCGAGGCTCTGTGAGTTCCTTCCCAGCCGGAAGGATCCACTTGTCCGCTGTGGCCAGGACCACAGGTTTGCCTGCTGAACACACGAGTCGGGGAGATGGAGGGAGCTCACCAGGCCAGACGACTGTTTGATAGAAACTGAGAATGGGAAGGTGTGCCCCCCAGGGTGGGCTGCCTGGGGGAGACACAGGGCAACAAGGCGAGAAGAACAAAATGTGTCTTCATCTGACACTCTGAATGGGCCTGTTCCCCCTGGAGTTTTGCTGAGTTTGCCCGGTTTTGTCCAGAAATTCAGGACAGGAGGAGGCAGGGCTTTAGCCCTGGGACAGGACGTACTTTCAGGTTTTGCCACTTGATTATGTGGCTTTTGTTGATGGTACGGGTAGGTTTTTTCTTTTTCTTTTCCTCTTCGTGGCAGCCATTCTCGACAGATTGCTAGTATTGTTGTTCCCTGATGACGTCCTTCCCTATACGAGATTTAAAACAGCATCTCCCCCTCCAGGGTGCTTTGTGAGGGAAGAGGTGATTCGGAGAAAGATGATGCTTGTGAAATCCTGACCCTCACACCGTCCTCTCGGGCAGAGGTGGGGTTCAAATGAGCTGTAGGGCCTTCCTGACCTCAGGGTGGCTTGTTAAGTCCTTTTGCTGTTTTGAACTGTCTTGACAAAGGAACCAGAAAATTAAAAGGAGGCTTTGTGGACAAGCCAGAATGTGAGTGCAATTGGGTCTTTTCTTTCTTTTATTTTCCTGAAGTGTAGCAGAGGTGACGGTTCTGCACAAGCTTTGTGGGGTCATGAAATGAACCGCTGAAATATACCAAGCTAACACCCTCGAGTGGGGTGGACGGAATTCATGGAGGTTGGGCTGTACCACGTGTCGCTCTCTATACTAATTCCAGTAAGATTCTTTTCTGAGGCCTAAATGTCCTGCAAAATTTAAGGAGGGTCCTCAGAGAAAGGCCTGGAAGGGGTCTTCTGAGGCAAAAAGTCTCAGATTGACTATCCCCTCTGTAAGGCTGGAGGTTTAGTGGTAGGTCTCCTGGAAAGACTGTTCAAAATGGAGGCAAGTATGTAAACATGCAAAGAAGATGCTTAATAATTTGTTGGGAAGAAATAAACTGAATATTACTAAAGGAGGAAAGTGTGGGCAATGCTGAGTGGACCCCGGGCCAAGGAACAGTTAACCACATGTGAAGACATGGCATGGAGTCGCATTCCAGATGCCCAGGAGAGGCTTGGCAAGGCTTCTTTTGCCTGCTCTTCATTTCCCAAAACCTGTCTGTGGAAACCTCGTCGTGGTAACTTGGACCTAACGACCCTTGGTCCCCCTGCCATGACTGGAGGGGCTTATCACGGGGCATTACTTCTAAGCACCAACATCCTGGAAGCTCCACGGAGCTTCTCCCTAACGAGGGAGCCTTGACAGCCGGGCGTCACTTGTCGTGCTCCGTACCCATGCTCTCCTCAGCTCGGATAACCGTGGGCCTTGCTAAGGAAGAGCTTGTCAGTGGAAAGTTACTAGTAAAACACCCACAGCACTGACAGCAGGAAACTAATGCGGGTCTGAAATGCTCGTTTGTATCACCTTGATAACATATATGAAACTCACTTTGGCAGAAGACAAAGGTTCTTTTAATGAAAACTTTCTGTGAGCTAGCTGAACTAATTTCTCCCTGTGCTGTGTGGTTTTGAAAAAGTATGCCTCAGATGCAAAAAGGAAGGGTTTGCCCCAGCCCCACCCTCATACCCATTACAGGTTTTAAGAACAAATGGGTGTTTTAGCTGGTGTTCCAAGACTAGATAAAATCTGTATTTTTGTTTCTTTTGCAATATTTAGCATATTCAGATCCACGGGAATGTGGAAGTCAGCCACCACCCTGCCCTTGGCAGCCTCAAACAGCCCACTGCCAGCCCCCTCTTTCCTTCCTTGGGGCCGCTGGAGCAGAGCTGTGTGGCCACTTAGTTGGAACATGAGGGCATTTAAAGGGCTTGCCAGAGAGGATGGAGAAGAAAACTGTTATGCCCCCTCATATTGAAATGTTGCTCTTTGGGATTTGAACTAAAATGAACATGCACCACCTAAGAAACCAGGGAGCTGGTGCCGGGGGCCTAGAGGTGGAGGACCCCTGGTGGGTGTTCTAACCTTCTCCAGGAGGGGTGGTGAGCCCTCCTCACCTGTGGCCTTGTGCCCGCTGACTCCCAGTGGACACAGTGACAGTGTTACAGACAGCAGCTGTCATTGTTCCAGTGTCTGCCTGAGTGAAGTCCCTGCGCAGAACCTGCTGTGAGCATCTTCAGTGGCTTCAGAGCCAGACAAGGGGCACATGTTGCTCAGCTCCCAGCAGTGCGCCTAAGAGGTGCCTCCTCCCAGGACAAGCTGCCTGGTTCCCAGCAACAGAGAGCCCCCTCCAAGCCGCCCCCCAGCTACCCAGTCACCATAGATCCCTGCCAAGGTTCCGAAGCTTGGGAGAGCTTTTCTGCCTCTTAAACGTAAGAGGCCTGCTCAGAATGCAAAGAGGATTCTTTCTCCTGTTCCCATCACTCTGTTACTGCCCCGCTCCGCAGATGGAGTCTGTCTTTAAAATGCAAATATTCGGAACCCATTAATTCCCCAGTTCCTGCCACCTACCCTCCCTCTTGTAAGACCCTGTCTGTACCATCCAAATGGCAAACAGAAGTTCCCACCCAGCTAGAACTGTTGGGAGACTTTCAGGCATGGTTACAGCTTAAGGCCTGAAACGGACTTATTTTGACATTCCAGTGCTGATTCAGCTGTGGTCTTGTGGAAACAGACTCTCTAAAAGGTGGATGACTTCTGGCAAGGGAGGCAGGGAGAGAGGAAATGAAGTCAGAAACAGCATTTAGGGTAAATGAAGCCACATGCAGGGAGATTTCCTCATAAAGAGGAAAATGATGGCTAACGTGTACTGACCCCTGACCAACTAGGGGCCGCTGAATGTCAGAGGAAGAGTCTCCTTTATCTCGGCGCTTTGAGGCCCGCACTGTCCTTATCCCCAGTTTACAAGCAAGGAGGGGCTCCGAGAGGCTCAGGAGTTTCTCCAGGGCTCCCAGGTGGGCGCGGTGCAGCCGGGGGTCCCCGGACAGCCCACGCCCCCAGCCCGAGCGCTTCGCAGGCCCCGCCGCAGAGGCGCGAGGGCGAGGACGCGCCCCAGACGGCCGGGACCCCAGAGGCCACTGAGGAGTCATGCTCCTGTCTCCTTCCACCCTGACTCCGGTGTCGGTGGCTGTGGAAAGAGCCCGTAGCCCTTCCATGGTCCCTCAGCCCCTCTTCCTTTGCGGCTTTCCCTCCCCCCGCCTCGGCCCGAAGAAGCCCAGGGCCCGGCTCTGCGCGGCAGCTGCCACGTCAGGTCCCTCCCGGCGGCCGTCCCTTCGGCAGGGCTCGGCCTGTCAATACTGAAGGCCTCAGCCAGAGAAGAAAAACGCTCTCCAAATACAAAACTTGTCTCCCAGGGAGCCTCTTGGCTGGGAGAGCGTGAGGAACTTCGCAGCCTCCGCCCTTCTGTGCCGCGGTCTGACCCACGTTCTGAAGGAGGCCTTGGGTCCGGCCCGGCCCCTCCGCGGCCCCCGGTCCCGTTCCCTGCCTGCCGCTGCGCCGCCGCCCCCCCGCGCCCCTCCTCCCTGCGTGTTCCGTGCCTGTGTTCGGTGCCGCCGCTCCCCGCGCCCCGCGGGTGTGGCTCACGCACGGGCGCCCCGGTGTTCGGCCTCAGGCCTGAGCTCGGGGAGCGCGCCTGTGGCACTGCCACATGAGCAGTCTCGTCCGTTGTCACCGCCCCAGGCAGCCCTTGTCAGGTAGAAACTGGAGGAGGAAGAAACGGGAGAGAGGAGAAGCGGTTCTTTCCCTCCAGAGAAGACGTTTCTGCTTTTCTTCTGGCACCAGTCTTGACGGAAAGCAGCCTTACGAGTGGCTTCATGCCTGGAGCAAGCCGGCGCTTGACAGGGATGAGACGAGGTCTAACGTGGCCCCCGGCCCGGCTGAGACTGGAGCTGGGGTAAAAGCCTTCTTGGACTGATCTGCGTATGAGGAGGAGCTCCCTGCACGTGGCCTCATTTACCCGAAATGCTGTTTCTGGCTTCATTTCAATACTGGGTCTCCTACAGCATGAAGGAGACAGGAAACCGGTCCTAGGGTTCAGCAGCACTGTTCAGTTACTGAAAGCATCTAAATCAGTGCCCCCCAGTTGTCCACGCAGGCTGCTCTCTCACAGGGGGACGTCCCCTTCCCTAGGGAAGCCCGGCAGAGAGAAGTCACAGGCAGGACCCCGAGCTCCGGGCAAGTGTCGGGGGCAGTGCTTCTCGCCTTCTCCCTCAGCTTCCTGCTCAGTCCGGCGGGCCTTCCTGTAGCACGTGTGTGCATGGATGAGAGTGAGAACCTGATGAAACTGAGGTTCTTGGAGGAGTGGGAATGGCCGGTAGGCCCACCATGCAGGGCAAGTGTGGGGTTAGACCTCACCCCACTCCTGTGGTATGGGGATCCTAAGCCAAGAAATTCACATGAAACGTGTTCTAGAACCGGAAGAACCCGTAGTGTGCCCCCCAATCAAGGCAAATTTAGAACCCTTTGTAGATACCCTAGGGTCTATAACTAGAAATAACAGCCTTCCCTCTATCCCCCACAAAGAAAACCTAACAGAACAGATTGAGAGGAACTTTTAACATGCACAGATAGGACCATACGGTAAGAAAAAGGAGATGTGGAAAAGAACCAAATGCAATGGTGAAATATGTCACTGAAATAAAGTCACTCCTTGAATGGATTGAATAGTAAACTGCTAAAGTGTGAATTAGTGAACTGAAAGATATTACTGAGAGATTTAAAAAAAAAAAACAGGGAAGAAGTTAAAATGTGGAAGGTAAAATGAGAAAGACCTAATAGGAGAAAATACAAAAGTATGTAGAAAAAATAAAAAATAGAGGCAAGGCAAGATTCAAGAAGTTCATGGTTGAGAATTTTTGCAGAACCAGAAATAATCTTCTCAGTTTGAAGGAGTGAAACTAATTTCCAAATAAATAAAAAGAAATCATTGTTACATCTTGGAGGAAGTTCATACCATCAACAGTAACAATTTAATAAGTGATTGATGAGAAAATACAGTGTCTTATTAAAAAAATGAAATAGGGCACACTTCTCAGCGAGAGAAGTCAGAAAAGATGGAATATTATCTCCAAACTGCTAATGGAAAACAAAGGTCAGTTTAGAATTCTGTACCCAAGAAAGCTGTGATCCAAGATTAAAGGCAAAACCAAACATTTTTGTGGCCCCAAAACTTGGTGAGTTTATCCCTCAAAGACCATTGTTAAAAGAATTACTTTAAAAAAAAAAAAGTACTAAATATGTACTTCAACAGTAGGAAATCAAACCCAGAAGGAAGGAATGGACTTCAAAAGGCAAAGAAGTTAGTATGTTGGTTTATTTACATTAAATATAGATTATAAATTATAATAATGACTAATAGGAACTTAAAAATAAGGTGAAATTAAAATACTAGGCAATTACATGAAAGATGAAAGAAGGCATTCTAAGATCCTTTTATTTTCAAGGACACAATACTGATTAACTTATATATTAAAAGCTTAAACTGCTGAAAGAGGAGAAATAATCACTTCTAAACCAGTAGAGGGAGGAAAAAGGTATTAAGAAAGCAATCAACCTGACAGAAAGCAAGAACAAAGGAAAGAAAAGCATAGTAAGTAGAAAATACAAATAAATTTTATGTGTATGCATGTGTGAATGATGGCAAAAATAAATTCAGAATAGCAGTTTTTACAATAAACAGATTTAATGTGTATCTTAATAACGACAGAGATTAGATTTTATTTTTACTAGCCATCTACCAATAACGAAACACACTTAAATGAATAGCGTTTAGAAGTCCTACATTGCCTTGTGGATTTTATCACTGGTGAATATCAGGGTGTGAAGGTAGCATTGAAAATGGCTATTACTTGCCTAAGAGACTGGGAGCAGCATTAATTAAGGATCATGGATGGGGAAGTCCCACCTTGGAAGTGAAAATAAATTAACATTTATTGACTGTCCCTGAGTTTTAATTGGGGACTACCAGGAAAAGTAAGAAGAACTTGTACCACTTGTCATGTAAGGTCAGACATTGGAGGAGAACTTGAAGTGTATATAGTGGTGTGGAACCCCCTGCCCCGGCCCCACACCACTGCCAAAAAAAAAAAAAAGGAGAATTCAAGAAGAAAAGGCAGGAGATGCCACGGATAAAGGAGATGGTCCACAGTGTAGCATTTGTGCTGGAGAAAGGCTGAGCAGAATGAGTTCAGAGAAGCAGCTTTAGGTCAAGGTGTAGGAGGCCAGATTAGTAGAGTACTGGGCTTACTGGTAAGAGATTCAGGAAGGAAAATGGAAGTAAGAAACTGAGGAAGCAAGAAAGGAGTTCTCTCAGGGAGTTCAGCATCTAAGAAAGAGAGAATGGATGGTAAACAGAAATGCAGGCTTAGGGAAGCTATCTTGGAATAGACAGTAACCATTTTTAAGAATAAAACCTTAATCTTCCAGAGCCCTTGGGTTTCCTGGGTAACCATGTTTTCTGCGTGACCTAATGCTGCTTTTTAAAATACCAAAGCTAAAGGAAAAAAAAAAACCAAAACACCAAAGCTAATTTTGACGATTTTTATTTTCGATACCCAAAGCCACCAGTAATAGCAGTATCAGGTGGTCTCTTGCCTTTAACTATGGACAGTACTCCTATGTGATTCAAATAAAACAAGGTAGGCATTGTTTTGATTTTAACTTTTTTTATTGAAGTATAGTTGATTTACAATATTGTGTTAGTTTCAGGTGTGTAGCAAAATGATTCAGTTAAATATATTTTCCAGATTCTTTTTCATTATAGGTTATTGCAAGATACTGAATATGAGTCCCTGTGCTCTACAGTAGGACCTTGTTGTTTATCTATTTTCTATATATAGTGTGTCTCTGTTAATCCCAAACTCCTAATTTATCCCTTCCCCTCCTTTCCCCTTTGGCAACCATAAGTTTGTTTTCTCTACCTGTGAATCTATTTCTGTTTTGTAGATTTCATTTGTATCATTTTTTTAGGTTTCACATATAAGCAATATCATATAATAATTTATCTTTCTCTGACTGCCTTACTTCACTTAATAAGATAATCTTTAGGTCCATCCATGTTGCTGCAAATGGTACTATTTCATTCTTTTTTAATGGCTGAGTAATATTCTATTATAGATATATTCCATGTCATCTTTATCCATTCATTTGATGATGGACTGTTAGGTTGCTTCCATGTCTTGGCTATTGTAAACACTGCTGCTACAAATACTGGGGTTCATGTATCTTTTCAAAGTAGAGTTTTCATCCTTTCCCAGGAGTAGAAATTGCTGGATCATATGGTACCTCTATTTTTAGTTTTTCAAAGAACTGCCATACTGTTTTCCTGCGTGTCTGGACCAATTTACATTCCTATCAGCAGTGTACAAGGGTTTCCTTTTGTCCACACCCTCTCCAGCATTTATTATTTGTAGACTTTTTGATGATGGCCATTCTGACTGGTGTGAGGTGGTACCTCATTATGTGTTTGATTTGTATTTCCTTAATAATTAGAGATGTTGAGCATCTTTTCATATGCCAGTTGGCCATCTGTATGTCTTCTTTGGAGAAATGTCTATTTAGGTCTTCTGCCCATTTTTTGATTTTTTTTTTTTAATATTGAGTTGTATGAGCTGTTTGTATATTTTGGAAATTAACCCCTTCATTTAACCTTGTTTTCACCTCTTAGTCGTCCCATGACTGTGGGACCTGTTGAAGCCTATAGACTGATCTGCTTCTAGAGTTGCCACAGAGACCAGTCTTGAGTTCTTTTTATCTGTTTTTTAATATCTTTGAGTAACTTCTGTTTGCTGTCAGCCACCTTTTCTCATAACTTGCTATAATTTTGTCTGGTCTGCTCTTGAGCTAGGTTAAGGTGTGTTCAGCCCTAACAGATGAATCTATGAATTCACTGCCTCAGCCAGCTTTCTGAACATTAAAGGCTAAGGTCCAGACCCTGATCATTCACCAGGATAATAAATGTCACTGGATATTGCTGGTAGCCTTTCCCTATGAAGTTATATCTCAGACATACATTTTTTAAAAATTTTTATTGAAGTGTAGTTGATTTACAATGTTTTAGTTTCAAGTGTACAGCAAAGTGATTCAGTAATACATATATATATTCTTTTTCAGAGTCTTTTCTATTATAGGTTATTACAAGATATTGAATATAGTTCCCTGTGCTGTACAGTAGGACTTTGTTGTTTACTTTATCTATGGTAGTTTGTATCTGCAAATCCCAAACTCCTAATTTATCCCTACCACACCCACCCTCCACCCTTTCCCCCTTTAGTAACCATAAGTTTGTTTTCTATGTCTGTGAGTCTGTGTTTTGTAGATAAGTTCATTTGTATCTTTTTTTAGTTTCCACATATAAGTTATATGATATTTGTCTTTCTCTTTCTGATTTACTTCACGTCATTATTTCATTATTTTTTATGGCTGAGTAGTATTCCAATGTATATTCCACAACTGCTTTATCCAGTCATCTGTTGATGGACATTTAGGTTGCTTCCATGTCTTGACTATTGTAAATAGTGCTGCTGTGAACATTGGGGTGCATGTATCTTTTTGAATTAGAGTTTCCTCTGGATATATGCCCAGGAGTGAGATTGCTGGATCATATGGTAAGTCTATTTTTAGTTTCTTAAGGAATCTCCATGCTTTTCCACAGTGCTTTCCACGATTTACATTCCCACCAATAGTGCGGGAGAGTGAGGAGGTTATTTAATGTATCTTGTCCATCTACCACCTAAACAGTAATTTCACGTTAGGCATCTCACATTTTGGGAAAAGATTGCCTAGACCTTTTGCCAATTTAAAGGTCTTTGAAAAGTGTTTACACAGTTGTTGTAAATTCTCTTTCCCAGCCTCTCCCAACCCCAGATGCTGCCCGATGCCACCCTGATGGCCTCCTTCCTGCTTCTCCCTGCACAGGTACACACTGGCAGCTCAGGACCTGGTGATGCGTGCCCGGGGTGTCCTGAAGGACAGAGGATGGCGGATATCCAATGACCGACTGGGCTCAGGAGACGACATTTCTGTATATGTCATTCCTTTAATACATGGAAACAAACTGTCATGAAAACGGCCCAGGGTTTTGGGAGGACAGAAGGGAAGAAAGAGGGGCTGCCTCTTGGCAGGGTGGGGCTGGGAAGTGCTCCAGCCAAGTTCCAGGTGATGCCACCTCTTCCCAGCCCAGGTGGGGAGCTTGCTGCTCGGAGGCCTCTGGCTGTGCTACAGGAGGACCCTTGGGTTTCAGTTTCCTCTTTAGTAACAGGTCTTGATACTCAACAAGAACAAAACATAAAGGCTGCTACTGAGTGTTGGTGGCCACCGCCCAGCTGGGGGCACATACATCATATTTATTTTATCCAGAGGCAGAAGACTCTTCAGCCTGCCAAGCTGCCAGCTTTATGGGTTAAAAGTGCCACGTTGGAAAGCTGGGGTCCTGCTGCAGAAGATGTACGTGCCCACCCTCTAGTAAGCCTGAGCTTTACTTCAGGGAACACTGTGTGTGTGTGTGTGTGTGTGTGTCTCTCTCTCACTCTCTCTTCTTTTTTGGTGATGGTAGGGTGCGGCAGGGACCTCTTTCTTTTTTGATATTCCCTGAATCTTAATTGTTTCCCTTCCATAGAACAGCCTGGGGCTTTCCAAGCCCTTGGCGAGGGATTTGTGTGTCCTAGTCCAGCCAAGACTGTCCCCATAGCCTACACCAGCCAGGCAGCCATCTGGAGCGGTGCCTGGGCCGATGGAGTTCAGCCTTTGTTATGTAACAGTTTATTCCTGAATTGTGTTTTCTCACCAAATCAGTGTGTTTTCATGGAAATACAGGTGTTTCTTTGGGTCAACAGTTCCTCTGTTGTCTTCAAGGGTCCCCCCCCCACCCCGGTGTGGCTTGCAGTTTCTCTGTGAGAGTCTGGGCTTTTATTTCTGGAATGGCTGGCTCTCCCCCACATGCTGTGCTGGGACACACACAAAGCAGTGTTGAATCGAGCCGTTTAGGAAGCTCCTCGTAGCATTCGGTTCACCATACCTCATTTGAGGACCATTCCTCCACTGGGATCCATGGGCTGTGACTGTCCCCAGGCCCACTCCTAGTAACGTGTGAGTATCAGAGCTCTGTCAGGGAGCAGCAGGCTTAGCCCCCCCCCCAATATCTGGGCAAGGCCCCCCACTCCGAATGGCCATTTGATGAAAATGATTTTGAATTGGTTGACTGGTCATTCTCATGCTGTGCACCCTGTTCCTCCTCCAGGGAATCATGTCCCAGTGGCCCAAGCACTGTGACCCTGATGATTCCCACTGTCGCCCCACTTCTGAGTGTTCCGCACAAGAGCAGGATCAGAAGCAATGGACAGATCAGGTCTACCTGCTGCTTCTCTGTCAGGAGGAATCGCAAAACTGATCTTTAGAAATCACTTCTCTCTTAGGCAGACCGCTTCTCAGCACCGGGGGTCCTTGGAGAGCAGTGTCTAAAGACTGCATCTCCTTCCGGCAGCCCTCCTCTGGTATCATCACTGTTTTGACCACTTTGTAATAAAAGCATTCTTCCCACCCAATAAAGAAAAAGGTCATTGCTGTGAACCCCCCCCCCCCCAAAGGCTAGAAAGCTAGTTCCAGTTCTCCTGTTTGTGTGAATCCCTCCCCCAGAGAGGAGGATAAGGCACCTTTCCTCTGGGCGAGGTAATCACTTGTATTTGTGTTCCTGGAATGTAGCTGTTTTTTAGGGATGGCCTGGAGCCTTCCTACTTAGGAATGGATTCACCTCACAGTGTGGAAACCAAGCCTGGTCTGGCAGGTGAAGTATGGTGGGCATTTACCCCCCAAGTGTTTGCCAAATGCTGCCTGGGAAGAACTGGATGGCTCCCTAGTCAGGGGTCACCTTCATCTGACAGCTCCCCTCCCCCTTCAGTATCTCTTAGCTACCGGCAACATCTCTGTTGGGAGGGGTCTATGGTAAACCATTTGCTTCTCTGGCAGAATGTGATGCTCTGGGGACACATGCAGGTATCCTACAGCAGTGTGGTCCACTTCCTGTTCCTGCGCTGTTCGACTCTCAAAATCAGGTACAAATGCAGAAACTTGGGGAAGTTTTCCATGGAGGACTCTGAGCTGCCTTCCCTGGGAAGCTGTCCTCACAAGCACCTCTTCCCCCACGCCCCCACGGCCTTTTGTTTCTTTTCCCTCCTGGGCTTTTCCCTGGACCCTACCTTGAGCCCCTCTCTTTTTACTCAAGGCTCAGGAGCCAGTTTGGATGTGCGTTTCATGTACATGTCATGACAGCCCTCCACTCAAATTCTTCAGTTCATTTCCTGCCAAGGCACGTCTCAGGAAAACCTCTGGAACCCCCTTATTATCCTACAGTCTTGAGCATTTGTTCCACTGGATTTAGTTAGAAAGGCATCTAGGGATTCTTTTCATGAGCCCCTTGGGTGGAAGGACCTTAGCAGCAAGCTGAAGCCATGTTTCTGTCTGGGGGGTGGGAGGGAAACCACAAATGAGGCGAGCAAATCATGTGGGAAAAAGTGATTTGTTCCTGCCTGTGGCTGAGCTGCACGGCACTGATACTGCTCTGCGAACTGAGCTTCCCTGGTTCTGGCCTTGCTTTCCACCCGGGCCCCGTGTCGTCCCATCCCAGAGCAGTGACTGTCTACGTAACGATCAGCCCTTGGAGCATTTTTTTGTAAGGTCAAAAGGCAACACACTTACACGTGGTTCTGATATCTCATGTGTCTGACTTACAGCCAAATCTGCTTGCCCTGGCAGCCTCAGAGGGAGTCTTCTCTAAATAAAAAGCTTCCGAATTCCTAGCCAAGTCTCTATGGCCATCTGAGTGGAATGTGTGGCCACTTCTTTAAAGAAAGGCGCTCTCAGTTCTAAATCCCTCTGTTGGGCTGGCCCCTGGTCTTCAGAATATCTGGTGACACTCTTTTTCCCTAAAGAGAGCAAACTGACACTCCATCCACACGGAGGCATTTGGCCGGGTGATACACCAAGCCTTGTTCTGCTCACACCTGAAATCGGCAGCGATCCTGTTGTGGGTGCGCCTCCCCACCTGCTGCTCTTAGGGAGGGAACAGAGAAGTGAAAGTCAGGCGAGGCCAGGTACTCAGCTGTCTAACAGGACAGAGCCCCCAAAGTGGGAGTCCGTTGTTTCCCACAGTATGCAGCTTTGGGGAATCTGGGGTGTTTAGTGCTTTAATCCCTAACAGTTTACCTCCATGGGGCTGTGTGAAGTCAGCTGTGCTCGTTCTTTTTACTCTTCTAAGTATTCACTGACTCCTTGGGAAGAACCACAGCTGTCAGTAGATCCTGGTGGGCAGGGATGGGTCCCAGCGTCCACATTTGGCCTTTTTGGCAGAGTTTTCAGTTTACCAAGAGCACTAACGTGGAAATACTTGGAAAAAAATCTCCCACATCTTTAAAACTCCGGTCTAACCCCCTTCCTCATCTGCTAGTCAGCTTTATCCACAAGGCCACAAGTGGTCAGTGATTTTTCTTCCTACCACAGTCTGAGGCTCTTCTTACCTTTCCTTAAGTGACCCAACAGCTCCACTGTTTTCAGAGGGAACATGTTAAGCTTTTATGAGATTCTATTTTCGGTAAGTTCATGCTACTGGGACACTTGGAGAAAGCAGTGAGAGTTGTCGTCTATGCAAAAAACCACCAGGCTGACCCTAAGTTAGCAGATCTAAGAAAAGAGTGAAACAGTGTCCGGCTGCCAGACAGAATCTTACATCAGGAACTTGGGTTTTTGAGGACTTAAAATTGCAGAGACGTGCCATGGTCTGCACACCATAGCCCCCCACTGAGCGTACTGTGTGGATGACATGGCTTATGTGTGTACACTGGGGGTTTTCAAAGGACACTACATGAGCAGCCAGCCCCACCTGCCTCTTCTGTAAGTACTGTGGTGGCCCTTTGTCAGATCTGAGTGCCAGTCCAGGGAGCACTGCTCTTTCTAATCTACGATGTGATTTGTGTAAATAGTTTTAATTTTTCCTCTGTGTCTTAGACGAAGTTTTGTTTATGTAGCGACGAGGTAGACAGTGACCAAATGAGGCTGTAAACGTGCTGTTTTCTACTGTGATGTACTTGAAGGAGAATCTCGTGTCCTCCACTTTCCAATCTTCCATTGTATTTTGTGTTTGTTTGGGGAGTCTTGAAGTGGTTCTTTTACTCCTATTTTGCCTCTATTTTCTTTGTTTCTTCTGGAAACCCAGGGAAGCCCACAGTGGAGATCATCTGCAAGGAATGTATCATGGTCTGGGTTTCCAAAAAAAAAAACAAAAAACAAAAAACCAACCCTACGTACAGTGAATGAGAGGAATCTGCCTGAAAATGGTTTCAGAACCATGTACCTTTATGATTTGTGATTGTGAAACCCTGACTTTTGTAACCCAAAAATGAATACTGTTTAGTAAAGGGGACCTATTTTGTGTGTTTTGAAACTTAGGTGCAATGTTCCCTGGAAAAAGCTAAGGAAATGCATATGCTCAATGCCATTTTAAAATAAAATATTATATATCTGTATATAGGACGCCTTTAGCAAAACTTTTTGTGTCTTTTCTTTTAATGCACTAACAAGTTTCTTCATATCAGGTAATGGAATGAGATGAGTGTCATGGCCTCATGGGGGAGTCATCAACTGAACAGACTCAAAAGGAAGTCAGAAGGGAGTGGGTGCCAGCACTGTAAATCTTCACAGGAACTAGCAGTAAAGGCCGTACTTTTCACCAGTGCTTCTAGACCTACCATGGATATTACTCCCAAGAATTAGTTCCAACAGGTATTCTTTTATTATTTTTTTTTGATTGAGGTATAACTGACATACAACATCATGTTAGTTTCAGGTATACACCATAATCATTTGATATTTGTACATATTGTGAAATGATCACCACATTAAGTTTAGAAAACATCCATCACCATACATAGTTATAAACTTCTTACTCTTATGATGAGAACTTTTAAAATTTACTCTCTTAGCAACGTTAAAATATGCACTCAGCATTATTAGTCACCATGCTACACTTTACATCCCCAGGACTTACTTATAATTGGAGGTCTGGACCCATTTCACCAACTCCCCGCCCTCTGCCTCTAGCAACCACCAATTTGTTCTCTGTATTTATGAAATAGTTTTGGTTTTTTTTTTTAATTAACTTTTTTTCAGATTCCACATGTAAGTGGTATCATATTTGTCTTTCTCTTATTTCATAAAACATAGCATCATGACTTGGCATAGTGCCTTCAAGGTCCATCCACGTTGTCACAAATGGCAAGATTTCATTCGGCTGAATGATGTGAATACACATCACAGCCTCTTTATCTGTTCATCCTTTGATGGACATTTAGGTTGTTTCCGTATCTTGACTACCGTAAATAATACTGCAATGAATACGAGGGTGCATATAACTTTTTAGTGTTTTTATTTTCTTCGGAGAAATACCCAGGAGTGGAATTGCTGGATCATATAGTAGTCCTATTTAATTTTTTGAGGAACCTACAGACTGTTTTGCTTAGTGGCTGCACTAAATTATATCCCCACCAACACTGCAGAAGGGGCTCCTTTTTCTCCACATCCTTGCCAACACTTGTCATTTCTTGTCTTTTTCATAATAGCCCTTCTGAGGGGTATGAGGTGGTATCTTTTGGTTCTGGTTTGCATTTCCCTGATGACTGGTTATGTTGAGCATCTTTTAATGTACCTGTTGGCCACCTGTATGTCTTCTTCGGGAAAATGTCTATTCAGATCCTCTGCCCATTTTTTAATTGGATTTTTTGAGTTGTATGAGCTCTTTATGTATTTTGGATATTAACCACTTATCTGCAAATCATATGCATGTGTTTGATTTGCAGATATTTTCTCCCGTTCACTAGGTTGCTTTTTCATTTTGCTGATGGTTTCCTTTGCTGTGCAGAAACTTCCTACTTTGATGTAGTCCCTCTTGTTTATTTTTGCCTTTGGTATCCAATCGAAAAAAATCTTTGCTAAGATCAATGTCAAGGAGCTTACCACCTACATTTTCTTCTAGGATTCTTAAATGGTTTTAGGTCTTACACTCAAGTGTTTAATTGTAAGTAGTGGTCCAGTTTAATTCTTCTGCATGTGACTGTCCAGTTTTCACAGCACCACTTATTAAAGAGTGTCCTTTCCCCATGGTACATTTTGGCTCCTTTGTTGTCATGACAACAGTTAATTTACTAGGTGCATGAGTTTATTTCTGAGCTCTTTGTTCTGCTGCACTGATCTGTGTGTCTGTTTTCATGCCAATACCAAGCTGTCTTGATTACTATAGCTTTGTAACAGAGTTTGAAATCAGGGAACATGATGCTTTCAGCTTTGTTCTTCCCGCTCAATATTGCTTTAGATGTGCAGCAGTTTTGTGGTTCCATACAAATCTTAGGATTTGTTTTATTTCTGTGAAAAACGTCATTGGAATTTTGATAGAGAGTGCATTGAATCTGTAGCTTGCTTTAGGTAGTATGGACATTTTAGTACTACTAATTCTTCTAATCCGTAAGCACAGCCTGTCTTTCCGTTTATTTGTGTCCTTAGTGTCTTTCATCAGTGTCTTAGTTTTCAGTGCACAGGTCTTTCACCTGCTTGGTTAAATTTACTCCTAGAAATTTTATTATTTTTGATGCAACTGTAAATGGGATTGTTTCCTTAATTTCTCCTTCTGATAGCTTGTTATTAGTGCATAGAAATGCAGCAGATTTCAGTATACTAATTTTGTATCATGCAACTTTACTGAATTCATTTATTAGTTCTAACAGTGTTTTCGTAAGGACTTTAGGGTTTGGGGGGGTTATACTACCGTATCATTTACAGAGAGTAACAGTTTTACTTCTTCCTTTCCCATTTGGATGCCTTGCGTTTCTTCCTCTTGCCTGATTGCTCTGGCCGTGACTGTCAACACTATGTTGAGTAGGAGTGGTGAGAGTGAGCAGCCTCATGTTGTTCCCGGTCTCAGAGGAAAAGCTTTCAGCTTTTCACCATTGAGTATGAGGTTAGTTACGGCTTGTTATATAAGGCCTTTATTACTTTGAGGTAGGTTCCTTCTATAACCACTTTACTGAGAATTTTTTTATCATAAATGAATGTTGGAATTTTGTTAAATGTTTTTTCTGTATCTACTGAGATGATCATATAATTTTTACCTTTCATTTTGTAACTGTGGTTTATCACATTGTTTGATGGATGTTGAAACATCCTTGCATCCCCGGAAGAAATGCAACTTGATCATGATGTATGACCCTCTTAATGTAGTGTTAGATTCGGTTTGCTAGTATTTTATTGAGGATTTTTTTTATCTTTGTCTATCAGGGATATGCATGTATGTGTGTCAGTGATAAATATGGCCTATAACTTTCTTTTCTTGTAATACCCTAGTCTGGTTTGGGTATCAGGGTAATTCTGGCCTCATAAAATGAGTCTGGAAGTGTTTCTTCCTTTTTTTTTTAAAAAAAAAAAAAAAAAAAAAGAGTTTGAGAAGGAGGAGTATTCATCTTTGGAAGTTGGTTGGAATTCACCAGGGAAGCCATCCAGTCCTGGACTTCCGTGTTTTGGGTGGGTTTTAACTGATTCAGTCTCCTTACTAGGTAGGAGTCGGTCTCGTCGGATTTCCTATTTCCTCATGATTCAGTCTTGGAAGGCTGTATGTTTCTAGGAATTTATCCATTTCCTCTAGGCTGTCCAATTTGTTGGCATGTAATTGTTCCTGGTAGCTTCATGATCCTTTGTATTTTTTGTGGCAATGGCTGTAATGTTTCCTTTTTCATTTCTTTCAGCTCTTTCTCTCAGTGAATCTCACTAAACGTTCGTCAATTTTGTTTGTCTTTCAGAGAATCAGCTCTTGGTTTCATTACTCTTTTCCACTTCTTCTCATAGTCTATTTATTTCTGCTCTGATCTTAGTTATTTCCTTCTTTCTACTAACTTTGGGCTTTGTTCTCTTCTAACTCCTTGAGCTATAATGTTAGGCTGAGAAGTTCTTGTTTCATGAGGTATGCATTTATCACTGCTTCTGCTGCATCCAGTAGGTCTTGGTATGTTCTATTTCCATTTTCATTTGTCTCACGGTGTTTTTGATTTCTTCCTCGACCCATTGATTTTTTTCAGTAGTATGTTGTTTAATTGCCACATATTTGTGAATCTTCCAACTTTCTTCTTGTGATTGTTACTTTCACAGCATTGTTGTCTGAAAATATGCCTGATAGGATCTCAATCTTCTTGAGTTTAAGACTTCTTTTGTGGCCTAACACATGACCTATCCTCAAGAATGTTCCATGCGCACTTGAAAAGAATGTATGTTCTGTTGCCTTTGGGTGGGATGTTTTGTATATGTCTGATAAGTAAGTCCCTCTGGTCCATGTGCCATGAAGGCCAGTGTTTCTTTATTGACCTATATCGGAGTCATCTATCCATTGATTTAAGTGGGGTGTTAAAGTCCCCTACTATTATTGAATTGCTGTCTATTTCTCCCAGTAGGTATGTTAATATTCGCTTTGCATATTTAGGTACTCGTATATTGGGTGCATAAATATTTACAAATGTTCTATCTTCTTGTTGAATTAACCCCTTTATCCCAAGAGGTATTCTTAAGTGAGAGGGGTAGTGACTAATATTCTAGCTGAAGACAGTAAGACTCAAGACCCTCCTTAGTTGCTTAAGCACTTTAAGTAATTACCAAGTACTAGTAAAATGTACCATCTTACAGAGAAAAGTGACCTTAGCATTTTTTTAAGTCTTATCCCACCTGTTAATTCTGCTTAGTTCTAGAGTCCAGTAAGTTAAAGTAATGTAGAATATATCAACAAAATGTTAAAAAATAATCAAAGTATTGATTCACAAAAGAAAGCTAAAGCATATCTGAAGCTTAGTTCAGAAGCGCAGACTAGACAGAACACATTCCTATTAGAATGATTTTATTGTGACATCTCCCCATTTCACCTGCCCTTTCACCCTAATGCTGATGACACCTCCTCCTCCCCCACTCAACGGTGGAAACTCATGAGAAGAGTCTTTGGATTAGATACCCTTAGACTGAGACACTTTGTCCCTGTGGAAGGTGGAGGAGTCGTCTAGCATTCTCTGAGTACTGCTTAGCATTTCGGATTACCGCTTGAGAGCTGTGGGAGAATGTCTCCAAAGACGGCTGCCAACTATGCCTTCTATGTCTGAAAATGCTCCTTTTCTCACCAAGAGGTGGTATTTGTTTCCCCATCCCTTGAATTGGTCTGGCCTGTGACTGTGTTAATTAACAGAAGGCAGGGAT
This sequence comes from Vicugna pacos, assembly GCF_048564905.1. Lineage (NCBI taxonomy): Eukaryota > Metazoa > Chordata > Mammalia > Artiodactyla > Camelidae > Vicugna > Vicugna pacos. The sequence goes on from NC_132998.1 coordinate 2,129,703, forward strand.
GACATCCTGAGAATTTCAAGCCTGGGTCTCTAGAGGTCTGTAGCACCTGCTTTCACTCTTGGAATCCAGCCACCCTGAAAATGTCAGACTAGATTCTGGGTGATGAGACTACCAGGGAGAGAACCTAAGTGCCTGGGAATTGGGAGTGAGGCCATCTTTGATCCTCAAACCCCTCAAGACTCTAGGTGATAGCCTAAGAAGAGAGAGGCCCAGCCAGCTCTCAGCTGTTCAGGCCATTCCAGTTGAGGTCACAGAGCAGAGAGGAACCATCCACACTAAGTCCGAATTCCTGACCCACAGAAACACAAGCAAATAAAATGGATTTGGTTTTGAGCCACTACGATTTTTAATACAGCAATAGATAACTAAAACAAGATACAAACAACCTGGGTCTGGGGGATTTAGGTAAAGTGGTTAAAAATATAAATTAAAAAAAGAAGAAAATGGCATTAACAAAGTACATTTATGGGGGGAGGGTATAGCTCAAGTGGTAGAGGGCATGCTTAGCATGCATGAGATCATGGGCTCAACCCCTAGTGCCTCCTCTAAAAATAAATTAAAAAAATAAACCTAATTACCTCTGGCCCCTGCCCCCCCCCCAAAAAAGGAAAGTACATTTTTAACTTGGAGAATAATCCTCCTTTTGGAATCTGGTAGAATGAATGAAATGGGAAAACCAACTTACAGCAATAAGGCGGAGGCGCTGATGGCTGTGATGGTATCTTAGCAAGAATTCTCCATGCCTATGCTGTTGCTTCTTGCAGCTTATAATGATCATTAGTAAGCCAGGAAAATTATGACTGGTGCTACGAGCCTAGAAGGGGAAAATAAAGGTCTTTGACCCCTCACTTATAAGACCATCCCATGTACCATGTCTGACCCTTGGGAGAGTCAGGTGATCTTTGGCTCCCAAGACTGTTGCTTAAGAATGTCAGCTTACATCAGAGGGAAAACACAATTTTTAAATTGTGAGTATGAGAAGTTTTAAAATTCTCATCTTCATTTAAAAATCCCAATCTACAAAATACTTCAGACTTGTTGCCATCCCAGTTTTTTTTTCTTTCAATTAAATGACAGGCCAAAGAGCACATTATATATCCCAGCAATGAGTCTGCCTTTTTAATTGCTTTTCTATCACTATGCTCAAGAAGAATGCTGCTCTCTGAGTGTCTCTCTCTCTACATTTTTGGCCTCATGTCTCAGTTCTGATGAGGTTTGCCGACCAGCTAACCTCCTTTGCTTTACTGATTCCACTTAGGCTGCCTGCAAGAGATTCAGATTGTGACTGAGCACATGATGGAGACAGGGTGCACCTTGACTGCCCTGCAAGGACTGGGTCTGATCAGTTTGCTGGTCCAAGGGGACCAAGGACAGGTCTTTGGAAGGTCTGAATGCAGACCTGGAGGATAGCTCAGTGTGATAAATGATGGGTTAACATCCTTCTTAGAAATTAAAAAGAAAAAATTTTAGCTGCTTTGAGTTGGTGGCAGAGATAGATAGGTGCCCTGTCCTCTGAAAGGGGCATACAAATATGAGCTTTCTCTTTTACCCTCTTTTTAAATTTTAATTTACAAATCTAGTCACAAAAAAAGTAAAAGTAGATAAGCCCCTTCAGAAGGCACTGTTGTGAGGTGGGAGTGGGGAAATTGTTGACGTAAGGATGGAAGAAAAGTGAAGTCGCAGCAAGAAGATGTCCCAGATCGAGTCATTTCACGTGCTTTAAGCATTACTAGTATATTAGTAACCAGTCATCACTGACTAAGGAACTGTGGAACCTGAAAATAGCAGTCTTAAGAGTTCTGAATTAGACATCACCTCCCTTTTGAGTTTGGTCAGTGAGGAAAAAAGTTGGGAGGACATTCTGGAGAACTGTGAAATTTCTACTCTCACTGTCCTAGGTGAAAATATGAAATTTCTGATTCCTAGAAACTCTGGGTGTTAAGTCAGGGGACATGTGGCCAGCCTACCAGTTGCATAATAGAACCTGAAGGAAAATTAACAGTTCAGTTGTTTTCACACTTAGGAAAAATATAAGTGTTATCCTTAGTAGTAGTATATGCCTTAAAATACAATGCAAATAGACTCAAATGCACACTACAACATCATCTACAGACACCTAGGAATTGCTTCAAACATTAAGTGGGGGGGAGGAATTGACAGCATACAGACAAAAACAAGACTGGCCATGTTGAAGAAAGTTAATGCATATTTGGAAATAAAAGGGTGACTGTGGTTTTTCAATGTCTTTCCTGGAATATTACCTACCAGGTCCACCCAAGGATTATTTAATTCTTAGGTTAGGGTTCAGCAAGCCTTTTCTGTAAAGAGCCAGGCAGTAAATATTTTAGAGGCCATTTCGACTCTGTTGCTCAAATCTGCTTTGTTGAACACCAGTAGTCGTAGACAATCTGAGCTAGGATCTGTTCTAAAATGGTAAAAAGTCAAGCTTAGTATCTTGATCGGAAGAATTAACTCATGAAAATATGGCCTGATCTTGCCTCTCTGGTGTGAAATGAATGAAAAAGTCAGACATTAATATACACTAATGGCTTATCATTAAGAAAAAACAGATCAGTAATCATTTACCTTGTTTTGAGTTACAAACAGAATAATTTATAAATTTGTCAGGTTTTTATTGCTAAGATAGTCTTTTAGTTCAGCTTTTAGCCACGATGTGGTGGACGCACCAGGGCTGCGATACTGTGTTTTCTCAGTACTAAGACACCATCAGTTACATTCTGCCACCAATTCAAAGCAGTTAATTTTTTTTAATTTCCAAGGAGGATGTTTACCTATCACTTACCACACTCCAGCCATGATGCAAAGAAAAACATACATGTATTATGTTCTTATTAAGTATTATATATTTACTAGGCCTTTTGCTGAGTGCTTAAGATCTGAGTTTTTATCCCCTTCTCAGGTATCATATTTTATAGATGAGGAAATAATTTCATTCCATTATGATCAGAGGGCCTACTTATAAAGAGAATATAGTTAGATAATATTTTTAAATTCATTCTGGCAATCTCCACCTTTTGATAGAAATGGTATACATTTAATGTAACTATTGATAATGTAGGACTTAAGTTTTGCCCTTTTATTATTTGTTTTCTGTGTGTCTTACGTCTTTTTTGTTTCCCTATCCTTCCATTACTGTCTTCTTTTAATTTCTAGTACTCCATTTTAACTCCTTTGTTTCTTTACTATATTTTTTAAGTTATTTTCTTAGTGGTTTCCCTTGAGATTACAATTATCATCTTAACTTAAAGCAATCTAGTATGGATTAATACAAAATTAATTTCAATAGTATACAAAAACTTTGCTTCAATAAATACTTCCATTCATTTCCTCTTTGTGCTATTATTTATCATAAAAATTACATCTCTATACAATATAAGCCTCTCAAAAGTTTAGTAATCATTGTTTTATGCAGTTGTCTTATAAATTATATGGAATGAAAAGGTTATAAGCAAAAGTAAATCTATACAGTATTTTATAATTCTCATATATATTCTTTATTTCTTCTTATGGATTCAAGTTACTATCTAGTAGCCTTTCATTTTAGTCTGAAGGATTCCTTTTAGTATTTCTTGTAAAACATGTCTGCTTGGGACAGAGTCTCTTAGTTTATCTGGGAATGTCTTAATATCTCCTTCATTTTCTGAAGAACAGTTTTGCTGGATATTGAATTCTTTTCTGACAGGTTTGTTGTTTTTTGTTTTGTTTTTTCCCTTTCCACACTTTAAATATATCATCCCACCACCTTCTAGCTTCCATGGGTTCTTCTGGGATACTACTCTTACCTTGTATGTGAGGAGTTATTTTTTTTTCTTGATGCTTTTCAGAGATTGACTATGATGTGTCTGGTTGTGATCTCTTTGAGTTTATCTTACTTGGAGTTCATTGAGCCCTTGGATATGTAGCTTAATGTTTTCCATCAGATGTGGAACACATCTTCAGTGCTGCGGAAAGCAATTTACAATTCTACCTTAGCCTTTACTTCATGCTTTTGCAGAGACTCAAGGTCAGCCAGGTCCTTCCTGGGCACGCACACTGTCCTGCACACGTGCACAGACCTCTAGGTCTTCGGCGATGTGCTGTAGCTTTTCAAAGCCCTCTATGGACATTTTCACCAGTTTTTCCCTTTTTCAATTTTTTGGTCAGCTTCTCAACTGGTATGACTGCCTTAGACAGCTCTGATGTTAAATATTTGTTGCTGATTGTTTTTGACTAACACCTTGGGGAGAGAGTTGTTCACACAGAGCTAGTCAAGTTAAAACAAGCCCTGAGAATGGGGCCTTTCCAGAGAGTGAGAGTCAAACAGTGACAGTTCTCTGGTGCTGGGGCTTTTTGGGGAGCCACAGATGCATTCTGCCCTTTTCCCTGGCTGCTTGTCTGCTGGATCTCAGAGATACTTTAGTTTCGAGGCTGTTGGTATTCAAGGCTACAACATTATCTGGAGAAAGCATAAGGAAATTGGTCTCCTTAAAATGCCACTTTGTTCCTGCCAAGATTCAGCTGTTTTTCTTGAATAAACACTCCTTGGATTGTTGTAATCCTTTGCTTAATTTCTAGAGTTCTTAAAAAGGTGATTTTTGGCAATTTTTCAGGGGCTTTTATTCTGCCATTCCAGAAGCACTTCTCCAGATGAAGTGAAGTTTTCAGCAGGTTAAGCAGTTGTCCAAAGACCCAGAGCCAAGCAGCACCAAAGCCAGAATTTTAAATCCAAAGTTCTCTCCTACACTCCCGTACAGTTTTCTGAATGTCTCATCAGAGAATAAGCAGTAGTTACAAGACCTCCATCGCATACATGTTCATTTAGACAGCATCTTTAACAAAGCCCTTCACATCAGTCTCCATCCCTGAATCTTTAACTTTGTACTAATTAGGCAGTATCATCTGACCCACCAACACCATCTTCAGTAAAATGTATTTCTTCCACAGACATTTTATTTCCCTCTCGCTCTAGTTTTGACTCTGACTCAGCTGGAGCTCTATGCCAGCATCTCCTTAGCCCTTATTATGAACGCTGATGTTGGCAAGGCTTATTTTCAGGATGAAATTGAGTACCAGAGTCAAATATAAGGCCCTTACCCAAGCAGAAAGAATGGTGTGCTAGCCCAGGGGTATTAGCCTCGAAACCTGAACTTTCCACAAATTTTTCAGTAACAAGTAAGCAGCAGATAAGCTTTAGCTCTCCATACCTGCCAATTAGTAGCCGAAGTCCGAGAGATACCGAGGGTCTGGAAGAACTGAACAAAATTATGTTCAAGTTCCTCTTGAACTAGAAGTGTGCTTAAAACAGGTCCTACATTCTTGAGCACTGAGCTGTGATAAAAGCAATGGTAAAAGGTAAATCTTTGACCAGGGTACCCAGCTGCACTTATTATAAGACCTCAAGTGTCGGGATGGAGAGTCATTTGCTGCAATGGTATCAGTATTACAGCTCCTGACACTTCTCTTTGTGGGCTCAGCTGACCTGAAATAAGACCGTTTCACATACAAACAGGGCATTTTTCGATGATCTACTTGACCTCTGCCTCTGGGCTTAGCAACAAGAGTGATAAGATGACATTTTTTAGCAGAACAAAACCCAAAGAGTTTAAGCTGGAGGGAACCTAAACCCAACAATTCACTAGCCATGAACATTAAATTAGCTAATACCTGTCTTCCTGCAGGGATTCTATTCCCTGCCTGCACATTAAAATCACCTGGGAGCTTTAAAAAAATCCTGACAAGGCCTCAAACCAATTAAATCCAAATCCCCCCAGGGAGGGACCCAGCCATCAGTATTTTTAAAATGTTCTCCAGTTGATTCTAATGTGAGAACCACTGTGTAAAGATATTGGACATACACATCTGAACTAGCTGGCAGATTTCACAAATAAAAAATATAAGACATCTAGTCAGATCTGAATTTCAGATAAAGAATTTTTAAAAACAATTTTGTCCCATGTGATATTTGGGACATACTTAAAAGATTATTTGCTGTTACTCTGAAATTCAAATTTAAATGAGTATCCTGTATTTTTTACCTGGAAAACCTACACAGGACAAAACTGAAAATTAAACAGAAAGGGTATGACTAAAGCTCTACTGACCAAAATTCCACTGGTTGGTAGTTTCTTATCAAAAAAACAAGATCACCTAGAATATACCAACAACAGAAAAGGCCATGCCAGGCCCAAGCCATCCTGAGGGAGCTTCCAAGTCCTGGAGGAGGAGAGCCGGCTTCTTTAGTGCTTCTGTCAGTTGGCTTGGGCTGCCCTGACAAAACGCCACAGACTGGGGGGGCTTCAACAACAGAAATTTATTTTCTCACAGTTCTGGACACCCAAAGACCAAGTCCAAGGTCAGGCTGTTGGCAGGTTAGGCATCCCCCTGAGGAGTCTCTGCAGGCCTGGCGTGGCCTTTCCTTGTCCTCACAAAGTCTTGTCTGTGTGTGTGCATCCCTGGTGTCTCTGTCCAAGTTTCCTCTTAAAGGACACCAATCATATTGGATTAGGCCTCACCTAGATAATCTCATTTTACCTTATTTACCTCTTTAAAGTCTCTACCTCCAAGTACAGTCACATTCCGAGGTGCTGTGCCTTGGGACTTTTAACACATGAACTTTGGGGCTCATAATTCAGCCCTGAACAGTGCCCCTCACTGGCTTGCAGGCCTGTGGGGGAGCAGCAGTATGTCCAGCATTATTGCTCTTACGTCCTCTTCCTAGTGCCACTGGAGCCCAGAAGAGTGACTGTGCCCCCGAGCTACCAGGAGAGGGAATTACTGATCAAAGTGATAGAAATGAGGGTCAGGAGGGCAGAAGAGGACCCACTCTTCTCTGGGAACAAAGGGAAGGAAAGGAGAAGAGTGATGCCATCAGATGGGAGGACGGTAAGAGGAAGGGAGGGGGAACAGGTAAACCAAGAGGGACCAGACACAGGAGAAAAGAATAGGATGCTCCCCACTCCTCCCAGGGCTGAGGACTTCTATAGGCAAGAGACAGACAGTAGAAACTGACACCCCCTCCCGCCGGCAACACTCCCTGTTTCCTTTGTCCCTTTGGGGGGTGAAAAATTGCCTCAAGTGTTAATGACAATTTGCACAGGACTCAGAGAGGAGACTGCCCGTCGTCATTTTATCGAATTCCTGGGCTTGGTCAGCCTTCAAGAACACAGTTCATTGTCTCCAAGTAGCTGACCTGGCTTTAGCTGCTCTTGGGTATGAATATGCATGGTTAGGAGCCCCAGATGTGCCGAGAATGCTGGCGGGTTTTCAAGACATGCAGGCTCACACGCACAGGCGCCGGCTGGCTCGGGGCTTTAGGCGGTGCCAACGGAAAGAACAGCCGGGAAGTTTCCCTCCTGGGAGTCGTTACAGTCCATCCTCACTGGATGCGTGGGCTACACCCGGCAGGGGAGGTTCGGGCGGGTGGAAAGCGGTCTGGGGGAGGATGGAATCTCGACCTACGGTTTTGGATGGGAGTTAAAGCACACCACTCTTCGTCTTCTCACGTTCCACGTTTGCAAAGAACTACTTCCCCGCCCCCTTGCCCGGCCACGCTAACACAAGGAGAAATTCAGCCACAAAGCCACTGAACTTTTCCAGGGTGGTGGTGAAACGCTGAGGTGGCTGCGCCGGGGCTTCAGGCGCCTTCATCCCCGCGCCCACCCCGCGCTCTGCACGGAAGGTCGCTGGCGAGGGCAGCCCTGTGGCTCAGCCGCTCCAGATCCGCTGGCTGGCCCGGGGCCAAGCTCGGCGCAGCCACTCGCTGCCATTCCGATGTGAATGAAGTCTCCCTAATAAGAGTGTAAATAAAAGCCGGGCTGAGAAATGAGTTTTCCAAGCCAGCAATCACTGGCCGAACCCCGGCTGTAAACAGTCTGGCGCAGCCGTGCAGATGGAGTCCCCGCACCTGGGGGATCGAGCCGCGCCGTGGCCACAGCTGGGCGCAGCCCACACGCCAGTCCTCCGGGAGGCTGCGCGCCCGGCTGGGGTTTGCCGTAACCGCGGATACTCGCCGCCCCTCCCCCGCCGCGGGAACCTGCATCCCCTCACCCCAGCGCTGGAATAATCTTAGCCTGCCGTGTCCTCCGGAGGGACCCACCGCCAGGCCCCCTAATTTATGGTCATTGGTGTAATAGCTTTAACATGATTTATTTGACCGCAGAGGAGACGGCAAACGCTTGGAGAAGAGTGATTGGCCGGCGGCTTTTGTGCATTTCTGATTGGCTTTATTAATTTCGAGCAGAGCTGGGGGGCAGCCTCTGGACTGAGACAGGGAAGTCAACTTGGCAACAGCCTCCACGTAGAGCCGGCTGAGACCTGGCAAAGGTTTAGCTTTGGCAGAAACTGAAGGAATAATGCATTGCTTAGAAAGTCGGGGAGTTGGACAGAATGTGCTAGCATACTGATTAAAGCAGATTTAGTTTCAGAGAGAGAGAGAGTAAAGATCTTTTGATTTGACAGATTCCTTTTTTTCCCCCTTTATGTTTGTATAGGCCTCAGGGAGTGGGAAGGAGAGCAGGAAGAGTGATTTCTTGTTTTTATTTGTAATGTTTAATTGAGGGGTGGGGGGGTAGGGTGGGAACACAACACTTACGGCTCAGAAGGGAAGGAATATGGGGTAAAAAAGTATCCAGAACGTGCTTCTAAAAATGTATTTCCGAATCACTTGTGTGGGAAAAAATATTTCTTGCCTTTTGGGTTCTCTTCAGACATCACGACTAGTATTTATGGGATATGAAATTACTGGATAAGCACACCAATATACCACACTTCACAAGGTCATTACTCTGTTACTGTAGTAACTGTCATTTAAATGTCACCCTTCAGTGATGCAACTTAGTCTCTTGAATAAAAGGGACTAAATAAGAATATTGGGGAAGTTACAATATTTAGCGGAAAATATTTCCATATGAATGAATTACAAATACAGTAGGGGTGAATAGGCAATTCAAATGTACACATTTATATTTGTGTGTGTAGGACTCAAATGTAGACAGACAGCACTAGGCAACCCCCCAAATACAATCCTTAACACTCTGTTCCTCAGGGGGGACCAGAATAAAGCCTGAAAGCGAGTGAGAGAATGTGATTGCCTAGGGAGGGGGCAGGTTGGTGTCACACGTGCAGTGGCACAATCATTTCTTTTATTTATAGCTCCAACCAGAAAAATAGACTAGGAGCAGCTGAGTACCAATTTATTTTGCTGCCTGAAAGCAATAGTGGTTGCCTTAAATGTCACCAAATTGGAAGGTTGCACATTTCATTCATTGTCAGGTTATGGGAAGCTTTCAAGCCGGTCGAAAAGGCGCCTAGGAGTTGTCCTGCCACCTCTCAAGGTGGGCAAGTGCGATCCTGCCAGGTAGAATTGGCCCAGTGGGGGCTGAGGGCTGCCTGTCATCACTGACTAATCTCATAAAATGCTGCTTGAGTAGAAAAGAAGGTGGCCCATTTAGTCCTATTACCAGACCTAAGCGGAATGGAAGGGAAGGGTTACCTCCCAGAATGACAAAAATGGATTTGGAGGTTAGTGGGCAGGATCTGTTGGGGCAACAGGCCACACAAAGCATGTGCACATGACACACAGGTCCTCCTGCGTCCAGCTCCCTAAATGTAACAGAGGTATGAAGGACTGCTGTGGAGATTCAGAGTTTAAGAGTTGAGGAAGGGTCAGGGAGAGTTTTCTGCACCTCTTGACCCATTGCACTGGGTCATGAAGGATGAGGAGGAGTTAGTCCCAGAGGGCAAAGGTCACACTAGGCGTGGGTGATCACCCAGCATAAAGGAGGCAAAGAACAGCCCTGCTTTGTGTCTGATGAGGACCCAACACATGCGAGTTCAAGCTGCATCTCATCTCTTAGTGAAAGTAAATGTTTGTAAGATGCCAGAAATACCACCCCCAAAACAGGTGAGCAGTCAGGTGTCTCCTAATTTTCTCAAGAACATAATGGAAAACTGTGTGTTTCTTCAAGCACATCTGGCCATGACTGCAGAGCAAGCCAAAACCACAGAAGAGAACTCAACTCCAAGTGAAATTGTTTTTAGCTTAAAATAATCCTCCTCTTCTAAACGTGACACGTGACACAGAAACTACTACGTGCTATCTCCCTAGCGTTCTGTCTCAAGTCTGGCGTGTTTTCTCTAAGGACAGATGAGCTGGCAGCGAAGCAGCAGCATCCCCTAAACCCACACAAAGGTCTGGTTCTGTCCCTCGGCCCTTCCCCGGCCCTTCCCCCGCCGGGCTGTTCTTAGGACGCCGCAGGAAGCTCATCTGTCACCACCACCAAAATCAGCTCCATGCGTTTGCATTCTTTTGCTCACGAGGAAGCTCCCTCCCCGGCCACTCCGTAGATGCTTCTCTTTCTCCCTTCCCTCTTTCGCCTCCCAGCCTCCTCCTCCTCCTCCCTCTGAACCGCTCAATGTCAAGGATCAGAATTACGACTGCAGGACTGACTGCTGGCCTCAGTTAAAGAAGAAAGGACAGCACCTCTTCTGTCTTACTTCAGGCAGCCTCGCAGGCTGTGCCTCGCAGCGGTTCTGGTTTCCTCTGTAAGATGCAGCGGTCCCGACCCCGTCTCAGAGAACACACTCCCTCAGCCGTGGGCCCTGAGCCCTCGCAAGCGGCGGGCCGAGTCCTCTGTCTCCTGTGCTGTGCGTTTCCTGTCTTACCTGAAAGCACCTCCTTCCCTCTTCGGCTGTATTGTTTCCATACCTCCCTGCGATGTGGATTTGAGCTTTTTCAGAGGCTTCCTTGAAGGAATCACAGTGCCTGAGTACCAAGGACAGAAGCTGTATAGCCTAGGGGCGTGCCAGTGGGTCTGGCCCTTGGGAATAGCAGTTCTGGGTGACTGACAGGCCTTGGGGTTTTATTTATTCGTTCTGCAAACATTACAGTAGCCCTTTCACCTGTCTTAGGGAATGTGGAGATGAGTAAGAGACCTGTGGTTCCTGGCAGCAGACCCTAATATGCAATGTGCCTTTGAGAGAGCACAGTGATCGAGGTATGCAGAGAGAGCTGCGAGAATCAGAGAGTGTGTCTAAGCACCTGCAAGGCTCAGGGAATGTCTCCCACGCCTGTCGATCACTCCATGAAGGACGAGGGGAGAAGAGGTGGAAGGTCTTGCCAGCCGGGGTGGAAAACAAAGCTTAAGTGAGAGGAGGAAAACTCGGAGCAGTGGAGAGAAGGGGGGCTGATTAATCAGACAAGAGAATAAACAAAAGGGAAAGATGAACACAGACGGGGTGAAAAGGGGGAACCCGTGACCGTCTCCACTACTACTTAGCTGCACCCACACCTGGAACAGCCAGGCTCACTCCCAGGGAAACACCATTATGACAGTGCTGTATCCATTTCACCGAAAGATGTTGAAGCTTCCGGAAATGAGTGAATGGTCACAGTATGTTACAGTAAGAGCATAAGGCAGATATGCAGAAAGGAAAAAAGACCCAGACATTAATAAGTTTGGAAGAAATTACATTGAAATGACATTGGCTATAATTATTATCTATGGGTGGTGGGACTATAAGTGATTTTAACTTTCTTTTTACTTATCTAGATTTTTCCATTCTACAGTCAGCATGAATACTTGGGTATGCATTATTGAAAGGCCTACTAACTGAGTGATCTTTAATAAAACATATCCTAATTAAAAGGGTTCCTAAAACTTAATGAAGTTCATGATAATGGCATCTGATCCACACACAGAAAAGTGAAGGTAAAAATCTAGGACTATCTCATTCAGTGTGCAGGTTTCGTACAGGTAATTTGGGGTATGTCTCATTTCTGTGTATGTAAATACTACGGCCACCATCGTCCCCCCTCAACACACAAGGGCAGAGGCGAACCTACAGTCATCTTAGTATCCCCCGCTCCGAACGCAGTACCTTGCACGAGTAGGTGCACATTTAATAAATGTCATCCTAGACCTTCTGACCTTAAAACTGCGATTCTTTCCACGACGAGAGCAATGCTCCTACTTCAGCGTGCATCAGAATTATCTGGAAGGCTTGTTAAAACACAGAATGCTGCGCCCCACGCCCCAGCAATTCTAATTTCGGAGGTCTGGGGGAGGCCCGAGAATCTACATGTCTAACAAGTTCCCAGGTGATGTTGATGCTGCTGATCCAGGGTCAGACTTGCAGCACCCCTGCTCTATCCCATACTGTCTTCAGGTGGAAGAATCCTAAGGGCCGCCTGCGGCCACACGTACTTTCTTAACCACGACTTGAAGGAATGCTCCAAAAGATACCATGAGGAAGAGTCACAGCCAAAACAGTTGGCCGAGAGCTACAATGATCAATGCTTTTAATTTAACTCAACAGCTTATTAGTTACATTGCTGTCCAGCACTGGGACTTGTCGAAGGGATTGCAAGAGACATATTTCCATTATCTGGTGTCTTCAAAGATCATGGAGTTTGCTCATGCTGTCTAGGTTAGCATAGAAGAAGTGGAAAATAATATGCGTGGTTGGGTAACAAAATGTGTGGTACTGAGAGGTTCTACGGCAATCAGAGAAGGGACCAATGTCAGCTAGACTAGCGAGGCAAAGCTCTACAGAACGTCCAGGGTTGGGACTTTGAAGGATGGTATTTAGGGTATTTATTGCTGGACAGCAAATTACCCCAAAACTTAGTGGCTTAAACCTATCACTGCTATCTCCTGATTCGGCGGGCTGGCTGAACCCCACTGACTGGCCCTGCCTGGGATCGCCCACGCAGTAATAGCCAGACAGCAGCTGGGACTGGAGATGCCTGGAGGCTCAGCCGGGTGGGCTGTCTGAGAGGGCTCCTTCACTCACATGCTGGCACCTCAGCCTCCTCCACGTGGCTTGTTCACCTGGACTTATCAGTGACAGTTCAGGGCTCCAAGAGAGAGACTGCATAGAATAGGCCCAGAATTGGCACAGTGTCACTTCGCCATCATCTACTCGTGAAATTAGTCACAGGCAAGCCCAGATTCAAGGGGGCAGAGGAACAGGCCCCATGTCTCTGTGGTAGGAGGAGGGGACCATGCATAAAGAAAAGAAACTGAAGGCAGCCATCTTTGGAGACCAGCTACCACAGATGGGCTGGCAGAGCAGACAACCCGCAGCACGAGGACGCAGGAACCAGATGAGGGCCAAGGGGAGAGCTGAAAGCTTGTAGTCAAGAAAAATCAAAGGAGTGGAGAACTGAAATGAAGAGTCTGGGTTTGATCTGATAAACAATGGGGAACCACTGTAAGTTCTTAGGTCTCAAAGTGGCTTCTACTCAACACGCCCCCAGGTACTGTCTGCCTCCTGGCATCCGGGCTGAGTGATGGACACACAGACAGACACATGAGAGGTGGGGGCCAGCTGCCACAGGTCAGTTTAGCGGGAGGTGCACGAGTGAGCAGGCGATTACAGTCTGCTGTGATGACTACTGACAAAGGAGAAAGTGTAGGGTGTTATGAGAGCATCAAACTCAGATAAGGAGGCAGGAGGGAAGAAGAGGGGTGGCTCAGTGTTTTTTGAAAAAGATCTCCCACTAACAAAAGTTCCTGGGCAAGACTGCAGGGAAAGAAGCCAAGGAGATTGGTCAGCAGGCTGGAGCAACACAGGTGATTAGAATGAGACACCGTCAATCTCTTCCATCTCTAATGAAGATGCGGCCCTGACAGGGGTACGCCTAGAGCATGATGGGAATTAAGTTGTCACATCGTCCCTTTTAAAGATTTGGTTCTGCCCAGTATATAAAGTCATCTGATAAAAGTTTTACAGTGACAACAGGTGGTTGGAAAGACACCCAGGCACTATTTGGCACACCTGGGAGATCCCATCAGAGTAGTGGAGTGTTCTTTCCTCGTGCCCCAGAAGCACCTCCCAGATTCCAAAGAAAGCGCTTACTGTGCTCTTGGAGACGTACAGAATCACTGACCAACCCTCAGGGGAGGAACTTTGATTTTTCTGTTTTCGTCTAAATTAGATAAGCTCATGTCTTTAGGACAACACCTGCAGTAAATTGCTTGTATACTGTGCCTAGGAAACAGAGCTGCTTATGGTGATCCCAGAGAAATCATTCTCCTCCAGAAAGCAGGCTCCTTGCTGCCCACCACCGCTTCCTGTACCCACAGCATGGCCAAATGCACGTGGAGGAGCAGTGAATATCTGACCAGCGTGAAGAGCGTATCAAATTTTGTATAGATCACAGATGGCAATGGGCTAGGGACACTCAGAGCACTCTGCATCCTAAACTACCCAGAGCGCGACGTGTGCAGTCAGCTGTTTAGAGAACCAGCGGAGGGTCTGCTGTACCACCAAGAGCGCAGAGACGGCACACACGCTGAGCCCTGGTAGAGAATGCCCTGGAATTACTGTGCTAAGGAGACCGGTGACAGCTGAGTCAATGAGATGAGGTGGCAGCTCCTGGTTGTCACTTTTCACATTACTGGTTCCAGCCTGACTGTTTTCAGGCACCTCTTTTCCTGTCTACTCCTCTTGTTCTTTGCTTCCTTTCCTTCAAGACTCTTCCCCAGGGACTATGCAGTGTGGAGGGGCAGGGGGGAACTAGTAGCAATGTCCATTTCCCTCCTGGGCTAGCTTGGGCCACTGCTACCTCCAGTCAGAGTGAGAAAGACAACGGGGAGAAGGCGAGGCCACGCGAGGACCGGGGCAACGTGGGGAAGAACCCGCCTGGCCCACGTCAGGGCGGCAGAGGATCACTGAGACAGGGAGAGAGGGGAGACCAGTCTAACCAGCAGGCTGGGCCCTCTGCAGACTTCCCTCCTTGCCTTTGCCTGGTCATTTCACTGGTAATAGCTCCTTTCTTGGAAAGAAGAGAGGAAATCTGGGTTCATCAGTTTGAGATATTTAGTCATTCAGAGTTAAATGCTGTATTAATTTTCTAGAATATAAGTATTCTAATGACTTAACACAGATGTATTTATTATAATTCTGGAGGTCAGAAGTCTGAAATGGGTCTCACTGGGCTAATATCAAGGTGTTGGCAGGGCTTTCTCAAGGTTCAGGGGAGACAGCACTTCTTTGCCCTTCACAAGGCTCCCTGCATGCCCTGGCCCATGGCCCTTCTGTCCTCTTCACAGCCAGCAATGGCAGGCTAGGTCCTCAAGTCACATTACTCTAACCTTGAGTCCAGAGTCATAGCTCTTTCTCTGACTGACTTTTCTGCCCCCCTCGTCCACTGTGATTGTATTGCACCCACTGGGGAATCCAGGATAATCTCCCTGCTTTTTAAGGGCAGCTGATCAGCAATCTTAACTCCATCTGCAATCACGATGCTCTGCCATGTAACCTAACATATTCATAGGTTCTGGGGATTGGGTCATGGACACTGGGGAGGGGGGCGGTTCTGCTGACCACGAACTCTGTGTAACCTTACTGTTACACAGTACAAAGTACACTGTTTCACAGTTTTCCTAGTGTTCTTGGAAACCAGGAACTCTGAATGTCAGTTGTTTGTTTGTCCTCTTATGGGTTTGCTGGAAACAGAAGTAACTGTCCCAACCATCTGTCATTTAAACAAGGGAAGAGTTATTGCTTCTAACTAAAAAGACACATGTCACAACAGCAATACTATACACTTCGGCAAAGACAGAGCCCTCCCTCGCAGGGCTGCCGCACGCTCCCAGCCTGTTGCCGGGCTGCACGGTACTCAGGGGTCTTGCATCTTTGCCCTGAAGGGCAGCCAGGAGGATGTGGCACTCACTCAATGAAGGTGCAGCCTGCAGGTCCACCGCCCTGGGCCTGGGGGCAGCCATTTGTGTGGGTAAGTTTTATCGTTTCTGTAGAGCTGAAAGGCCACATGCAGAATGACTCCTGGCCATTCATCTGTTGATCCAAGCAGTGTGATACAATTGCTGCTACAAATGCTAGCAGGCTACAAGGGGTTCTAGACCCGACGGGCTAGGCTTCCGTCAACAAGACGAGACTTGGATTGGCTATTGTTTTTGACGGTGTTGGCAGACATCACAATGAGGCAGGGAAGATAAAGAGCTAAAATTACCAAAGCATAATTTTAAGAAAAAAATACATTTGTGCTTTTTATCCTTCTCTGAGCCATTTCCTGAGTATTCCTTTAAACTGGCAATACGACCATTTGCCTGATGACAGAAGGCCACTCTTAAAATGGTAAGGTGCATATACAAATTTCAGGAGCTTAGAATGGTGACTGCTGTGTGTGTGTGCGTGCGCGCGTGCGTGCAAGCGCATGTGCATGAGAGAGACAGATTAAGACTGAGATTATATGGGTGTGTGAGGAGTGTGAAAGAGACCTTTTAGACTACTTCAAATAACTACTTACAAACACCTTCCTTGTGTCAGGACTTTGCCAGGCACTTTGATTATGATTCTCAAAACGACCTTTCATGGTAGGTATGACAAACAAGGAAACTGAGGATAAATGAGATAAAGAAATTCACCTGAGGTCACAAAGCTATTAATTAGCAGAGAGAGGAAATAACCCTCTGGCCACCTGATCTAAAGCCCTTGCTGCCTCTTGCACAAAATAACTCACTGCTGGGTCATCCAAGCCCCTAGGTGAGTGGTGGCAATGGGAACAGTGCAAGTTCCACTGCACAGGCCCTGAAGTCACCAGCTTGCGTCCCCGCCTCTTCAGTCAACCACCTACCTAACCAGCACTGACTCCCCTGGTTTCCTGATTAGTGACTTTCCTAGTCCCATGATGAGTCAGCAGGATGTGACTGTGTGTGTACCCTTTGTTTCTAGTGCCATGTCACTTCTCCCCTCAAACAGTCATACAGTACTTAGAAATGAGGCAACGAAGGAGAAGGAAGAAATGAAGGAACTAAGCAAAGAAGGGAGGAGGGGAAGACATAAATCAAGCACGTTCATCTGTGTAGGAATGAACAGCTCACTTTTGTAGCTCACTGAAAAAGTCACATACCCTGTTTGCCACGGGAAGACTAGAGAGCATTGCTCTGCCAAACTTGGAAACAGGTTTTCCATTATTTACTTGGCCCTATTAGACTCCATCCTCAGAGGAGATGTGTCTTTGAACTCAAATTCAGTATTTGACTAAACAACTACAAATGTTAATAAAAAACAAACAAAGCGAAAACCAAAAAGACCCTAAATATTAGGGAAAATTCCTCTTATGAATTAAATGCACATAGTAATAAATTCATTTTTATGGTTAGATGGTTTCTTTTTTACTAAGGCTCTGGAAGCTTTTGGTTTATGGAAAGTTATTGTTAATGGATTCTCAGTCTTCCTTAGAACTCAGTATTATTTTTAAATCTGAGAATGCATATGCATGCTAGTATTATGCAGAAACCTCCCCTAAAGATATGGGAAATCAGAGCATCTCCCAGGCCCCACACAGTGCACCGTGCCCAACTGTTGTTGGAACCAGTCCTGCAGAATCCGTGGTCTCTCTATCTTATCCTCATAGAAGCTCGTGTACTGGAGGAGTCACACCGTGATATTCAGTAATACTGGTTAAATAAGGAAGTGTGTGTTTATGCACACATATTCACTGACTCACAGAATTACATGAGCGTATTTATTTTCCAAGGCAAAATATTTCAGCTAAAAACTCCCCTCTTCTTTTCCAGTACCCCTTTCTAAAAAATTTTTCTTCCTTTTAGGTTTTCCTCTTTAACATTGCTATTGATGTGAATTTCAATTGGATTAGAATCCTGTACAAAACGCTGGGGAAAAGGAGACAGAAGACGCATTTGACCTAGACCCCAAGCTACACAGATGGCCCCCTACCTGGAGAGGCACCAGGACAGATTCTAGCAGTGTTCTACACTACAGTGTACCCCTAAAGACAGCAGCTCTCTGAAAAGAACAGGAATGTCACGACGAGCATCAACTCAAGGGTCCTTACCCCACATAGGCTCAGGAGGCCTACAAAAGCGCTTCAAATTTCAGCTAACTCCACAGGGAGGTATTGAAATCATCCCAGTAAAATTTTTGTGTTAACACTTTAGTATTATTCATGTCAATTAGCCAGTCACTCTGTTAAGTTTTTGAAAAAATAAGGTAGGCAAGTTCAGACTTTGGATGACAGTAAAAGGCCAGAAAAAGTCTGGAGCAAATGCAGAGGCCTGGCTGGGGGTGGGTGGAGGAGCTGCAGGAGCAGAGAGACCTGTGAACTAGAAGTTAGCATGAGACAGCTGGGTACCATGAGTAAAGACAATGTCACCGACAGGAAGAGAATGATAAAGGAAACTAGCATTTGCAAAAAGATAATTACACGTCAGGCAAGCCCTGTGTTAGGTACTCAGCATATACTAACCTATGAGATTCAGTAGGAAAGAGAATTTTTGTGCTTATTTACAGTCATTCGAGCTACATTCAAACATATTTTCTGTTGTTTTATAATGTGATTTTAAAATAACAAAAAAAAAAAAAAAGAAAAAGAAAAGGAAGAAAGAAAAGCAATGAGAATAGTAACCTTTTCCTAGAGGAAAACTACCTTTCCTCTAGGTCTGAAAACCTGTGAACTAGACAGACAAATTATGTGTCCCTCACACATGCAATTTACACGGTAGGGTAGACCGCTGTAGGATAATCAGTATAAACACTCCCATTCAAAAAGGGAGGGGAGAAAAGGCACGTGGCAGTCTCTGGTCCACAGAAAACCCAACTGGGCACATGCTGCCAGTTCCTTGACTAGGGTTCACTTCCACTGCCTGCAGTGATTCTCCTCAGCTCTTGGCTCCATCCTCCGGGTTATTCTCCCTAGTACAGCCCATATTTTAAGCTCAGTAGTTTGATAAGCCTGCTTCCTGCCTGTAAAAGTTCCAGGGCCTAAAAGTTTCTTTTCATTCTGAAGACATCTCTGTTCCTTATAGTCCAAGTTGACAGTATTTCTACAAGTATAATTTCCCTAAAAGCTTTGTACGCTTCCTATGAATCTTGATCTTATTGGGGTTTATTTCATGAGACAAAAGCCACATCAATAAATCTTGTCTACCTGGGGCTCTCCATAAGGCAGCACATTTTTTCTGGGGTCTTAATAAAGAATTTCACAGTCAAATCCATAGATGCACCTTTACCCTGATAACTTTTCATCATGGAGCTGTGAATTTGATTTTTGCACTGAGGCCTTTTTTTACTTGGGGAATATTCTGCTGGGAGAGACTGGCCATCATAAATGGGAAGTCCTACCTCCTATATATTTCCTCTAAATATTGCTTGAAAATAGTAACTTCTGCTCTAGCTCATCATTATCTGTATTCTATGGTATCAGCTAAAAGAAACCAGATGAACTTTGAAACTTTAGCCTGAAAACTTCAGGATGATTCATCAGTTCATTAGGCGCATTTCCTATTTCTGTATTATCACAGGCAACAGCTTTATTAACAAGGGCTTTTCTGCTAGCTTTAATCATATTTTCTCACTTTCCTTTAAACCCTACTGATAACCTCAAGATCCGTCAGACCTCGGCCACTGACTTCAAGGCCCTTCTGACTTATGCAAGCAGCTCAGCTGCAAAGCCTCTGCCATATGTTTTAAGTTTTGTTATAGTAACACTCCATTTCCAGGTCCCCAAACCATTTCTGGTTATCTACTGCTGTGTAACAAATTACCCCAAACTCTGCCTTAAAACAACCACAATTTTATTATTAGCTCTCATAGTTCTGTGGCTTTAGCCTGCCTAGATGATTCCTGCTTAGGGTGTCTCATGAGCTTGGAGCCATACGGTAGCTGGTGCTGGAATCATCTGGGACTTGCTCATTCATATGCATGGTGCCTGGTCTGGGAAGACTTAAAATAGCTGGGGGCAGGAACAGCTGGGTTTCTCCCTGTCTGTGTGATCTCCCCATGGTCTTTTCAGCATGGAAACTTCAGGGTAGCTGTTCCTACAATGGCAGCCTAGAGCTCCAAAAGTAGATGAAGGGAGGGAGGGAGGGGGAAGAAGGGGAGAGGGGGACAGAAAAGTTGTATCACCTTTTATAACCCTGTTTTCAGAAGTCACAGAGTCATTTCTGTCATATATTATCTGTTGAGACAGTCACAAAGACCATCAGGTTCAAGAGAAAGGGACAGACTATCACCACAAATCTGAGTAATGATGGTCAAAAGCTGGTGAGTGGTCACATACAATCAAATGTATTAAATTATTCAAACATTTTACTCTCCAAGAAAGGCCTATTTCTTTATTCACTAATTAAGAGGGTAGGGGCATGGAGAACTAACCAAATGTTCCATCAGGATAGCTAAGTTCCAAAGCAGGGATCAGCAAACTATGGCCTACAGGCCACATCTGGCCTACGGCCTGTATTTTCTATGGCCCATGAGCTAAGAATGGTTTTACACTTCTAAAGAGGGAGAAGAAGAAAAACAAGAAAGTGGAGGAGATGCAATAGCACACACAATAAAGACCACATATGACCCACGAAGCCTAAAATACTTAATGTCTGGCCCTTTAGAGGAAATGTTTGTTGATCCCTATTCTAAAGCACTTTCAAATGTGTTTTCAGACGTTACTATAGACAGAACAGCAAAACATATTGCTAGGATGCTTTTAACATATAAACTGGCCTCACAAAATAGAGTAGATACTATAATAACAGAATCTTATTCTATCAACTATCCCTTTTCTATTATATATTCAGTCTTGAATCTCCAGATTCCCTCTCATTTTTCCTCTGTCTTCCTACCAACATTTTTATCTCCTCTATTAATAAACAATCCTTCCCCTACTACCTCCCTCAAGTTTTGTGTGTGCAATTTTCTGTCCCCCTTGTGAAACTTCTCTCCTCCAAAGACTAAGTGTTTCTTATTCCTAAACAACAATCCAAAAAAGCAACCTACCAAATGGGAGAAAATATTTGCAAATCATGTATATGATAAGGGTTAATATCAAAAATAGAGAAAGAACTCATGGGGAGGGTACAGCTCAGTGGTAGAGTGAGTGCCTTGCATGCACCAAAGTCCTAGGTTCAATCCCAAGTATTTATTTAAAAAATAAACCTAATTACCTCCCCCTACCCCACACAAAAAAAGACTACCAGTCTAAAGCAAACAGATACAGTAATGGGTTTACATACTTGAAAAACAGGGTAACCACAAATGGAAAGCATACAAGAGTCATAAAAACTAAAAAGAAACCAAGCTGATACGAAAGAAAATTATCAAACCACAAAAAGAAAAACAAAAATGAAAGTAACAGAAGAAACACTAAATCAACTGGAAAACAAAGTTCAAAATGGCAATACACACACATCTATCAATAATTACTATAAATGTCAATGGACTAAATGCTCCAATCAAAAGACAGAGTGGCAGACTGGATAATAAAACAAAAGCCTACAATATGTTGCCTACAAGAGACCTGCTTTAGAGTGAAGGACATACATAGATTGAAAGTGAGAGGATGGAAAAAGATATTTCATGCAGATGGAAATGACAAAAAAGGGGGAATGCCAATACTCTTATCAGACAAAATAGACTTTAAAACAAAAGCCATGAAGAAAGATAAAGAAGGACACTATATAATGATCAGAGGAGCAATATAAGATGACACTATTATACTCGTTAACATATATGCACCCAATATAAGAGCACCTAAATATATAAAACAAATACTAACAAAGGGTGAAATTGATGGGAATACAGTAATAGGAGATTTTAACATCCCACTAACATCCCTGGCAGGTCTTCCAGACAAAAAATCAATAAGGCAACAGAGATACTAAATGACACAACTGAACAGTTGAACTTGGTTGATATTTTTAGGACTTTACATCCCTGAAAAACAGAATATACATTCTTTTCAAGTGCTCATGGAACATTCTCTAGGATAGGCCATATACTCGGGCACAAAAGAAGCCTCAGAAAATTTAAGAGGATAGAAATTATTTCAAGCTTCTTCTCTGACCACAATGGCGTGAAACTAGAAATCAACCATAGAAAAATAAATGAGAAAAAAATGACAGCATGGAGCCTAAACATGCTACCAAAAATCCAATGCGTCGATGATGAAATCAAAGAAATTAAAAAATACCTTGAGACAAATGACACTGAAAACACAACCACACAAAACCTATGGGATACAGCAAAAGCAGTCCTAAGAGGGAAGTTCATAGTGATACAGGCTTTCCACAGAAAATAAGAACACTCTCAAATAAACAACCTAAGCTACCACCTAAAAGAACTGGAAAAAGAAGAACAAACAAAACCTAAAGTCAGCAGAAGGAAAGTAATAAGGATCAGGGAGGAAATAAATAGATTTAAAAAAACAATAGAAAAAAATCAAATCAAGAGCTGATATTTTTGAAAGATTAAACAAAGCTGACAAACCTCTAGCCAGGCTCACCAAGAAGAAAGGAGAGCGAACACAAATAAACAAAATAAGAAATGAAAATGGAGAAATTACCACCAACAACACAGAAATACAAAAAAATCGTAAAGAATACAATGACCAACCATATGGCAATAAACTGGACAACTCAGAAGAAATGGACAAGTTTCTAGAAACATACAGTCCACCATAACTGAATCAAGAAGAAACAGATCATTTGAACAGACCAATCACTAGAAGTGAAATACAATCAGCAATAAAAAAACCTCCCTGCAAACAAAAGTCCAGGACCAGATGGCTTCACTGGGGAATTCTATCAAATATACAAAGAAGAGCTCATACCAATCCTCTTCAAACTCTTCCCAAAGATTGAAGAGGAGGGAATAATCCCAAACTCATTCTACAAATCCACAATCTCCCTGATACCAAAGCCAAAGACATCACCGAAAAAGAAAGCCATAGGCCAATATTGTTGATGAACACAGATGCAAAAATCCTCAACAAAATATTAGCAAAACAGAATCCAACAACACATAAAAAAGATTATACACTATGATCAAGTTGGGTGCATCTCAGGAACACAAGGATGGCTCAATTA
Source organism: Vicugna pacos (assembly GCF_048564905.1). NCBI lineage: Eukaryota > Metazoa > Chordata > Mammalia > Artiodactyla > Camelidae > Vicugna > Vicugna pacos. The sequence goes on from NC_132998.1 coordinate 2,152,550, forward strand.
CAGAAATCAATGTGATACACCACATCAACAAGAGAAGGGACAAAAATCACATGTTCATCTCAATAGATGCAGAAAAAGCATTTGACAAAATTCAATACATACTTATGATAAAAACTCCAACCAAAGTGGGTATAGAGGGAAATATCTCAACATAATAGAAGCTAATTATGACAAACCTACAGCCAGCATAGTATTCAATGGTAAAAAGTTGAAAGCCTTCCCACTAAAATCTGGAACAAGATAAGGAAGCCCATTCTCACCACTTCTATTCAATATAATATTGGAAGCCTTAGCCATAGCAATTAGACAAGAGAAAGAAATAAAAGGGATCTAAATTGGAAGAGAAAAGGTAAAGCTGTCATTATGTGGGGATGACATGATATCATATATAGAAAACTCTAAAGGCTCCACACAGAAACTACTAGAGCTGATAAAAGAATCTGGCAAGGTAGCAGGATACAAGATTAATATACAGAAATCAGTGGCATTTCTTTACACTAACAATGAAATATCAGAAAAGGAAAGTGAAGAAACAATCCCTTTTGAAATTGCATCCAAAAAAAAATAAAATACTAAGGAGTAAATCAGACTGAGGAAGTGAAAGACTTCTATGCAAAGAACTACAAAACACTGACTAAGGAAATTAAAGATGACTTAAAGAAATGGAAAGATACCCATGTTCTTGGACTGGAAGAATCAGTATTGTTAAAATGGCCATATTACCCAAAGCAATCTACAGATTTAATGCGATCTCTATCAAATTACCCAGGACATTTTTCACAGAACTAGAACAAATAATCCTAAAATTTATATGGAATCACTAAAGACCCAGAATTGCCAAAGTAATACTGAAGAGAAAGAATGAAGCTGGAGGAATAACGCTCCCAGACTTCAGACAATACTACAGAGCTACAGTAATCAAAACAGCATAGTATTGGTGCAAAAACAGACATATGGTTCAATGGAACAGAACAGAGCCCAGAAATAAACCCACAAACATTTGGTCAATTAATCTTTGACAAAAAAGGCAAGAACATACAGTGGAGTAAAGAGAGTCTCTTCAGCAAATGATGTTGCTATAACTGGACAGCTGAACGTAAATCAATGAAGTTAGAATACTCCCTCACACCATACACAAAAAAACTCAAAATGGCTTAAAGACTTAAATGGAAGACAAGACACTACAAAACTCTTAGAAGAAAACATACACAAAACATTACCTGACATAAATCTTAGCAATGTTCTCCTAGGGCAGTCTACCCAGGCAACAGAAATAAAAGCAAAAATAAACAAATGGGACCTAATTAAACTTATAAGCTTTTGCACAGCAAAGGAAACCATAAAGAAAACAAAAAGACAACCTATGGAATGGAAGAAAACATTTGCAAAAAATGAGACCGACAACGGCTTAACCTCCAGAATATATCAACAGTTCATACAACTTTATAAGAAAAAAAAAACAAACAACCCAATCCAAATCCAAAAATGGGCAGAAGACCTAAACAAACAATTTTCCAGTGAAAAGATACAAATGGCCAATAGGTACATGAAAAAATGCTCAATATTGCTAATTATCAGAGAAATGCAAATCAAAACTACAATGAGGTATCACCTCACACCAGGCAGAATGGCCATCATTCAGAAGTCCACAAATAAATGCTGGAGAGGCTGTGGAGAAAAGGGAACCCTCCTACACTGTTGGTGGGAATGTAGTTTGGTGCAGCCATTATGGAAAACAGTATGGAGAGTCCTCAAAGGACTAAAAATAAACTTACTATATGGTACAGCCATCCCACTCCTGTGCATATATCCAGAGGGAACCTTAATTCAAAAAGACACATGCAGCCTAATGTTCATAGCAGCACTATTTACAATAGCCAAGACATGGAAACAATCCAAATGTCCATCGACAGATTACTAGATAAAGAAGCTGTGGGATATTTATACAATGGAATACTTCTCAGCCATAAAAAAAATAGGAAAATAATACCATTTGCAGCAACATGGATGGACCTGATATGTCATTCTAAGTGAAGTAAGCCAGAAATAAAAAGAAAAATACCATATAACATCACTTATATGTGGAATTTGAAAAAAAAAAAAAAGACTAACTCATTTACACAACAGAAATAGAATCACAGAAATAGAAGACAAACTTAGGGTTACCAGAGGAGAAAGGGGGTGGGAAGGGATAAATTGGGAGTTCAAGACCTGCAGTTACTAATATATATAAAATAGATAAACAACAAGTTTGTACTGTATAGTACAGGGAACTATTTTCAATGTCTTGTAGTAACTTATGGTGAAAAAGAATGTGAAAATAAATATATGTATGTATGTTTCTATATGACTGAAGCATTGTGCTGTACACCAGAAACTGACACATTATAAACTGACTATAATTCCATAAAAAATTTTTAAAAATATACATGCACCCCAAAGTTCATAGCAGCACTATTTACAATAGCCAAGACATGGAAACAACTTAAATGTCCATCAACAGATGACTGAATAAAGCAGCTGTGGGATATTTATACAGTGGAATACTACTCAGCCATAAAAATAATAAAATAGTATCATTTGCAGTAACATGGATGGACCTGGAGAATGTCATTTAAGTGAAATAAACCAGAAGCAGAAAAAAAAATACCATATGATATCACTCATATGTGGAATCTAAAAAAAAAAAAAGAGAGAGAGACAAATGAACTTATATATAAAACAGACAGACTTAGACATATTTATGGTTACTGGGGGGAAGTGGGTGGGAAGGGATAAATTGGGAGTTCGAGATCTGCAGATACTGACTGGTACATATAAAACAGATAAACTACTTTATACTGAATAGCAAAGGAAAATATATTTGATATCCTGTAGTAGCTTATGGTCAAAAAGAATATGAAAATGAACATATATGTATATTCATGTATGACTGAAGCAATGTGCTGTACACTAGAAATTGATACATTGTAAATTGACTATAGTTCAATTTAAAAAAAAGACACTATGATCCATTAAAAAAAAAAAGCCACATGCAGCCCAATGTTCACAGCAGCACTACTTACAATAGCGAAGACATGGAAGCAACCCTAATGTCCACTGACAGATGACTGGATAGAGAAGTTGTGGGATATTTATACAATGGAATACTACTCAGCCATAAATAATAATAAAATAATGCCATTTGCAGCAACATGGATGGACCTGGATAATGTTATTCTAAGTGAAATAAGCCAGAAAGAGAAAGAAAAGTACCATATGATACCACTTTTATGTGGAATCCAAAAAAAAAAGACAAACTTATTTACAAAACAGAAACAGACTCACAGACATAGAAAACAAACTTATGGTTACCAGGGAGGGGTAGTGGGTGGGAAGGGATAAACTGGGAGTTCGAGATTTGCAGACACTAACTTATGTAAAATAAACAACAACTTCCTTGTAACTTACAGTGAAAGAGTATAAAAAGGAATACATGTATGTTCATGTATGACTGAACCATTAGGCTGTACAACAGAAATTGACAACAGTATAAATTGACTCTACTTCAATAAATATATATATCTATACATACAAGAAAAAAAGAACTCATATAACTCATTAGCAAAAACAAACAATTTGATTTAAAAAATGGGCAGAGGATCCAAACAGACATTTTTCCAAAGAAAACAAAACAGATGGCCAACAAGTACATGAAAAGATGCTCAACATCACTAATCACCAGGGAAATGCAAATCAAAACCACAATGAGATATTACCTCACACCTGTTAGACTGGCTATCATCAAAAAGACAAGAAATAAGAAGTGCTGGTGAGGATGTGGAGAAAAGGAAGTCACTGTGCACTGCTGGTAGGAATATATAAATAGATATAGCCACTCTGGAAAACAGTACAGAGGTTCTTCAAAAAATTAAAAATAGAACTACCAATTCCAGCAATTCCATTTCTGGGTATTTATCTGAAGGAAAGGAAAACACTCAAAAAGTTATACGAACCCCCATGTTCACTGCAGCATTATTTACAATAGCCAAGACATGGAAACAACCTGTCTTCATTGATGGATAAACGGATAAAGAAAATGTGGTATATATAAATGCAATGGAATATTATTCAGCTGTAAAAAAATGAAATCTTGCCATTTACAACAACATGGATGGACCTTGAGGGCATTATTCTAAGTGAAATAAGTCAGAGAAAAAAAGAATACCATATGATCTCACTTATATGTAGAATCTAAAAAGCAAAATAAAAACTGAATTTATAGAAACAGAGAACAGACTGGTGGTTGCCAGAGGCAAGGGGTGGAGGGTGGCCAAAAAGGGTGAAGGTGGTCAAAAGGTACAAATTTCTAGTTATAAAATAATTAAGTCATGGGGGAATGTAATATTCAGCACAGTGACTAAAGTTAACAATTCTGTGTGTTATATTTGACAGTTGCTAACAGCATAGACCTTAAAACTTCTCATCACAAGAAAAAAAAATTCTAATTATGGGTGGTGATAGATGCTCACTAGACTTATTGAGGTGATCTTTTTGCAATATATATATATATATCATATATTATGTGGTATACCTGAAACTAGTAACATTCCATGTCAATTATATCTTAATTAAATGCACAAATAAACAACTGTTTAAAAATGACTGAGTGGGTGATTCTTGATCCTTTTTCATTTTTCCTGAAAACTCACTCTTTTCCCAAATTTCATTCAGGGGTGCACTCTGGTGTTCAACTTGATCTCTTCTTGTTCTTGCTCTTATGGCTTTTCTATTCCCTGAGCTCTGAAATTCTGGAATTAGCCTACAATCTTTTTAACAATTTTATGATTCAGTAAATCATTTTCTTAGCACTTCAAAACTCCATCTGTCCCGACATGACTTTCCACTTAGCCGAGCTCAGCCACATGGATTTCATCAACCTCCAAAGGTTGCACAAGGCACAAACCACATATACACCTGTAACACCACCGCCTTATTTTTTCTTGCTTTACAAGAAAAAATGTTCTTCCTACATTAAAAAAAATACAGAAGGCCTGACATCTCATCACTACCAATTTATACTTTTATACTCCATCCAAATGACCATGACTTTTGGAGAAGGGGAATATTATTTTTTTTGCCAGAGTCACCTAGAAAGACATAAAAAATTATTCTACTAATTGTAAAAAAGAAAAAGAGGCACATGATAAGGAAAAAAAGATGGATGTTGGACCAAAATGCCCAGATTGCATTTTGGAATTTGCACAATGTATTTTAGGATTAGATTTTTTTGGATGTGTGGCTTCCTGAGAGTGGTGGAGGAAAGCAGGTGGAGGAATTTTCTGCTTCTTGAATCCCTGTTTGTTGTCAGACTTGACTACTGGGGAATGCCTAACTGGTGAAATGGTGGTTTGATTCCCTAAAACAAAATGGTAAGGACCAACTCAGCTAACAAAGAAAAAGTCATAATGCAGAATCAGGGAGAGTTTAAGGAATATTTAGTCAATTCAAGCAAAATGAACTCCATAGGGCTGACAGACAGTCACAGAGGGTATTAAAGACGTAAGTAGTTGTAACATCTACAGGAGACAGTAATTATCATTAATTGAATAACTGAAGTCCCAGGGCTAAAATAGAAAACGCCCATGGATGCAGCAGATAAGGTCACAGCTCAGTTCAAAGTCTAAAACTAATGAGCCCAGATACAGGCACCCACGCTTTTCCAAGGTTCACTTTACCCTACTTTGCTTTTATAGAGCCCTAAGTTAGTACTTGTTTTCGCTAACTGAAGGAAATCCAAAGAGGATTTTTGCTTTTACTCAAAAGAAAACTGTTTCTTCGCTTTACATCATTTGGCTTAGGAAAGGTTTCGGAAAGCTCTATCTTTGGAAAGCAGGGGGAACTGGTAGTGGTTCACTAAGTATTCAGAGTAAGGTACTAAATTAAACAGTCATTAGTTTTTATTTTAAAGTATACATACTATTTAAATAGCGATGATATTCCTAAATTTTAAAAGAATTCATATCAGCAATAATGCTTTAGTGAACTTTTCCCTTCAGTATTATTATTTATATACATGTATGTGTCCCTGGCACATAGTAGGCATTTAATAACATGACTTCTATGCTAGTGAAATGCAAAATCATTGTTTTAGACCCAAAGCAAATTGTTGGTTTATTAACCTTTGCAAGTGTGCTAATATATCCAAATCAATAACAATTAAATATTCAAATTATTAGATTGTGCTTCTACATTTGGCACTATTATCAACTAATTGCTAACAGTTAACATATTAGTTAACATATATTAGTATACAATATTCTAAAACATACAGTGACGGTTAAGAAAAAAACTAAGGAATAATTTAAGTTGAAACACAAAAATCTAATAAAATGCTAGAACAATTATAGCTGATCACTTAAGATGAAAATAGAACTAAGTTTTATAGAAAGTAGTTCAAGGCAGAAAAAAGTAAGTTTTTTTCAGTGGATTTCTTTAGCTTAGAATACTTGTTTTAGAACTTTTTAAAAAGTACACTAATAATAAGGCATAATTCTAGGGAAAAAGACTACAGAACTAGGAAAACACCAATATTTAAACTAGAATGTTATTAACAATTAGGATAATATTGAAGCATTTTACACATACAAAGTACTTAATAGTGCAGGTTCCAAGCACATCCCTAATAAATTCTATTCTAATTTATTAGTTTTAATTATAATAGATATATTTAAACCATGGTATCCCTGCTGTAGGCATATGTGAACTTCCACTGTATTAGTCAACAATCTAATCTGGATTATAAGGAAAGTGGATTGATCCTGTGGTAGAAAGAGTTCAAGGTGGTCAGGAAGGACACCCTAAGAACAATTATTTATCCTTTTAATCTGTGTGATTTTGTATGGGTTCTCATTCTTCCCTTTGGTTCCCCTTGTTTTGTCATCTTGTTGTTTTTAGTTTTTATTATGGAACATTCTGAATGTATGCAAAAGTAGAACAGTATAAAGATCCTCCACGTACCCATCACCCAGCTTCAACAAAAACCAACACAAAGGCAACCTTCCTTCATGCATACTTCCCAACCACGTAACACGCCCCCTCCAGACCATGGATTATTTTGACATAAAGCAATTTCTATACATCATATCTTTTTATGGATAAGTATGCATATGCTAAAAGATAAGGATTTTTTTTAAAAAAACACAACCATATTACCATTATCAAAAATCAACAGTTCTTTAATTTCAAATATTTTCAGTATTTAAATTACTCCAGTTGTCTCATATTTTTGCAGTTTGCTTTGATCAAATCAGGATCCAATTTCTATACGTTGCAATTGATTGCTAAGTCTCTTTAAGTCCTAAACTTTAATGAAAACAAAAACATAATTCAAAAAGATATATGCACCACCATGTTCACTGCAACATTACTTACAGTAGCCAAGATATTTAAGTGCCCAACAATGGATGAATGGATAAAGAACTGGCGAGGTACATGAATACAATGGAATATTATTCAGCCATAAAAAAGAATGCAATCTAGCCATTCACAACATGGGTGGACCTTGAGGACATTATGGTAAGTGAAATAAGAGCAAGACAAATATCATATGATCTTGTTTATGTGTGGAATCTAAAAAAGCAAAAAACAAAACCTAAGCTCATAGATACAGGGAACAGACTGGTGTTTGCCAGAGGCAGGGGGTAGGAGTTGGGCAAAGCAAGCGAAGGGGGTCAAAAGGTACAAACTTCCAACTGTAAAAGAAGTAAGTCATGGGGATGTAATGTACAGCATGACTATAGTTAATAATACTGTGTTGCATATTTGACAGTTGCTAAGAGAGTAGATATTAAAAGTTCTCACCATAAGAAAAAAATCCTGCAACTATGTATAGTGATGGATGTTAACCAGACTTATTGTGGTGATCATTTTGCAATGTATATAAATATCAAATCATTATGTTGAACACATGAAACTATTATGTTAATATGTCAATTATATCTCAATTTTTTAAAAAAGCAAACAGAATGGACTGAATATACAAGGTGATAACTTGAACTAATAAGACGAAGGATAGAGAAAAATGGAAGTCATAATTGGTGGGCTATTAATTAAGAAAAAGATATGGGAGTGAGGGTAGAAATCACCTCAAATGGCTACAATGAGGTATCACCTCACACCAGGTAGAAGGGCCATCATTCAAAAGTCCATGAACGATAAATGCTGGAGAGGGTGTGGAGAAAAGGGAAAGCTTCTACACTGTTGGTGGGAAGGCAGTTTGGTGCAACCACTGTGGAAAACAGTAGAGAGACTCCTCAAAAAACTAAAAATAGACCTACCACATGATCCAGCAATCCTGCTTCTGGGTCTATCTCTGGAAGGAACTCTAATTTGAAGATACATGCACTCCAATGTTCACAGCAGCACTATATACAATAGCCAAGACATGGAAGCAACCTAAATGTCCACTGACAGATGACTGGATAAAGAAGTTGTGGTAAAATTACACAATGGAATACTACTCAGCCATAAAAATAATACAATAATGCCATTTGCAGCAACATGGATGGACCTAGGAATGCTATGAACTCATCTACAAAACAGAAACAGACTCACAGACATAGTAAACAATCTTAAGGTTACCGGGGAAAGGAGGTGGGAGGGAATAAATTTGGGAGTTTAAGATTTACAAATGTTAGCCACCATATATAAAAACAGATTTCAAAAACTTTCTTCTGTATAGCACTGGGAATGATGTTCAATATCTTGTAATAACCTTTAACAAAAAAATACGAAAACAAATATATGTATATGCATGACTGGGACATAATGCTGTACACCAGAAGTTAACAGATTACAACTGACTGCTTCAATTAAAAAAAAAAAATCACCTCAAATGGTCCCCTAGGTACTGATTTCAGCCCAGAATATCTTAGATGCTATCCAGAGAGTTGTCAGTTATGGGTAGAAGGAATCAGGTGTTGACACCAGTCATCTCTTCATATGGAACATTTGAAGATATGCCCCTTAATTCATATAGGTTTTTACTTCAAGAAAAAAGTCTGTGTGGATACAGAGGGACCAGAAGAGAAGCACCAGAAAATAACAAAAAGTACGTAAAAGCTGGTTATTCTCCACAGCTTGCCCATTTAAGCTCTTCTTGATGTTAATAATAATTATTTCCTATGTTGTATGTGTATTAGAGAACTATAATGAACTACTACAAGAGCTGTAAGTTTTTTAAAAGCCCATGTTAACTCTGTAAATTCCCCTCCCTTTTTCTTGCAATTTACTTTTTTAAAAAAGATCAGTCATTTGTCTTGTAGAATTTTCCAATGTGGATTTTGCTAATTGCATCCTGTGGTGGTTTAACACGTTCCTCTGAATCTTACATCTCTTATAAGTGAGTCAGATCTAGAAGTCTGAGGAGTGAAGTTCAATTATGTAACTTCATGGATGGTGTTCTGCACTTCTACAGGATCACCTCAGGATGCAGCTGTCTCCGGTTTTGTAATGTTGAAACTGATCACTGGGTTCAGGTGGTGTCAGCCTGATCCATGCCTTAAATCACTCCCCACCAGCACTCACTTAATAGTTTAAATAGCCACTGAGGATGCCTAGCTTGATTATTTCATTACCTGTTGGAAAAGGTTGATGTCCTATTTCTATCATACTGGCTATATTTTTAAGCTGGAATTATTTTATAATGAAAAAAAAATCTCCCTCACAAACTAGTTACCCTAAGGTGTCATTTGTAAAAGGCAGGACTAAATATTTGACTCTCTCTTGTACTCATTCCCAGCAAGGCTCACAGTTGGCTCTCCATGGCCTGCAGCACTACAACCCCACACTCTGCTCTAGAGACGTGCGTCCTATGGGGCCAACACCCAACTCACAGCACACTCATCTTTAAACTCATAATGTTGAGAATGTTCATCACAAAATGCAATGTCTATCTTATGAGAAATCTAAAGATTGTGCATAGCCAGATGCTAGTCTGTGCTGCACTACCAGAACTATAATAATTTTTTAATGCAGCTACAATTACACCAAAAATCAATGGGAAAATGGCTTACACACACACACACACACACACACACACACAAACCACTAGTGGTCCTGGAGCAAGGGTTTAGAGTGGGTACCTGAGTGGAACGTAAGTTTGAAAACAACCCAAGTGGCCCATGGAGAGCAATCACTACATGGCTATTATTGTTATTTTAGACAAATGTATTCCCATTAGAATGTACGTTCCATTAAAGGCAGAGACTTGCTCATTTTAGTCTACTGAGTATCCCCGTGCCTGCTACATGGGAGGTACTCAACATACGTGTTAAACAAAATGAATGAATGGATTTTTCTGGAACACATTTATTCTGTATGAGTTTCAGTCACTAAAAAAAAATTAAAGGCAGGTAGGATTCTTATTCTCATCACTGTTAACCTGTCTTATTAAATAGTATGCAAATTTGTTTTTTTAAAAAATAGGGGAAAGTTTCCATTTGTGTACTTGCTTTCAGTCAGCTCTTTCTGCCATGTGGAGTAAGTCAGCATTACTATTACGATTCGCACACGCCATGTTATCTATATAGTAACGCTTTTCTGTTCAATAAGGGCTTTAAAATACACTGCGTGAAGAACATTGCAATAGCAGCCTCTGAATCTTAACACTTTTTTGTTAAAGTTCAAAGTGGTGTGAAACACACATAATTGTAGTTTGTTGCTCAGAGAGCACTTAGAGACTTTTCACTTATAACAGAAAACACAGCGTAACGACTACATGGATGATCTAAATTGCCAATGTCTGTGGACACTTTTTAGTCCCTAGTTTACTTTTCTTCAACACGATTTGGCCTTCTGAGAAACCATGACCTCCATGATAAAACATTCTCAATTATATTACAATGGAACTAACAGAATTTGAATTCCAGCTAAAAGCAAATGGTGTATTTTCAGCAAGTGGTGTTTGAGGTGGAAAAAGGAGTTTGAGGTGGAAAAAGGAGTAAGAACTATGAACTTACCCTGTAAAATCGACAAGACTCCTATCTTAGGTTTGTTCATAACCAAATTTGTACTGTTGGGTGTCAGTGATGCAGTTTAAAAGAAGCCTATTCAAATTTAGTGCCCAGATGTCTATGTAAGAGGTCCAATCCCACTACATGTGAACAAAACAGTACTTTTGAAGAAAGGTAACTGTTAAATGAAAATCTAACTAAATAACTCTCAACTTGAGCTAAAGAAAAAAAAAGCACAGTATATGCCATGTGAAACATTTCTTTGTGTGTGGGGAAGGGCAATTAGGTTTATTTATTTATTTAATGGAGGTACTGGGGATTGAACCCAGAATCTCATGTATGCTAGGCACCTGCTCTACCACTAAGATATAGCCACGCCCCTCAATAGTATTTCTCTTAAGCAAACTCAGGTAATACCTCAACATACCGCAGCAGATAACAAGACTAAAACATAAGCCAGCCACAGTATCATTACAAGTGTGACTTTCATCTGCAAGACTCCGATTCCACTTTTAGAATGACTACTAGAGGCAAGAAACATAATCAAGACATCTGTGTTACAGGAGCTGTATTCTAAATGTTCCATACTTACCCATTCAGCTCTTTCACCCACTTGTTTCCTGCCAGGTCTCAAAGGTAACCTAGGTCACTGCCCACATTTTGATTCTTAGGCACTTTATGTTCTGTCATGTATCTGGGGCAGTGACCTGACCATACAATTATTCTGCTTTCCCCATGGTACCTAAAAGTGATATTCTAACAAGAACACTTAATGAATTGTGTTAGACAATCATTCAAGTGATTTTAATATTTCTGCCTCAATTATCTAGACATCAGTGGCTCCAGTGGCTTTTTAGACTTTGACAATGGCTATATTCTTCTCATGGGTATTACCAATCCGGCCTAATTCACTTTTGAAGACAACTGTCCTATTTTCCTTTTGTTGCAGAAATTAGACAGGAGTGTTCAGTGGTACCTCTTTTTTTTTATTTTTTAAACTATGGAGGGGGTGGTGTGTAACATACAGTAAGGGAAAAGAATGGGTAATTGTGAAGAAATTTCACAGCCTTCTTGGCACCTTATTCGCATACACTGAAGAGCTAATCATCTCTGCTGTCAGGTTCCTCTGGCAAGAATTCTTTTGGGGCCACCCTACAAGACAGTCTACCCTGGCCCACATGCCAAAAGGCAATTTTATGTTTAAATAGCTTATAAACAAAGTTTTTATATATAAGATTAACAATTAGAAATTCTGACTATGGGGCATGAAGTAAAACTGTTACCCACACATCTTCCCTAGGTGTCCCATACACAATAGCATCCGTATTTCCAGTAACTGAGGGTAACACTTATTAAAATGTTATTACCATAACCCAGCTTTCCTTTGGTCTGCTACTTACTGAAAAGAACACCCAAAATACTGCCTTATTCTTTCTCATTAGTGGCTTTTTGCTACTACAAATTACTTAAATGCTTGACAACAGGTCAACAAAAAAGTTAACTGTGCCAAGTAAATGTCAAAGATTGGAAAGTTGTACTGATAAGGCAAACTCATCTTGTAGGAAATTGTCAACAGTAAAAATGTTCAGTAGGTAATTTTCACCTGTGTGTAGAGAAATGTAAACAACAAATGCAAAAGTGAAAGGCTAATTTTTTAAATTGGAGATTAGAGCAGAAATATAACTATGGTACTAAAAATACATTGGCTGGGGCAGTATTTTCTCTTATAATTTAGCAAATAATAATAATATATAAAGTACCTCTACATTCAAAATGTTCCTACTATGTGGGCAATATAGTCTTGGGTGAAATTTACTTTAAAAGCAGGGGATAAACTGAATAATTTATCTACATAGCACAGCTTCCTATCCTTAAAAGTGCAGTAAATTACTGGCAGAATCTGTAATACTTGGGGTACAAATTAACAACTGTTGATCCTCTATAAACTGTTACATAGTGTAGTGGGAAAGATGACCTCTGTTGGGCGAGGATTAGCTTGGCTGGCTAAATGAAGTCCTTTGGAAAATGAAAATTATACACTAATTAGAATTTTATTAGTTTCTCCATAAATCAAGACTTGACAGAGCACCCAGATCTTCACCATTTAAAAGAACTGACACTTAATGAAGTCCTGCATTTACTTTACTCTTTGATATCAAGAAAGCAAACTCAAAGAGCCAACATTCAACTATTTTCTGCATCTTAAGATTCAACATAAGGTTCTGCACTGTCCTTCCCACAATGAGGCAGCTCTATCCAGATGAGATCAGCCTGAGCGAGCTATCTCTCAAAGCTAAACCAAACCAAATCAAAGCACTCTTATTAGATCACTTCTGAATTATGAAAGCATCAAACTCCTGCTGAAGGAGACAAAAAGGATACAGTTGGCTTTCAAATTTTTTCTCCTTATATGCACTTTTTTCTTAGCAGACGCCTTTTTTTAAACTGTGCATCAAAAATTAAGCCATAGGATGCTTGTGATTGTATCACATTCAAAGCTAATTATCCTGCACAAATCAAAACCAGATCAGTTTTCTCAGTGTTAAAATTTACCATCAGTTTCTCACTGACATTAAAATTTCAAAAATACAATCATCTCTTCCACCCAGACTTCAGAGTATTTAAAATATCAATTACCCAAACTACACTTTTCTTTGTAAGAATGGTATTTTCCTATTTGTAGTGGTACTTCACGAATCAAAACAGGCATTATAGGTTTTAAATTCAAAACATCCAGAAACCATACTTTTAGCCTGTACCTAAATCCTTTCCTTCCACACTAAAATACGATGTAATTACCATATAACATGACAATCAAAGGCCAAAAAACCCGACCACACCAGCAGAATGAGCCCCCAAAGTTAAACTAAAAAGAAAGAAAACACAGCACACTGTAGAAAGAGTTTATTTGCCTCATACATTATAAAATCTCAGAAGTGCACTGAACTATAAATTCAATCTTCTCATTCAAGGAGCTGCAACAAAGTTTAAACAAACTTTTAATTGCTTTGGATTTACATCTTTACAACTCTTAAACTTATCGATGAAGTGTATCAAAAAAAGATTTAAAATGTTAAGGCATAAACTTTATAATTAATGGGTCTACTATTCTGCCCCCAATGCCAGTTCTGCACAAGATACCTCACTCCACTCTGACCTACAGCTAAGAAACGAGATGAAAGAGGTACAAACTCAATTTTGCATCAACTACTGAAAAAAGCGTTAAAATTATTTAGGGTGAAAAAGTTATGTGTCAATATCGCACACAATTTCATTCCTTCCTTCATAAGCAAACAGCGAATCCAAAGATTTAGCTCTTCCCCCGTTTAAAAACGCCCCGGTCCACCCGGCTCCCGCAATCCCTTCCCTCTCTCCAGGAAAATGCAAAAGTAACGGTTTCCGTGGCAGCAGCAGGGCCGGGGCTCCGAGGGTTGCCCCTGCGCCCCGGAAAACAAAGGGGATTCCCAGTCATTGTCCTCCGCGGCGCTGAGCATCACCAGCACTAGCAAGGCAGTAGCTTGCGCAGTTATCTCCACAGCGGGCAATGTCACAACCCGACCAACAGCACAAACTACTACCTCAGCCAGGGCCATGGTGTCGGGAGGCACCGGACCACGCTGAGGCGAGCGAAGCGGCTCCGGCGCTCCTCCGTCCTTCCTTGGCCGCCGACGTCGGCCCGGCGCCCCTGCCCTTCCCCGCCGCGCCCGGAGACCCCGCCCAGCGCCGCGCCGCTCGGCCGCACCGGGCGCGCCCCGGGAATCACCACGGCGCCGGCGCCCGGGGCAGGCAGGGCCGGCGTTCTCTACGTAACCCGCCGCTCTGGAAAGAGAAAAGGTGTGGAGGGCTCCTGGCGGAGGCAGCCGCTCCGTCCGCCGCCCCGAGGGGACGCGGCCCCCCGGGCCACTCGAGACCAGGAAACGGGCGGCAAAAGCGCAGCAGACGACTAGGGGACCCGGACGGCCCCGAGAGGCGGCGGGCAGCGCTCCCGCACTTCGCCCGCCGCCGGCCCGGCCGTCCCCGCCGCGCTCCCGCGACGTCCTAGGGCTGTGCCGCCCGCGCCCCTCCCTGCCCGGCCGGCGGTGGGGGCTGGGCGGCGGCAGGGCCCCCACCGGCGCCGCGCTCCCTTACACCCGCCGCGGGGCCGGCTCTCCGGGCGGGAGAACGCCCGGGGCGCTTCCCGCAGAGGCGGACGCCGGCTCCGGCGCCGGGGTCAGAAACGAAGGCACAGCCCGGAAGTCCCCAGGCGACCTGCTCCCCAGCGCCCTGCGGGGAAATCCCGTGCACCCCGCAGGAGGCGAGAAGAAAACAAAAGAAAAACCCCGTCAAACTGAAACCGGGCCGGGCGGCGGGATGGGTGACGGCGGCGGCGGCGGCGGCGGCAGCTCGGCGCGCGTGGACACACGCCGCGTCTCGCGCTCCGCTGCTCCAGTGAGTCCGGACGAACCATAGAGATCACTTAAGGAGGCTCGCGCGCTACTCCCCACCACGTGACCGCCCCGCCAGGCCACCCCCCGCGCCGCCATCTTACATCCGGGACAGAGGCGGCGTCCCTTTTCCCCGCCTTGGCAAACTTCGACGTGTCACTAGAAATAAGCCCCAAAGGGGGACCCCAAGTCCACGTCACCGGCGTGCTGAGGCCGCGGGCCATGCCCCCCATCCACTTAACGGGGCAAAGTGGAGCCCCTAACTTCTCCCGCTCTCTGCCCGCAAAGAAGATGGCGGCACTTACCGCCGTCTAAGTGGACACGTTGTACTCTGGCGGGGCTGAAAGTTTCCGGCACCTCCTTTCCCGTCCGGCGAGGACACGGCCACATGCGCTCCACCCCGCGGCGTGGCCGCCGAGCTGCTGCCCGCAGAAAACCGGCGGGAAAGCTGCTGCGCGGCTCGCTTTAATGCGCAGGCTCCTGGGATTTGTGGGGGGGGGGGGGTTTGTTTTTTTTTTTAAAGGCCAAGTTTGGAGGAAGGCCCATTGATTGCTATGAGCCTCACCTGCTTTTAGGTTAGGCCGGTTACTTTGCCTCCCATTTCGCGATTCTTCTGGAAAGTTAAATCATTTGACGAAAAAGTAAGCAGGTGTTGTCAGTTAAGATACAGAACGTCCTGTTAAATTCGAACATCAGATAAACAAGTTTTTAGTATATGTATGTCCCCTGTAGTAAAAAAAAAAACCAACAACTTTATCTGAAGTCCAGACTTAACTGGTGTCCTATATTTTTATAATCCAAACCGTATAACAAAGGGAATGGAGGAATTAAAAGAGTGTGTTCATACTTGGGACTGGCTGAGAGGATACCTTGATGGTTTAATTAAGGCTAGAGGGTTACTCCAAACCACGCACAAGGGACATACATGTGTAATTACTTTTTGGAAAAATAAATTTTTGGTTTTTTTCCCCCAGTTTAAACCAGCAAAATCTAATTTTGTATAACAGCTCTCAGGCAAAGAATCTCATTGCAAATTAAAGATTACATAACAGTGTCTTTGTTTCTATTCTGTATGGTATTGGTGATGGGGGACAATTTCTTGAACAAGTTTTCAAATTAAAAAGCATCTTGCCATGTTTCAAAATAAAATTTGTAATATGCAAATTCAGAAAATAAAATACATTTGGGTATTCCCACTCACTGACAGATCTCAATGTCATGCTTATCGTAGGCATTTTAAAGCAACTGCTGAAGGTACTTTGCCTGCAATAGCCAATCTGAACTATTTCCAGTTGACAGTATCTATTTCTGTGTGTATACAGGACACACCTGAAATTAAATTCCTTACTTGATAAAGTATAAAAATGACTGTGTATCACAATGGTGCTTACCACAAACTCTGTAGAAACTTCACTAACAGTTTCACTATGATTCATACCACCTTTCCCTGTCAGCAGTGGCTGGGCTGCCGTGGCTATCATCCCCCACTGCTCCTTCACTGCGCAGTGGACCACATCTTCCTGCACCATAGCAAATGTCATCTGTCATAATGGTACAGATTTTCAAATGGTCATCAAACAGTTGTGTGGTCTACAGTATACAGATACATGAGAGCAATACAATTTCCAAATAAAAGTGGTCATTACACTGCTTTAATTGTATCAGATTCCTTTCCACAATTAACCTGGTTTTTTTTTTTGACAGTGTTGACATCAATCTACTCATCCTTCAGACACAATGTGCTGTTATCAAATCTTTGTCTCCACCGATAATATCCAGAATCTAAGCATCCTTTCCAAATGTGGAGCACCCTTAGTTTACCAATCCTTCATCGTGACCTCACAGCAGAAACACTGCAACAGTCTGCTATCTTAGCTTTCCCTATATTCTTTCACTCCATCCTGCTTATAACTGCAAGTTTATCTTCCTTAGTTTCATAATTTACTCCTAAAAATAATCACTCCAAACTCCTGCCACCTCAAATCTAAACTACTCTGCTTGGCTTTCAAGGAATTTCATGAATGGGCCTCAATCCCTTACCATCAACCTTGTTTCATACAACACACAGAACTGTACTCTATCAGTTTCTTCATATCTTAGAGATACAACTTGCTCACCTTATTTGTCATTATCTGAAACACCCTCCAATATACTTTGGACCCAGCCAAAAGCTACGTAACCATCAAGGCCCATTTTAAGTTCAATCTCTACCATTAAGATATTTCATTTCCTTATTAATCTTTAGTATTAATAATACTAAATTAATTTAGTATTATTTTATGTATATGGTTTCCTCAACAAGCTATAGGCACCTGAGAGCCCCCAATGACTTCTACTGCATACAGCAAAGACACAGTTATAAATATATACATAGTAGAATCTTAATACACTGTGGTTGTTCAGTAAAAAGCAAAAAATGGATCACTCTGTGAGAAGGTATGAGTTTTCTGCCCATTTCTTGTATAATGTGTACCAAAAATTTGGTTTGTGTTTGTTTTTTTAACTATAACATCCACCAGTTACCATGTGCCAGGGACAGTTGTTTACAACACTCCTTTTTAAATCCTAATAAACAACTCTATGAGCTAAACACTACTATGTTACAGATGAGGAAACCAAAAGAGGTTAATTAACCCAAAATCACACATCTAGTAAATTAACACTGCTGGAATTTGCATAGAGGACGTCTAACCCCAAACTCTGGGCTCTTAACCACTAAGCTATTGGCTATAATATAACAATCCTTTATAAAAAACTACAAATCAGTTAAGATGTTTTAAACTCTCCTGGACCAATAATAAAAACCCAGTGCAGCTCTGGAGATCATAGTCATTGGGCAAATCTTTTTTTCACAATATCTGAAGTTCTCTGTTACATTCAAGTGTGTTTGTCCCAATGCCTATTCACAGAAATAGTAATTGTCTAAAAAGCATTTTCAGTTTATTTCAGTAAACCATGTATTTTAATGGAGTGTGGATCTGTTTTGTAAAATGTGAATCTAACATGCTGTGGAAAAAAACTGCTTTTGAAATGAGATGTTTATTCACAGACTTTAGATGTGTAACTCTAGGTAAGTCACTTCACCCTCTAAAACTTGACTTCCTCCTCTGTAAAATAAGTATACTACTACCTTCCTTGCAGGAACTGCTGCAAGAATTAAAAGGAATAATACAGGCAAAGCCCTGACTGACACATACTAGGTTCTCCAGAAATGACGATTAAAATTAGAAATTAGAAAAATTATTGTAACTACACCTGACTTCTGTAAGTACTATGGAGGAATCTTTCAGTATCATACATTTATTACACAGGTTTTAAAAAAAGAAATTTTAAAATAAACTTTTTCTCTGAGAGGTGGAGGGATAGTCCGGCATTGCTATACGTAGGCAGTTTCAAAATTAATCTCACCAAATTAAAAGTAAATAGGAATGCTCATGAAACAAAAAATAATCCAAAGAGTCGAATCTGCATGAGGATTATGCTTTTTACTTGACCTAAAATTTTCACACATAGTTCTCAATCTTCTTTCTAAACTACTAGGAGATATTTCATAATGTCCTTCTGATTGTATTTTTTTTCATTTTTTATATTAATAGTTCACCAAAGAGACATCTCAAAAACACATCTCCATTACTGTATTTTATAAAGGTTTTTCCAAATTGATACAAATATTTGAATCACTTATGAAGTCTTTAAACAGAGTCAGTGATGTAGGATGTCACTAAAGTGTTGAACCTAGTGGGAATGAGGAAGCAAACAATGTACATTAAAGAAAAAATGAGTAGTTTTATCAGATCTGAAAATAAATTCTCAAAGTGGTTATGATTTTAAGTTATACTGAGAAAACTAGTACTGCTGGAACATAATTAAAAATCTAGAATCATGCTGAGTGCTAACTGTAAAGCAAATTAAGGACCTATGTAATCACAGCTGTAACTATGCAGTTTTTGTGAAAAATCTATCCTAGGCCACTAAGAAAACTTGGCTTTGAGGCCAAGAGACTTCCATGATTATAATACATAACTGATACATCTCAACAACATAAAAATTGCAAGGAGAAAGTGTAACAACAGCAGTATTACTTTCAAGAACTGTGTCGGGAGCTAAAAAAGAATCTCACAAAATTAGATAAATATATCCAGTCTGACATAAACACCATATGGTAACTGCCTTAAGAGACAGAAGTTGTATGTTATGTGTTAAAATTATGACACAGAGGTAGTAAAAGCTGGAAAGCAAATGCAATTTTCACAGTTGGGTCTGAAGCCTAATATTTTATTTTTCTAGATAAAAAGAATAAGATTGCAGTATTATAGCTTTAGAATTTTTCTCCCATCTAGCAAAACTTCACAGAAAGAAGCAGTTGTTCATATATTGCAATAGTTTCCCAAATAATGGCATGGTTTAGCAAATCTTCCCTGGTTGCACTATTTATTGAATGTTAGTTTAAAATAAAATTTAATATAACCACATTTGCAGCAACTGAAAATGGTCTCAAAATTCAAGGGCACAATAAATTTTTTTCTTACCTGAGGGGCTAGAATCAATCCCACAGTGTAAGAATGTTTCAACTGACCTCTGTATCACTCTAAGCTCCAAGCACACAGATACCAAATACACCCAAGAAAGACTGGAGATGAGTATTATTAACATTCTAGGTCTTCTATCAAAGAATACTGCTTTCAAGAGAAAAACAGAAACAGCTGAAATACATGGGCAATATGCTGTCTCGAGTCCTCCTTGAAAGTAGGCACTGTGCAAATATTATAAATCAACAAATAATATTTATATAACATAAATATAAAACAGTTCAAAGTATCTGCCTCCAAAAACAAATAAAAAGCCCTCCCCCAAACGACAAAAAAACACAACTTTCGTAAGCGGATTTTAAAGACCCCCTTTTGATAAAAGTGGTGTAATCTCTCTATCCACATAAAAGACATGATTGTTCCAAGTTTAGCTGCTGAATTCATCATATTTATAGCAATCTCATTTTGTGAGCATCCTGGCTGCTGAATCCTGTGGATTCAGAAAGAAAGCAGGAGCAATAGCCACAGATTACTTTAACTTGTTCAGCCACTGAAATGGCAGGGGGACTTCACCTCCGCAAAAAAAGCAGCAGTGGCCAAAGTGGAAGGTATTTTCAGAGTCTCATTTAATAGAAAGGCAGCTGGTAGTGGTCCTACCACTAATAGCTCTGTTTCTTTTGAAGAGATCCAGGTGAAATTAGAGGAAAAGAAGAGGCAGAGGATGAAAGGAGAAAACGAAAAATTAGGGGAAAGTAAACGAAAGGAGATAAGGTGGATATAGAACTTAAAGAAGAAAGAAAGAGAAGATGAAAATGATGCAGGAGGAAAAGGGAGAAAATCATAGAGTCAAAAGTCTCAGCTTAGGAATAGCAATAAATTTATCAAACAACGTAAATAGTTACCCTAAGAATGTCATTATGAAATCAACTCAAAATTCCAACTCTGTATTGTTTTCTCTGAAGAACAAATAACTCATTGATTATCATCTCTGTTTCAGGATAAGAAAACAGGCTGTGAAAAGTTAACGTGCGTGAAGTTGAATAGGAGGCAGAGCCTCAGCTCTTCACTGCCTCACAACTAGGCACGATTATTAAAAAAAGTTAAAAGCGGTTCTAAGCCAGACTTTTATGCATCTTCTTTTTCTTTTGGCACCTAGCAGACTCCTAATACATAAATGTTACAAATATATATAGTAAAACTAACAAAATATTAACACTAACTATAAAGAAACTAAATAAGAAACTACAAAATGACCTTTTCTTTTCCTTTTTGGCAGTGGTAGCATTACAGGGAACTAAAAAAGTAAGTTATTCACGTTGAAAATTAGTTTGGTTTCTTTATACTGGAAAAAACAGCTAGAAAAGGACTTGAACCCAATTGTTGGCATATGCCTGTTGTCTAGCCAGCTTTGTAAGATAGGCACTGTCAGTGACAAAAAGTGATTATGCAAGACTGAAAACTCACTGTATTTATAATACGAATCTCAAAGGACATTATTACTACTGTTTCAGTCCTAGTCATAGTCTCAATTGTGCTATAAAATGATCTCAGCTTTGGGAGCTTCTTTTTTGAATTTCCTAGCATCTAGTAATCTCACACAGCCCGGTTCTTCTAGTCCCTGAAGAAGGCAATTCATACCAAGACAAGTGCAATGTAGTAACCTCCCCAGGGGTCAGGATATTTTAGAAAATGCAGCCTTGATTCAAAGGAATGAATTGCTAGCAGTGATTCCTAGGGGTGGCAGGAGATATCCTGGGAGGAAAAATCAGTCAAATTACACCACCTAGGGGGCGGCCCACTTTGCTCATCACTAAGACGGGCACTGATTACCATATATGATATTTACACATTCACCACATTTGTGGGGTTTTCTTTTTTTTTTCTGTAGGGCATGGTTCTAGTATTGAAAACTAATACAACAGCTAGAACTACTCACATTATAGCTACATACCCAAGACTCACATTTAACTTTCACTGGAGCATAATTATTCTGATTGCAATTGATCTGCTATTTCTTAAGAATGGACATATTTTTACTTCATGTAAATTCATGGCAATATTTTTAAGGTGTCACTGAATTGGAATACTACCCTTCTTATTCTATTTGAATACTTTATCAGTGATATGCAGACGTTTCTAATCCCCAATTTAACATATCCAAATACAGAAAATAAACTAAATATACGGCTTGAATTTTTTTTTTTACAACTTTCTTAAAGGAAAATTTTGAAGAGAGTCTAGGAAATGTCATATTTTACCTTAATTTTAGGTGAAATTATAAAATAGAAATTCATTAATTCATGTAAATAAAAATAATATCCCCTCAAAAAAAAGACCTGATCACATGTCTACAGATAACAGTGCAAATTAAATATACAATTACAACAGCCTCAAAATTGTATCTAATTCATTACTTAATTCTAATATCTTCTCGTAGTTTTATAATTATTCTGGAGAGGCTGAAATTAATAAATTCTATTAAAATCAAAGGCCTTCCAGCATACTAAAATAATACTAAGACTACTATGATTTCTTATGAATAATCATTGTTTTAAACATCTTTGAGTCTTCATATAAATAATTATGAAAACTTAACTCAGGATAAAATTATGACAATACCATAATCCATTAAATAAAAAGTACAGTGAGCTAGGTCAGTCAGCTTTTTTAGAAACAATTAAGTTAATGTACTCAAGAGCACTTTTCTTCTTCACTAAGATAGGAAGGTGAAACAAAATTGGCATTTCACTCCATGACAAAGTTTACCGCACTTTTAAATGCTTCACTGTCTCAAAAAATACACTTCTCGTTGTTGTGGACTATTACACGCATTTTAAATTCGTGGGTTAGAGCACAGTTATTTTCTTCTTGAGAGGACATACAAAATGAAGCACTGAAATGGACAAAACCTCACGGCAAAATCTTGGGAAACGTGAAATCATCTTGCCTGGGTCATAATTCAAAGACAGTGAAATGTTGTTAGTGGGAAAAAAAAGATCAGTAGAAATATAAAGTATGAAAAGTCTTTAAAATTCAGACAGCAAATATAAAAAGAGACAGACTTATGTGAAATCTGAGAAAGATAATTAAAGAAATGAGGTATGACGGAGTCATAGTGCTACAATATATCCCAACATATTAAGTTAATAATCTATACTTGAAAGTTGCAAAGTCAGCAAATCATCAACTATTTGCTGCTATGTTCACATGACCTTTCTGGTTAGATGTTTAACAGTCACTAGTAAATACACTTAAAATAAGCATTCAGCTAACTGCATGATCATATGGTGAGCATATCTGCCACTTAAGGCAAATTATAAGTAAAAATGTAAGCAAACAATTTTGCATTAATAATAAATACAGCTTCAAGCATTTAACATCAATATTTTAAAAATTTAAATAATAAATGCAGCTATTTTATACAGAACTGTACCATTTATTATACACACAAGTATATCAGTTCCCTTTGTTTACAAAGGCTGGTTATAGACAATATGGAATGTTACAGTACCGTCTTGCATAAAAGTTTAGTACAATTTTGTACTAGAAAAGGGGCGCAAAAACACCAGCCTAATAAATCTGAGTAAATGAAATATCTTTTCTTTCTTTTTAAAAAGTACATCATTAACACATACACCACAAACTGTACATAAGCTCACTTTTAAATCACCAAATGAAGAAACAGTAGCAGGTATGCTGCAGTATTAACCACCTCTTCCATCAGTTTAATTTATTAAAGGCTTGCACTGCTACTCATTCAGGAGCCTTTGTTGACATGTAAGCTTGTAATGTGAACTACTTAACTCAGGTAAGTACAATTTAAAGGAGGCCAACAACAGCTGCCAAGAATTATTTGTGGTAAGAAATGTCCTTCTCACAGAAAACTCACTGAGGAGCAAACATTCTTCAGCTGTCTTTCTTGTTTGAGTTTATTGTAGCTGGTCAAGATTCTCCATTTTGAACTTTGGATGCTGGTGGTTGCATGAAATCCTTAAAAGGAACCAGTGCTTCTTTAAGGGCAGAACAGACTTCTGAAGATGAGCAGGTGATGCATTCCACTAACGTTGGGTATAAGGCAATTACTTGAGCCCAGGTATTTCCATCAACTGTAATGCAAAAAGTATAAAACCTCAAAAAAGAGTGGATTGGAATAGAAGATTATAACATAAACACAACGCAAAGAAATACGATGCAAAGAAAAAACTCCCGAACAGGGAGATTGCACCTGACACTCCCTCCCTCACCAGCACCCATCAGCTCCACTCCCCGTTCTTCTTCCCACCTCCATTCCTTAACCTTTTCTTTTTTTAAACTTTGGGTGACTTCCTGCAGTACTTAATAAGGCATGAGGGAAAAATACACGACCAGTGTGCAGAGTTGTCCATACCAACAAATTTCATAAAGTACATTTTACATGATGCTTCCGTTTGTGAAGGCCTTGGATGCTAACAAAACAGCTTAGAATAATTCAAACCATTGTCACTTTCAGTATAATAGCTAGAGAATAAACTGTACTTTTCAAGAACAATTAGAAAGCAATTCCATTTTTATGCAGCTGTATGCTAAATATATATGTATCTTAAATGATTTTCCTAGTAATGTCCTTAATGTTGATTTTAACTTCAAATGACCACAAATAGACCCACTACACTCTTACACTGTTTGCTAATCTTTAATGTACATGACTAGATTTAAGCTGTAGTGGGAAGGGACATTTCTGCTTCTTCACCACTGTTATGAACAACTAGTACAGTTAAACACTATTTGGTGAATGGACAAATGTTACACCCCAGTTACTTTGTAATTGCCTTATACTCTGAGATCACATGTTACATTTCTATTTTCCTATAAGTACTGTGCATATTATTGAGCACAATGCACAACAAAACCTGATGACAGATTTTTCTTAGTATATGTATATGACACTAGGCAGAACAAATCTCAAATCTGGGTAGGAGCGTAGTATAAAAGAAAGAATACTATGCATAAGGAGCTTTGATTCTTTTCTTCACTCCAATTTATTGAGTGTCAATTAAGTGTCTAAATACCTTTCTGAAATAAGGTAATGCTGTGTGTCCCTGATCAACTCATATAATTTCTTGTATGTCAACTTATACTACAGAATAAAGGAATGAGGTTCTCAAACTATTGTTCTTCGAGTTACTTCTTTGAAAAACACCATCGTCAAGTAAGCTTGACAAATGTATGTATCATCTTCCCTTTTGGGGATTCATAACTCACATGAATTTATTAAAGGCTCAAAGTAAAAGAACAGATCTAACTTTATCCAAGCCAAGGTTTCCAAAATTAATTTCATTATGGAATTTTTTTCCCATTCAATATCTACTGACATCCCTCATCATTAATATTCATTGCTTAGTACATATCTTGGGAAATGCTAAAATGTTCATTTAATCTCTTCTCCACCTAAACAGGGACTTCCTTGGAGTGGAGGTGGGAAGAACAAAGGGGGAGTGAGGCTGATGGATACTGGTGATGGAGAGAATGTCAGGTGAGAGATGTTCTGCTTTTATCTGTTTTGTATGTTGGAAATCCATTTCAGATTTCAACTGTAAAGAGAATTTTGCTGCTTAACAACAATAACAACAAAAAACAGTAAAAATCAATGGTCCAGGTAGTTTTAAACAGTCTGCTCTAGCTGTTGTCTGTAAAACTTTCCACTAATCTTTTAACAAAAGATTACACAGAGAGGACTCTGAGAAATGACCACGTAGTAAGTGCCAGGAATCTGTCTACCCACCTAGACAACAATTGAACTGGAAGAATCTGATGTAACTATTTTGGAACTCTGGAGTCTACCGAACCTTTGCAACTCCCAGAGGAAGACTTGGATAGAATACTGCGATTAATTTTTGTCAATCTAAGCCCTTAGCACGGTAGCAGCTACCCATCCCCCACCCCGAGCCGTGTGGTAGGCAGCTGTGTGTGTTCCTGGAGCAGCTTACATGCAGCTTGGGGGAAGTCAGGGTCAGGAAAAAGGACCCTAACTTCCAAACATCAGGGATCTGTGCTCTAAATGTTACTTCTGATCACAGAGGCACAAAAAGGCTTCAACAACAAAAACCAAATAATTCAAAAATGGGCAAAGGACTTGAATACGTATTTCTCCAAAGAAGATATACAAATGGCTGATAAAGCACATGAAAAGATGCTCAACATTACTAATCATTAGGAAAATGCAAATCAAAACTATAATGAGATACTGCCTCATGCTTAATAGAATGGCTACTATAAAAAAAAACAACAGTAATCAACAGGTGTTGATGAGGATGTGGATAAAACAGCAAGAATGCTTGTTCACTGTTGGTGGTAATGTAAAATGGTACAGCCACTGTGGGAAACGGTATGGTGGTTCCTCAAAAAATAAAAAATAGATTTTTACCATATGATCCAGCAATTCCACTTCTAGGTATATACCTCAAAGAATTCAAATCAGAGTCTCAAAGAGATATATGTACATTCAAGTTCACAGCAGCATTATCTACAACAGCTAACACATGGAAGCAACCCAGGTGTCCACCAACAGATGAATGGATGTATATAGATATATACACACACAATGGAATATTATTCAGCCTTGAAAAAGACAAAGGCACACATAAGACAGCTAAACAACATGAGCTAAGTGCAATAAGCCAGTCACAAAAAAAGGGCAAATACTGTATGCTTCAACTTATATGGGGTACTTAAAGCAGTCACAATTCATAGAGATAGGAAGTAGAATGGTGGTTACCAACAACTAGGAGAAGTGGGGAATGGGGAGTTACTGCTCCATGAGTATAAAGTTTCAGTTACAAGATAAAAAGAGTTATGGACATGGATGGTGATGATGGTTGCCAACATTGTGAATGTATGTAATACCACTGAAAAAATAGTTATGAATGTAAGTTTGTTGTATTTATTTCTTACTGTAATAAAAGAATTGGAAAAAAAAAGATTGCATAGATTGAAAGCTATCTAGGTTGGCCTAGATATAGAGTCAACTGATCAAACTTATTTTTGGTATATTACAGGAAAATACAAAAATACATTATTTAAGATAACACCTTAACCCAGGGGAAGCTACTCAAATTTCTTAAATTAAAATATGTCTTAAAACTAACCATAGATACTGACAGGCATATGCAGAATAGATAAACAAGATTATACTGTATAGCACAGGGAAATATATACAAGATCTTGTGGTAGCTCACAGCGGAAAAAAAAGCGACAATGAATATATGTATGTTCATGTATAACTGAAAAATTGTGCTCTACACAGGAATTTGACACAACATTGTAAAATGACTATAACTCAATTAAAAAATTAAAAAAAAAACTAACCATAGATCTTAATGGGCGTTTTGGACTTAACTATCAGTAACAATGAAAAAGCTGTATGCATTGATATGGAAGAATTTCCATGATGCTCGTGATGTGGAAAAAAATAAAGAGTGTTCAGAACAGTAGCTATAATATGAGGCTATTATGCATATTCATTCATGTTAAAAACTGGGAGCGTATTGGGGTACAGTTGACTTTTGAACAACCACAGGTCTGAATCATGCAGATACACTTTTACACGGACTTTTTTCAACAGTAAATACTACAGTGCTACACAGTTCCTTATTGGCTGAATCTAAGGATGCAGAACCCCAGATATAAAAGAACCATGTATGTTATACATGGATTTCTGACTGCTTGGAAGGTTGGCACTCCTAATCCCTGCCAACTGTATACATTTTGTATTTACATGATAAACTTATGGAAGGATCCACAAACTAATAAAAATGTTTGCCTGTGATAAGGTAAGAGCCAATCAGGTACTGAATAGGGAAAAGACCAGCTTAAAACTTTTCCCTGTGTATCTTTCTATATTTCTGAATTTTTAAACCATGTGTATGTTTACGACCTATTCAAATTTTTAACTAAAGAGCAACTAAAATGATAAATACAAAATTCCTCTAAACTAAATAAGTCCAACAAATGCCTCCTCTCCCACTAGAAAACCTAAAACAAATAACAAACATTCTAAACAAATGTCGCGTGTACACTGGTTCCAAACCTTGCAGTCATCCCCTTGAATGAACTCTGGACTGGCTATGAGCAGTCCAACATATTTCTGCCAGGAAGGCCTGGCTTTCTCTAAGTTATCTTCGTTTTTTCTGTTTCTTTATGAGGCTTATCATACCGTTTTAATATGTTATTATATCATCATTTATGGTTACATCTAATTTAAATCTTCATTTCATGTGCCCAGAGGCATAATTCAAACTCTCTTAAACAATTTTTAACACTAATTTCGTTAGATCATCTATCATTACTACACTGCCCTATCCATGGCCCATTGACTCTGTAAAAAAAAAGGTTGCTGAGTTTTCCCTCTCTTTTCTTCCTTTATACAAATTCTGGTTTTTTTGACAGCTGTTAAAGGATCATAAAAAATAATGCAAGTACTATACATTGAAATATATTTTCTGTATTTAAGATGTCTATGGCAATAACATGAAAAAATAGAGACTTTCCTGCTTATTTCTTAAGTACTATCTATTTCTAAGAATCAGTTCTATCCTTTTATCTATTAAAGATTTTACTGGTCTCCAAGGAATCAATTCATGGTTTCCCTCTCTGAAAAAAATCAACCAGAACATTTTATTAAGATAACTAAAATTTGAACTTCATGGGATACATTAAGGACGCTGCTCCAGGATTTTTCTTAGAAATTCTACCCCCTCCCTTGGGTTGAATATATATACAAGTCTACTGCCTCTTAATATTTAGTACCATATTCACCCTTTCTAGGCCAAAGTAACAATCGGTGAATTTTGAAAAGAGAAAATCATGTATTTAATTATATAACAAGTAACAAGAACAAATATCCTGTGACTCATTTATTTTTTCCTGGTTATTAAAGGTAATACTGCTTAAAGCACCAGTCTGCCAAGGTGCTTGTGCCAGAATGTAAATAAACACACTTCTTTCTATAACAAAGTCTTGTTGTATGAAAAAAGAAAAAAAGAATCAGCTGAACCAGTGTGCTTAGCCACAACTGACTTAGACTCTGTTGCCAGCTCTTTATCTTTTCCTGGACCAGTAACAAACTCTTAAGACCTGTGGCTGGTCCAAAAAAACCACACTTTGGGTAGCAATGTTGTATAGGATTCAAAATAGAATAACACATGATCCAAAAAGCCTCTCGAGAATTTTACTCTTTAAGGGGAGTGAGTCATATACATGCATAGCTGTAACTGAAGGAGAGTGCTTTAAGACAAAGGCACACAAAAGAGAGCTACAAGTTCACTGAAAAAAGAAATAACTCACCTTTAAGGAATGAAAACAAGGCTTAAAAGTGGTGTGGTATCTGAACAGGGTGGATTTAGGCAGGAGAATGAAATGAGCAAAGGATTGGGACTGCTTGGGTAAACTGTGAATTTCAGTTTGGTGGGAGAGTAGGGTATATGAAGTTTAGTGGGGAAAAAAGCATGAAGAGAGCAGAGTCAGAAAACAGTACTGTATGTATTTAGGAGCCAATGGCAAAGGAAAAGATTATTTTGTTTTGCTTTACAAGGATGGAAAAATGAATGACCAAAGTTACACGTTTGGAAAAGTCATTTCTGGCATTAGCGTAAAGAAGAGATTGTATAAACGAGTAACACAAAGGGGAAACAAATGAGAAAAGACAGTAAAAACGATTCCAGGTTATTTATACAGCTTGTATCTATACAATAAATCAGTACAAATGCAGAAAAGAGGCCTTCCACAATCCAAAAAAGTCAGTCATGTTTTACATTAAAAATAGATAAGTTACAAATGGTCTATGCAATACCCTGAATTCAGACCAATTTAGTTTAGAAAAAAAAAAAAGTCAGCCAGAGAGTGAAGTCAGCGTCAGCGTGGTGTGAGAGGCTCCCTTTGTCTCTTCCCTTCTTCAATCTACCACCAGTAAAACAACCATAACTCAACAAAAGTGTCTCTGCCCAATACACCGGGGCTCCAGAGAATTCCACACATCTGTACATGTGTACATAAGGGTGGGTGGACTGAAACACACAGAGGAGGCAGATCTGGGGTAACACTGCAGGTGGTGCCTGAAATCCTGGATCTCCAGCCCCAGCAGCTGAACCCACAGCCCCAGAAAACCTAACAGCAGTGGGGGAGGTGACGCACATTACTCAGGCTTCTCAGCCACAGCTGTGGCCAAGGCTACGGGGAACCAGGCCACACCAGGGCTTGGGACGTCATCCCTCTAGTCATGGAGGCACACATGACACTGGCTCATCTGCCCACAGCAGCAGCATCCATGAAACTAACTCCGGATGTGGCAGAAGGACCCAGGACCCCAGCTCCACAGATCATCCATCCCCTTGCCCCACTGCAGTGGACCCAGAAGCATGGACCCAGGAGATCCTGGACGTGGTGGAGACCCTGCTATCCCAGTGCCCTAAGCAGTGATGCCAGTGACAGCAGCAACACTGGCAGCAGCAAGGTACCAGCAACCCCATAAGCATAAGCAGTGACAACAAGGACACCGGGCAACACTCCTACAAGAGACAGTAGAGGGTGGAAAGTGTCAGTTCTCAAAAATAACCACAGGCAGCTCAGGTAAGACAAACCAAAAACTTGTGCTACAGTGCCACCTACTGAAAAACTAAAGAAAGGCCTCTAATTACTAACCTGTTAAATAGAATCAAATCAAAAAGAAGCTTTACTAAAGAAAAAAGGTGTTTGTTACCTCAAATATATCGGCAGAGGAACATCTCATCAAGCACCATGAAAAATGACAGTAATACGGTACCACAAAAGAAAATGACCTTTCTCCAGAAGCCTAACTTTACTGTAATCTAACTGATAGAATTCAAAATAGCTGTCACAAAGAGATTCAACAAGCTACAAGAAAACCCAGAAAAGCAGTTCGATGAGCTCAGGAATAAAATTAACGAACAAAGAAATATGTTACCAAAGAGGCTGAAACTCTAAAAAAGAACCAAACAGAAATTCTGGAGCTGAAGAACTCAATAAACAAGATGAAGAATGCATAAGAACATACTGGAAACAGAGCAGACCACATGCAAGACAGAATTAGCTAGCTCAAAGGTAAAAACTGAGAAATTATACAGGTAGAAGAGGACAGAAAACAAAGACATAAGAAAAAGTGAAGAAATTTTACAAGAACTAACCCAAGAAGAGAGAAGAGAAGGGAATAGAGAGTTTATTTAAAGAAATAATACCTGAGAACTTCTTAAACCTGGGGAAGGAACTGGATATTCAAGTCCATGAAGCTAAGAGAACACGTCAATGCAAACAGACCTTCTCCCAAGACACATTATATTAAAACTAAAAAAATCAATGACAAAGAAGGAATTTTAAAGGCATCTAGCGAAAAAAGTGGTAACCTACCATTAGGTAGACTATCAGCAGATTTCTCAGCAGAAATTCTACAGGCCAACAGAGAATGGAATGACATACTCAAAATATTGAAAGATTAAAAACTATCACCCAGGAATACTCTATCCAGCAAAGTTCTCCTTCAGAAATGGAGGAGAAACAGTCCTTCCCAGACAAACCAGCTAAGGCAGTTCATCAACCCCAGACTGCCTTACAAGAAATGTTGAAAGGAGCCCTTCTACTTAAAATGAAAAGGTCAAAGTACACAAAACACTGAATAAGATGATAAATACAGACAGAATCTTTCAAATACTTCATTACAAAATAAAGGTTAAAGGGGGAAAAGCAGTAAAAATAACTTTAGCTATTTCAATTTGGTAACAAATTCATCAAAGGATGAATGGATAAAGAAGATATGGTATGTGTATATATATTATATACACACATATATACACACACATACATATATATACATACACATATATACATACACACACACACACACACAAAGAAATATTACTCAACCACAAGAAAGAAGAAAATCCTGCCATCTGAGATAATGGAGTGGATCCAAGGGCATTCATTATGCTAAGAGAAATGTCACACAGAGAAAGACAAATATCGCCTTTATGTGGACTCTAAAAAAGCTGAACTCATAGAAACAGAAAGTAGAATGGTGGTTGCCAAGGTCTGGGAGGGATGGGGAAATGAGCAGTTGGTCAAAGGGTACAAACTTCTAGTTATAAGATGAAGAAGTTCTGGGCATCTAATATACAGCATGGTGATTACAGTTAATAATACTGTATTATATACTTGAAAATTGCTAAGAGTAAATTTTAAATGTTCTCACCACACAAAAAAAAATGATAATTATGTGATGTAAATGAGGTGTGAATGAGGCAGTCTGGGGTTGATGAACTGCCTTAGCTGGTTTGTCTGGGAAAGACTGTTTCTCCTCCATTTCTGAAGGAGAACTTTGCTGGATAGAGTATTCCTGGGTGAAAATCACCATGGTAAACATATTGCAATATAAAAGTGTATCAAATCCACAAGTTGTGTATTTTCAACTTAATGCTCCATGTCAACTATATCTCAAAGCTGGTGGGGAAAAAAGTCAAATTTGTTTGAAATAAGGAAAATATTACAAAGTAATTTTACTTAATTGACATACTAATGGACCTGATGCTTTGCTATCATAAGGTCTGAGGGAAAAAGCCTTATAGCTGTTATGTTCCTAAAATTCAGTTAACTTAATAATAACAATACAAAAATACATTGCAAATAGAACAAAAATGTTATGAGTTTAGAATAACTGAGTTTCTAAGCACTTACCATTTTCAGGCTGAGTTTTCTTAAGTGAATCAATGAGAGTACTGACTGCTTTTAAAACAAATATGATTTCTGTTACTTGTTGTCTGAAAAAAAAAGATGGGAAATTATTTCCATCAAGATTTTAAAATATGTATTTTTTTTTACTAAGTTACACAAATAGACATACTTTAGAAAATACTGAACACAAGACAATGCAAAGTTGATATAGTTTTAAATTCTTATAAAAGAAAATCATTTCATTAACACCTACTTCAGTGTGCAAATAAGATTTATAGTTAATACATCACATTAACAAGAGAAAGGACAAAAACCACATGATCATCTCAATAGATGCAGAAAAAGCATTCGCTAAAATTCAACACCCACTTATGATAAAAACTCTCACCAAAGTGGATATAGAGCGGATATATCTCAACATAATAAACACTCTATATGACAAACCTACAGCCCGCATAGTACTCAACGGTGAAAAACTCAAAAGCTTCCCACTAAAATCTGGGACAAGACAAGGCTGCCCACTATCACCACTCCTATTCAACACAGTCTTGGAAGTCCTAGCCACAGCAATCAGGCAAGAGAGAGAAATTAAAGGGATCCAAATTGGAAAAGAAGAGGTTAAAGTGTCACTATATGCATATGAGATGATACTATATATAGAAAACCCTGAAAGTTCCACACAAAAACTACTAAAACTAATCAAAGAATTCATCAAGGTAGCAGGTTACAAGATTAACGTTCAAAAATCAGTTGCATTTCTTTACACTAACAATGAATCAACAGAAAAAGAAAGTAAAGAAACAATCCCCTTTAAAATAGCACCCAAACTAATAAAATTACCTAGGAACAAATCTAACCAAGGAGGTGAAAGACTTATATGTGGAAAACTATAAACCACTGGTGAAGGAAACTAAAGAAGACTTGAAAAAATGGAAAGATCTCCCATGCTCCTGGATTGGAAGAATCAATATTAAAATGGTCACACTGCCCAAGGCAATCCCTATCAAATCACCCAGGACATATTTCACAGAACTAGAACAAATAATAATAAAATTTATATGGAACCACAAAAGACCTAGACTTGCCAAAGCATTACTGAAGAAAAAGAAAGAGGCTGGAGGAATAACTCTCCCAGACTTCAGACAATACTACAGAGCTACAGTCATCAAGACAGCATGGTATTGGTACCAAAACAGACATATGGACCAATGGAACAGAACAGAGAGCCCAGAAATGAACCCACAAACTTTTGGTCAACTAATCTTTGACAAAGGAGGCAAGAATATACAATGGAATAAAGACAGTCTCTTCAGCAAATGGTGTTGGGAAAACTGGACAGCAGCATGTAAATCAATGAAGCTAGGACACTCCTTTACACCATACACAAAAATAAACTCAAAATGGATCAAAGACTTAAACATAAGACAAGATATAATAAATCTCCTAGAAGAAAACATAGGCAAAACATTATCTCACATACATCTCAAAAATGTTCTTCTAGGGCAGTCTACCCAAGCAATAGAAATAAAAGCAAGAATAAACAAATGGGACCTAATGAAACTTACAAGCTTCTGCACAGCAAAGGAAACCATAAGTAAAACAAAATGACAGCCTACAGAATAGGAAAAAATTTTTGCAAATGCTGAAATCGACAAACGCTTGATCTCCAGAATATATAAGCAGCTCATACAGCTTAGTAAGAAAAAAACAAACAACCCAATCCAAAAATGGGCAGAAAACCTAAACAAGTAATTCTCCAAGGAAGAAATACAAATGATCAACGGGTACATGAAAAAATGCTCAGTATCACTAATTATCAGAGAAATGCAAATCAAAACTACAATGAGGTATCACCTCACACCAGTCAGAATGGCCATCATTCAAAAATCCACAAATGACAAATGCTGGAGAGGCTGTGGAGAAAAGGGAACCCTCCTACACTGCTGGTGGGAATGCAGTTTGGTGCAGCCATTATGGAAAACAGTATGGAGATTCCTCAAAAGACTAGGAATAGACTTACCATATGACCCAGGAATCCCACTCCTGGGCATATATCCAGAAGGAACCCTACTTCAAAAAGACACCTGTACCCTGATGTTCATAGCAGCACTATTTACAATAGCCAAGACATGGAAACAGCCTAAATGTCTGTCAACAGATGACTGGATAAAGAAGAGGTGGTATATTTATATAATGGAATACTATTCAGCCATAAAAATGACAACATAATGCCATTTGTAGCAACATGGATGTCCCTGGAGAATGTCATTCTAAGTAAGTAAGCCAGAAAGAGAAAGAAAAATACCATATGAGATCACTCATATGTGTACTCCAAAAAAAAAAACAAAAACAAAAACAAAAAAAAACATAAATACAAAACAGAAACAGACTCCCAGACATAGAACACAAATTTGTGGTTGCCAAGGGGGCAGGGGGTGGGAAGGGACAGGCTGGGATTTCAAAATTTGTAGATACTGAAAGGCACATGCAGAATAGATAAACAAGATTATACTGTATAGTACAGGGAAATATATACAAGATCTTGCGGTAGCTCACTGTGGAAAAAAATGTGACATTGAATATATGTATATTCATGTATAACTGAAAAATTGTGCTCTACACTGGAATTTGACACAGCATTGTAAAATGATTACAACTCAATAAAAAATGTAAAAAAAAATTTAAAATTATGCCATGTGTATTTTTTACTAAGTTATATAAATAGACACACTTTGGAAAATACTGAACACGAGACAATGCAAAGTTAATATAGTTTTAAATTCTTATAAAAGAAAATCATTTCATTTAACATGTACTTCAGTGTGCAAATAAGATTTATAGTTATTCTAACTATAAGTTATCAACATTAAAATGGGGGGAAAGGCAATCTACTCATATAAGTATAAATTTATTTGTAAGATATTTCATTAACTACTTAAAAGTAAAACAATATATAAGATATGCTTTTACAATTTCTACAAAAGGTTTTTTTTTGTTTGTTTGTTTTTAACTAATTAGTACAAAAGGGACTTGCCAAAGCTTAAATGGAAATAAAGACTACTATTACCTCCTGGCACATATTTCATCATGCTGTCAAAAGTATCTTTAAAATTATAACAGTACTTATTTAACCTTATAATATAACAAGTAAGAAATAGGCTCAAAATCAATCCGAAGTTGACACTATTTGAGACATTAGCAATGAAGAATGAGCTTGGAGTAAAGGATCCATAAGAGTAGTTTGATTTCCTTCTTTCTCCTGCAGAAATGGCTCTTCTACCCTCCAGTCTTCCCCTACACCCTAACCCTAATCTGTGTTATCATTCAACAGATAAAACTTTCCTAATACCATGACAGGGTACTTATTCCAAGCCTCCTTTTGTAAGTATTTTATTGTGTTGCAGTGTAGTGTTTTAGAAAATAATGTAGTAATACTGCATCAAACATAGGATGATACACTGTAACAACTGTTAAGACTCAATTTAAAAGCAATAGAGTAAACAAAACAAAAATAAAGGAAAAGTTGCTTTCTGAAATCAAATAATATCTTATAATCTAATGAAAATATTCCAAACAAAGCAACTTACAAAACCGAAAATTTTTAAGAAATCAAACTACTATGTTGTTATTTTTTCATTCATCAAATGGCAAATAATTTTAAACTGCCAAAACTTGAGGAAAAAGGATGTTCAATATTCCTGGGATAATATGAATTAGCAGAAGTCTCTAACAGGCAATATGTAATACATATCAAAGTTTTTAAACTGTCTGAATCTCTTGACAGGTCAATGCCAACTCCGGGGATTTATTCTAAGTAACTAAGAAAGTACACAAAGATTCAGGGTCAGTGATTCACCTTTTCAATACTACCTTATAAGATGGGACCCACAATGATTTTTCTCTTTCCTGACTTTGATAACTTTGTCTTCCAATATTGTTTTCTATCTGCTTCATTTGCTTTGCCTTAAACTCTAACTTCCACATTAAAAAATAGATTGGCAACATAACCCTAATTTATGATTGCATTTTTTGATAAATTCTGATCTATACCCCAACTTTGATTAGCCTTGGTTTAGCAGAAAGACCCAGAGCCCCTTCAACTGGCATGGCTTGACTAAATGAGAAGCAAAGCAGTTTGGATACAAGGACTTAATAAAGCAAACTGGATGAAAAGAAGATCTGAGATATGGCAGAGGACTTATGGAGAAACCTACAAATGATTATAAAACAAACCAGGAAGTTCAGAGAATATGATTTATCTATTATCTCTAGAGAGATCCACAGTCATGATCTGTGTTCATACAGATCCACAAGTCCTTACCCAGAAATCCTTGAGAACATGTATTTTAGACTTTGATTTCTTTTCAAATTCAAGTAAGTAATTTGGCATATATATCATATGTTACTTACTCTCCACAACTAGTCTGGAAAGCACCGCATGATAAACACATTGATATATCTGCAGCAAACTTTGGAAATTTACATTGTATGGACTAAAAATTATAAACAGCCTCAGGTTAAGCTCAGATCACCTATGAAAACACTTGATTTTCAGGGTTTTTTAAAAAATTATTAACTATGAGAGTTAATTCCTTCTTTACTTAAAAATACACATATACATGTACCTTGGAAGAGGGCATTTACCACTTAATCTTTCATCCTCTATATAACGATGTAGTACATCTTGAGATCTCTTTAGAAGCACTGAGAGTGCCATTCGTGAAATGTAGCCTTCTTGAGGTGTTGTGACTTTATTACTGAAGGAAAACTGGAGCAATGTTTCAAAACACATTTTAGAAAATTCTTCTCTCAAACGAATATCAATCTCTGCTTCTGTAGAATTAACAATTTTTGATGGTTAATACAATGCGCTAATACACCTTAATGAAACAACTCTTAGCAAACTAGGAATAGAAGGAAATTCCCTGATAAAAAGTATCGTGAAAAACTTAGAGGTAATAGCATGTATATAAATATACACATATATGTATCAAACAGATAATTTTCCCCCTTGCAAGATCAAAAACAAGGCAAGACTGTCCACTCTCATCTCTGGAACTCAACATTCTCCTCGTCCTGGTCTTTTTAGCCCCTTCAACAGCACTGCAGAATACCTCTCAACAGTCTTCTACATGGTCAAGTTTGGAACAATCTGTTTCTTTCTTCCATTCTCTTTTTCTCTTGGCAACATCTTCCCTGGACCCTGCCCTCTGCTCCAGTCTGGACTAGTTGCTCTCTGAACATGCTGTCCAGCTATATCCTAGAACTAGTCTTTGACATCACCCTGTGAGTTGTTTTTATTCTTTCTTGTGTTGTATCTTTCTAGATCTCATGCCTTCCCTTTTCCTGACTTACTCCTTTGTTTTCATGGGGCAAATTCTGCAGTACCCGAGGAGTGAATGGGAAGTAGAAATTTTAAGACCTTGTATTTCCGAAAATGTCATTTTACTGTGGTACTGAAAGTGGGGTTCCTAGGCAGCATCAGCATTGCCAGAGAACATGTTAGAAATGCAAATTCTCATGCCTCACTGCAGACCTACTGAACCAGAAACTGTGGGTTTAGATCGTGGAAATGGCTTCCCTCTAGGTGATTATAATGCACGCTTACATTTGAGAACTACCATTCTACATTCCTACTTGGCCAACAGTGGGCCTAGGTATAAAACTCTATGTTAAAAATCTTTTCCATTTATAACTCAGAAACCACAGCCTTCCAGCATCTTTCAATCTTTCAGCATCAATGTTGCTACTGAGAATTCCAATGTCCTTTTGCTACAACTCTTCTGTGTTAAACCTTTTTATTTTCTTTCTGAAATCTTTTAGCATCTTCTCTTTATCCCTAATATTTTGATACTTCATGATGACAGGCCTTATTATGAATCTTTTTTCCTTCCCTTTTCTGGGTACTTAGTGATCACTTTTAATCTGCATATTTACATCTTCAGTTTGTTTCTTTGATAATTTTCTCTCCTAGCTTCTCTCTATCTGAAAGACCTATTGTCGGACATTAGATCCCTTGGATTCATTTTATTTCTTTCTTTTCATATTGTCCACTTGTTTGTCTTTGCTTTACTTCCAACCCTTGATTGAACTTATGTCAGCTATCATATTTTTAGTTTATATGCGCACCTTCATGTTCTGATTGCTCCGTTGTAATAGCACGTTTCTTGTTTCATGAATGTAAAATCTTTTATCTCTCTGAGCATCCTAATTATAATTGTATTTTTAAAAAATACATGTTTTCAATGGTTCTGTATATTATCTCTTTCTTCCCTGTTTCTTTTATCCCCTTTTCATTTGTTTTGGTCTTTCTCTTTCATGTTGGAGGATTTCCTCAAATGTCTGTGAGCTCTGGCTGTCAGATCAAATTTAAGAGCAGAGGACCAAAAATAATCACTGGAACCTCTGTGTTTATAGGTCAGTTTTGTTTATTAGCAAGAAAGGATTTGTATGTTTATGCTTAAAGAAAACTCCAAGTTAAAGCTGAGAAAATTGTGTCCTATGGCAAAGTCACTGGTAGAATGTACCTGTGCCTTCTATCTTGGTACATTTAATATTATAAATGGTAAGAGCTACTGTCAGAAAACTGCTAGAAAAAGTACACATGGTCACTCAGTAGTCCTCATTTAACTTAGAATATCTATATCTAATTAAAATATTGTTCTTAAAGTATATTTCATGAAGATTTATCTATATTTTTTAATATTCTTGATAAAAGGTTGACTACATTAAGATAAGTGGAGTTCAAAATTTTTTTCTTTGAGGTTCCTATGTTTGTTAAACTCAGACTTTACCAGATAAATTTTAAAAATTATCTGGGCTAGGAAAAAGAACCAGCTTATGAAGTAAACAGTGTGAGAAACCTCTCATGGTCAGACTGTACACTTAAATGCTCTTCATAGTGTTCATCACAGTTTAGTAGGTTAGTTACATCTCCAGTAAATTCTGGGGAGTAAGGATACACATGGCACAAGTTTAGAATTTTTTAATCATCTTACCAAAAAAAAAAAAAGTCACATGATGATGACACAATTACATTTAACACTTGACCACAGGTTTAAAAAAGAGAAATAATAGCAAAAAGCAACTTATTATATATCATCTCCCAATAAGTTGGCATGATATAATCAAAAGAAGCATGTAGTTCTTTTCATGGATAAACTTTGGTCTCCAGCCTTAAGACTGTGGGTAATTTTTCAGCCTTTCTAAACCCATTTCCCCTTCTGTCATATGGTAGAATCTATCCTTACAGAAATGTTGTGAGGAATGAGATTAATATTCTAGCATAACATCCTACACATAGTAGTCATTCATTAAATGTCAGTTCCCTTAACAAATATTGACATCTTTTTTTCAATGGACTAATAACTCTGTAATTTATAATCCTGAAAGGTTGGTATTAATATTTTCATTTTACAGATGACAAAACTGACAGTTAACCAATTACTAAGTTAACCAACAGATTAACCAATTACTAAGTGACAGAATATAGATTTATTACCTCCCCATAATCCATAACTTCACAAAACTGGTAACTTACTTCAGCCTGCAATGATTTAGCTGGATTCTGTAACTGCTTTAAAATTTAATTCATCACACATAATGCACAGAAAATTTACATTTTCCCCTCATAAAACTTAATGTTCTATATCACATTCTTAAAAATAACTTTGCCATTCTTCTGTTTACATTTACCATAGTCGTAGGGGTAAATATTTCTACAGTTAGCTTCTTCAAAAGTATTTCAATACTTACTAACATTTTAAAAAAAAAAAATCACTGAAATAACATACCTGTAAATGAAGACGACTGAGAATGTATTGAGCCCTTATTAAGCATAGTCATTATTTGACCAACAAATTCCTTAGGAATAAAATTGGCATAAGGCAGTATCTCAGTGCTGATAAGCTGAACTACCTAAAAGCAAAGAGGCAAATTCAAAGGCATTTTTTTTCTCTCAAAAGAGACTGATGTAAATGATCATTTCTAGAGTAAAATTTAAATTTTATTTTACAGGAAAATCAGTTAAAGAATCTTAATAGAACTACATAAGAATTTTAATGTTAACATGCAGGATAATCAGTCTGTTCCCCTCATCTGCTTTAGTAAATAACTTTATTACAAAATAGTCAATACTATAAACTGTTTACTATACAACAACCTTAACAAATTTTGATCTTCAACACCATAAAAGCAAAGAGACTTCTAGAGAAAAAGTCAGTATATGAAATGTATCCATATTAGAGTAAAATATCCAAAACAGGGTTAAGAATAAGACTTAAATCACCTTTTAGAACCATAAAAATGCGTTATTAAGAGGAAGTAAAGTTATATTCATTTTTGTTAAATAGTTTATTTCTTACATATAATGTGTTATTTTGACTTTTGCAGGAAAAGAAGAAAAGTCTGAAGCAGAGTTTATAAGAGTTAATATAGCAATGGGACAAAAGGCAATATTTAGCATCTATGTATGATATTTATGCTTTTCATGTACACTTTATTTAATAATTAATTTGACTTATTTAAAGGTCCCCGATCCTACTTCAAAGGAAAAAAATTTAAAGCAACCCCCCAATAAAAAAACCCACAGTCAACTACTTCTTTAAATTCCATTTATATCAGCAAAATATATTCTTTAAAAAACACTTATTTGCTTCTACATTTGGTTAAAATAGAAAATTCTAAGCAACTTATTGATTAATTTGAACTACAAACATTTGATTTGTCAAACTGTAAAGTAGGCTCTCAAATGCATGTTCACTGACTGATGGATTTATTTTACTAAATCAACTGCTTTTTAAAATTATTAAATGGACATAACTAGTATCTACACAACATGCACAAAGCACAGAGCTGTAAGAAAGTCATTTTTAAAATGTCAAGTGCTTTAAAAATTAAACTTTAACCTTTCTGAGAGTTTTAATGCTTTTAGGTTCAAGCTCAGCCTATTACTTTATTTTAGCAACTTTACAGTTTCAACATTTCAACTATTTGGTTTTCAGAAATAGTCACAGGAAAATGTTTTAAATAGGTTCCTTACCTCAACATCAATACTTTCGTTTCTTTGAAATTCTTGAATAGAGAGGTTATCTGGAGGTATGCTAAAAAATAAACAGAAAACTTCATTTATAAAGGTAAAATACTTCCTGGAAATACAAACAGAAAATAAACAAACAGATTCAAATTTCAAAAAAATATATTTTCTCACCCAAGTTAGGAATATTATCATTTATTTAAAAGAATAGTATTTTTAATTAAAGTAATTAGTATAAATGACTAAGCTAATCACAAACATAAAATTCTAGCTACAAAAATAGTTGGTCCAATCATGAACAAAATAAAATCTGAAGAGCTAAACTTCTTTCAGTACTATGAATGAAAAACAAGGAAAACATATTATCATCTGGAGTTACAGCAAAAATTACCACTGTGACAAAATCTGAATTCACTTATTCTGCCAGTGATTTAACAGAGCCTTGGTCAAGATGCTGTATTATTCACTCAGAGACAGCCCATTAACCATTAGTTTGTAATAAATACGATATGTTATGTATCTTTACAATAAAAGACCGAGAACATCTGAAGAGGGCTGATTCAGACTTTCTAAAGTAGAAAATTATTCCAACAAGATCAGAATAAATCAACAGTTCTGAGAAAACCAAAGTGAATTCTAGACCCTGTGGCTCTTAAGAATGAGCAGTAAAGTGCTATTAGATTCATGAAACAGTGAAATATTAAGCACTCAAAAATAGCTGAGAATAGAATGGTGATGATTATTGCAATAATGATGACAGGAAAAATCAGAGATGAAGCCACTGCATTAACAGTTTTATGTGTATTATCTCTCACGTTCCCACAGTAACCACACGTATTATCATGTAATTGACAGAAGAGGAAACTGAAGCTTCAGATGTAGCGAGTAATATGAGCAAGAACACACTGCAAATAAATGACAAGGCCACAATTTAAACCGAGACTTATATAATATTTGAGCCTAGGTTCTTATCTTTTATAAAAGTTATAAATGTAAAAACAGTATTATCACATTTAGATTTAGAGGTATAGTAAACAGTTTTGTATCTAAAGTGGTTTTTGCTCTATTTGGTATTACTTAGTTTATCTAATCACATGTATTAAAATACACACACATACATAGACAAATACCAACAGGCTAACTACCAATTAAAAAAAAGTTTATTAAGAACATACAGTAATGATATTAATCATTGGGATCATATATCAGAAACACTGAACTGCATTTTTAAAATATAATGAGGGAAGAGAGTAGCATACAAAGCTAAAAACTGATAGGTTCCCTCCTCCTAATCCTAATGATCAAAAATCGGGAATTTATTCGATTGTGCACAGGTTGAATACTCTCACCTCAGATCCCAACCTATTGGTTATTTATTTTAATTTATAGTTAGTATCCTTACTAGATACTGAAAGCATATCAAAAAAATTGAGCTTTAAAAAAAACGCAGATTATTAGCAGAATTTACCTATAAATTAAAGGGAAATAGTCAATATTGTAGGTACAAATGGGCCATAAAAGATCCTTAAATTCTCTAAGTTTGAGCAGTATAGTATTCAGTGATTTTTTTTAATTTACGAATTTTTATTCGAAATAAAAGAGACTTCAAACTGATAAATATTATTTGTATTTTTCATCAGTTCTCTCTGTATGTTACATTAAAATTATTTTTTGAGATATAATTCTTTCACCAAAAAATTCACTTTTAAATTGTATAATTCAGTGCTTTTTAGTATATTTACAAAGTTGTGCAATGATCATCATTTCTAATTCTAGAATATTTTCATCACCCCCAAAAAAAACTCATTAGTTGTCACTCCCTACTCTACCCTCCTCCCACCTCTGGTAACCATTAATCTAATCTCTGTCTCTACGGATCTGCTATTCTGGATATATCGCATAAATGAGATCATATAACATATGGCCTTTTGTGTCTGGGTTCTTTCACTTAGCATAACATTTTCAAGATTCATCTATGTTGTAACATGCATCAGTATTTCATTCATTTTTATGGCTGAATATTCCACTGTATGGATGTATATACCACATTTAATTTATCCATTCATCAGTTGATGAACATTTGGATTGTTTTCATTTTTTGG
This sequence comes from Vicugna pacos, assembly GCF_048564905.1. Lineage (NCBI taxonomy): Eukaryota > Metazoa > Chordata > Mammalia > Artiodactyla > Camelidae > Vicugna > Vicugna pacos. The sequence goes on from NC_132998.1 coordinate 2,196,347, forward strand.
CTATTATAATAATGCTGCTTATAAACATCAGTGTACAAGTTTTTGTGTGAACATGTTTCATTTCAATTCTTTTGGGTAGTACTGTGGTTTTTAACTTAAGTTCCAGGGACCACTGATTGTACGCATTTCCACTAGAGGACAAGTGGAAATACGTGTCTTCTAGAGGACAAGTACCATGTTTTGGTACTTAAAGGGCAGCTGAATGAATTTCTAATAAATATCAAGTGTCCACCAGATTACTGTCCTTATGCTTCTCATTTTTAACTGTTTTTCTTTCACTCATTTTAACAATTCATCCACTTATGATAGCCCTCAATGATGTCCAAAGCCTTTCTTTTCTTCTAGTTGATTTTGCTTTTATTTGTTTTCTTTGTTATTTTGTACTGCTTTGTGAAAGCAGCTGCAAACCATAAACAGTTGGAAAATACCACAGAGAAAGATACGGTTATTCACGGAGTCTTAGAGTAATAGTAATTAGATTAAAAGACTTATACATTTTCCAGTGTAAAACAAAAAACACTCAAATACTAGTATTATTTAAAAACCTAAGTCTTAAAACAAAAACAAAAACCTAAGTCTTTCTATTTCGATCAAAATCCCGAAACACTCTTCCTACTGTTCAAACACTACTACTACAGACTTCAATTATAGAACACAGTATACATGTGGCATAAAGTAAAATTTAAAGTCCAACAGTTTGTGATTTTCCAAAGTAATAAGTATTTGGAAAACAAAAACAAAGACAAAATCTTGTCATGAAACTGTGAAAATGTGCATGGTTTTTAAGTTCTCTTAGTGAGCACTGCATTTTTAGTATCAATTAACCAATGAAAGCATTCCATATGAGCCTTAAAGTATTCTTGGACTATGAAATAAAAAGTAAACTGGCTTTATCCACATAAGCTATTCAATTAAAAACACTAATTAAAATATTAAGTCAAAATACGTAAAATAATTGCAGACTTCTACGACTAGTCAAATCAATGAATTTAGGTCTTACAATTTAAAAAAATGATGCCTAGTGAGAGGAAATGACCAAGGTGAACAGAAAGTAGGTGGCAGAGTCAAGAGCAGGCCACAGGTTTCCTGGCTCTCAATACAGGGTATCTTTCTATTTCTTCATAGAGTAGAAGACTTAAATCTGTAACTAGAATAACCACAACTTAGAACACTGATTCTGTCACTTGATACTAGAATTTAGTACCTTAATTTTTTTCTAATCATTAAAAACAACTCCAAATTTAGAGGTAAATTTCCTAGTCCCAGTTACTTAAGAGTTTTGGTTGGTAAATTTTTAGTTTAAAATATGGCTGTTTGGGGGAAACGTATAGCTCAGTGGGAGAGTGCGTGCTTAGCATGCATGAGGTCCTGGGTTCAATTACCTCCCCCCAATAAACAAACAAAAATAAAAATAAAAACAATAAAATACGGCTGTTTCATGGGAAAGGATATGGATAATGTCAGTTTCTCTTAAGTGAAAGAAGTAACGATAATGAGGATAACGGTGGTAGCAAGCATTTTAATAAAAGCATATACATTCCAGGAACTATTATAAGCAATCATTTAACTTAAGTGACTTAATCCTCACAATAGCCCTATGATTTAGGTAGTATTATTATTCCTCTTTAGCAGATGAGGAAAATGTGTCACTGTAAGATACATAACTCATCCAAAATACACAGATCCAAAGTTAGATGGCTGGGATTTGAATCCAAGTAGTTTGATTCCCAAGACAGGGCTCTCAGCCACTATGTTAACTGTGTCTTAAACAACGTGATTTTTCAACATCCCCAGTATACTCAAACCTTTAATGTGTGTAGGGCCTTAGGCAAAAGACTGTAATGAAATTATACTGTAACTGCATTAATACAAAATTACATAAAAGGTAAACTACCTAGTATTAGGCCTTTGTTTCCCTATCTACTTTCTTGTACACATAAAAGTACTTAAGAGACTGAATTTAATAAAACAAGAACAAAGTTTGGAAAATGAAGAATGTTCAGTAAGAAACTTGAGAATAAGGAAGATGGTGGAAAGACAGCCACAGGAAAAGAAATTCTTCAAGATGTTTCAATCATAGCAAAAAGCCTGATCTAAGCTTATTCAATTTATTAATAGGGAAACATGCTTATACAGACAAATAATTGAGAAAGAAAAAGAAAAGTTTAAATTTCTACATCTGTTTGCTTCATACAAATTAACACAGTGACTTAGGCAACAAAGTCCATAAAGGAACTCAAATATTCAGGGTTATTTTAAAGATGAAAACAATTTGTTTGAATATGCTTTGTAAGTTACGATGATTTTCCTGTAAATAAAAAGAGTGTTCTTGCATTGGTATCAATAAACTTTCTAGAGCGGAGAAGTATATAAGAATAAAGCAAAACAAAATCTGATGATTTACAGAAACAGAAATTAGGATCACATGTCATTATTCTCAGTTCTGAAATATCAGATAAGCTTTTGTAGAGAAACTGCAAGTTAACCTTCTGCACCCTACAACTTTTCTTTACTAAATAACTAAACCACGTTAGAAAGGCAGACAGAATCTCTTCTTCAGTTAAATCATTCTGTTATGGGCTCATCTGATCATTATCAATGTGCCAATGTAGGTTTTTTTCCTTCAAGTATAGCAAATTTATAATTTAAGTGCTTTTAAACTAACGATTTAAAACAGTTACATAGCAGTACATGACATATTCATCATTCTATAGCTTTAAAAAATGATTAATGGATACAAAAATAGAAAAATTTTTCACAGAATTTCACTACAGTACAAAGGAAAATTAGATTGTAGGAGTCTACTGAAGACTACCCGACTATCACAGCTATTACTGGTAAGTCCATCTTTAATAAAATGGCACATTTTAGATCAGTGTTGCCCAAAGGAACTTTCTCTGATAATGGAAATGTTCAATGATCTGCACTGTCCACTATGGCTACTGCTAGCCACACACGGCAATGTTGAAACATGGCTAGTGAGACTGAAGAACTGAATTTTTAAGCTGACTTAATTAAAATTTTAAATTAACTGTAGCTAGTGACTACTGTATTAGATAGCACAGCTCTAGATGGACTGCAGCAGGTTGCTCATTCAAAAATTTAGTCCATGTTCCAACTATCCTACTCTGATTCAGAGAAGGGTCAAAATAGCATCCTTAAGATATGCCCTCAGTTGGAGATTATACAATGAAAGTTCCATTCTTTTTCGCAAAAGTGGAACATCCCAAAGAGCTGCTCATTATTACTAATGATCTTATTTTTCATGAAAAAATTCAATTTTCTCAAATTGTTTTCCTCTTGTAATGCCAAATGGGCACCAGATTTTTAAAATGGATCCTCTTATCTTCATCAAGTTAAAACCATGGCTCCTCAATTATGATGAATTCCTGTGGTCTTATACATAGATTCCAGTCTTACAACCCACAACACTGAAGAAAGCAAAACCCTCCACCGCTCACAGATAATGTACCTAGGGGATACACGCCTAATCCCGTTATGCTTTGTATACAACCCAGTAATCCTGATAATCAAATACTTTGCTAATGAATAATGACAAACTATTTTTAGGGCAATTACAGGTATAATTTGCATTTCTTGAAAGACTGTCTTAATTGTAAAAATGAATAAGCTGACCTTTTAGTAAAGAGAAAGTCTTCAAAAGTGTTGGCTAGTTCTGGCCACATACTGTCAAATTTTCCGGAAGAAGCATGCTGCCGGGCAACTGGTAACCCAATAGAAAGAACTTTGAGGAGAGAAGACACTGCGAGTTTCCATGTGCTTTCAGAAGGGCAGGAATACTTCAAACTGAGAGGAACCCTAAGGGTCTGTGAAAATAAAGACAGTTTAAGATAGGTACTAATTAAAACATACACATACAACTTTACTTAAAAAAAAGAAAAAAACTACTGCTGAGAGAAAAACATAACATAGGTATTTTCATATTAAAAAGGATATTATTTTCTAGAAAGACCAATTCTTAGACAGGGTCTTCAAATCATATTGCCTAGAAAGATGTGCTTTTAAGTCCTATTTCCATTTGATAAACAATGACCCTGAATGAGTAATAACCTTTTTGAACCCCAGTTTCTCATCATAAAAAACTAGAATAAGAGTAAGAATAACAGTAAGGAAACTTACAATTTTGCAGCTTCTCTAACTTGATGTTATAAAATTAGAGCATTCCGCCATAGTTCTCCTAGCAGAAAATAATCTGACCGATGGGGTTTCTCCCATCAAAGAGAGGTCAATACTGCTTACATTTTTTCACTAATGGTTAGGTAAACATGGCCTAGGGCATCACTACTTTGAAGTCTTATGTTTTACCTTTAAAATTCCTTGAATTTTATATTCTACACTAACATTTTAATATACTTTTTTCCTTTTCCAAATATTTGAAAAAAAATCAGTAATTCAAGAACACAGTTTATCTTTAACCTTTGAGGATACAGCAGCAGAGCATCTGAACTACGGATGGTGACTAAAATATTGAGACTTACTTTTTAATTGGTCAACTTTTGAGACAGGTTGCTGTTAATCATTAAAGAACTAATTTGGTGGTTCAGAATGAATTTCTCTGGTCATAGTTCTATCCACCAACTAGAAGACTAGACTGACCAAACTACCACAGTGAGCTATCCAAGCACGCCATCAATAAATAGTTTCAGCATATCATCTGGTAATTTGCATTAGAGTGAGAATTCTGTTTTTATATAAATGAGAAAAAGAAAAAGTAGAAGAGATACATTTTCATATTTCAGTGTTATGGAGTGAACATAAAACCTAATTTCAGCATCATCCACACAAACTAGTATTACACAGTCGCATGGTGAACATATGAACCATTACATATTAGCATGAAATGGGCCTCCACCATCAAGTAGTTAGCCCACCCAGGGTCTATTTACTCCTTCCCCTTCCCCCCATCCAGTTGGGAATTAGGGTAAGGGGATGATTAGCTTGTTAAGCCAATCGAACTACCCCATTTCTCTGGCCATAATCACTGGTGCAAGACTGGGCATGGGACCAAAGCTGGGTCACCTAAGGTTAATTTTAGGAGCTTAAGAAGAAAATGTGATACACACACACACACACACACACACACACACACACACACAACCCTGCTACTGACATCTAATTCCTTTATTAGCCTACAACTATGAGGAGAAATGTAGTTAGGATGCAGTGAACCCTTAAAAAGCACAAGAGGGAGAGAAAAACTTGGTTTTTGGTGATGGCGCTGAACCACTGGATCAGTAAGTCATTAAGCCCTTCCTCTATCTCCGAATTTTCCAACTAAGCATGCCAATAAATGACCTTTTTTGTTAAAGCTGGTCACAGCTTGAATGTATATCACATGCAAACAAAAGAATAATAAATTATACACTGGCCACTCTAAACTAACACCCTATAACTCAAGATTAGATAAAAGAAATGGA